>NC_050188.1:10350942-10669692 GCF_008315115.2 Sander lucioperca | reverse complement strand
AATATCGAAAAATGCCCTCAATACCTAAGGGGTAAATCTCATCAGCGTCTGTGAGCCAATAAGAATGCAGCATCTAATAATGACCTAATAATGCTTGTGACTGGCTGTCTTTAAACATTAAACATTGTAGAGGCATGCAGGAACAATCCTACATTACGCACAGAGACGAGGCTCGTGTGTGTGCCGTTGTTGTTTTTGAGAGGCTTTATTCAGGAACCGGAACTGAATTCACTGTATCGGTACTGGTACGATACCCAGCCTTAGTGTAAGGGACCAAACCCTCTTCACACGGTGTTAGCTCCCCAACCCTCATTTTCACCGTTGGTTTCAAAGTAGGTCATGAAGTCCTTTCATCACTAATAGTGCGGACATCCATCTTTAAGGACTATTGGTTTATTCTCACGGTCAGGTTGGTTGTTTCTCTGTCAGAGTGGAATCAGGCCCTGGAGAGCTGCTGGGGCCATTCACCAACATTGTAAGACATATGGCACATAAACACATAACTACTCGCATGTGCACACATGTACACAAACGCTCAAGCCATTTACCAACCTGACACAAACGCTAAAGTGATAACAGGCCCAGATGTCAAGGAAAATCACATATAAGCAGTGGAACTGCGCGGGTGTGTGTGTGTGTGTGTGTGTGTGTGTGTGTGTGTGTGTGTGCGTGCTCTTCCCCTGCATCAACATCTCTCTCTGTGAGATGATGAGCATGTGACGGGAGCAGAGGTGCACTAACTGAGTCATAGTCTCCTGGGACCAAGTGTGATGATCAAGAGGACCTTTGGGAGAACAACTGAAGCTTTACCTAAACAGCCCTCCACTCATTCCCAGAGTTATCTCCTTTACCACTCACTAACCTGGCCCTTTCACTTCACTGGCCCGGTCCCCATGGACCCATACTGCTGACGGTCCTCGAAGAGTAAAAGTTATCATAGACTATTAGTATGGTGGGACTGTGTTTTCGGAATATAGGAAAAGGAAAATAAATTCTGTTTTGTCGAGTACATGATATACTTTTGTGTCACAATGTTCTATCTTGTTCTTTCTTATTCTCTTCTTTTTTTTCCCATCACCCTGCGGCCTTGTTCTGCACTTATGGTCTCACTCTTTTCTATACCACCACCCCCACAGAATCTTCTTTGCCTACCCCCCTCCGGACTGTGGTGTCCACAGTTGAAGCCTAAAGCCTGAAGCATCGCTGGCAGGCACCACGACAGCAGCTGTGCATGACACATGTTCACTAAAAACTCCTGTCTCTGCTTCATTTCACTCCACCTCCTCCAATCCAACCTTTCCTTTCTCCTTTGGCCCCCACCACTCCAAACAGAACAGGTGATTCCCCCCCCCAGAGGGCCAGTTTTAAACCCTTCACTTCCTCGCCATGCTGCTTCCTCCTCCAGCTCTCTCAACCCCCACTGAAACCCCGCTGTGAGTGACAACCAGAGACATCTGTCCCAAGAGCCAGCAGCACAAACTGAAGAGGACGCCTCACAGAAAGGTCCAAACTCAGTGAACGACAGTGAAAAGAAGCCAAGGGGCAGCTGCTGAGAAGACTTTTCAAATATTATTCATCAAACAAGTTTGACAGCATTGTACACCCATTGTAGACCCATACTCAATGCAACAGCAAATGGTAAATACCGTAATTCTTCAAATAGAAACCGGTAGTCAATTAAACGCCGGGCCTCTGATAGTGGCCGGGGGCGTTGTCAACACAGCCAAATAAAGGCAAAAGGGGAAGGGAAAAATCACAACAGCGGTGATCCCAGTAGGCTGCACTAAATATATCCAAGCCCCCGATGTGATGTGGAACCAGCTCTTCAAGGCAGGCCTGCACGATGCCTACGATCATTGGATGGCAGATAAGGAGTAGGCTACACAGACAGCGGTAACTTAAAAGCCCCCGCCTGACACCTGCGTGTGGACTGGGTGGTTGCCGCCCGGGACAAACTGAACGTGGATATCGTCAAAAAGTCTTTAAAGTTTGTGGACTGTCTGCGAAGACAACTTCATCATATTGTAATGTACCAGCAATACCGTAATACCTGTAATTGAAATAAATAGTGGTGTTTGATTCATTCTGACCCAAATTGCTTTGTCGTCCTCTAATCCTGTCTGGCTGTTTTTGTATATGGTGCTATTTTTGCAAATGTTTGTTAAAAAAATTAGTTTTGTCTCTGTCCACTGGAACACTATGGCTTTTAATTTACAACTGTTTATTTAAAACAATTATACTTATCAAACAGATGGAATTAGAAATAAAGGCCTGCCTCTAATAAAAGCCTGCTTCAAATAAAAGCCTGTTACCTTCTGCAGTTAAGGTAAATAAAGGCCCCGGTTTTTATTGGAGGAATTACGGTAATAACCCACATGCTTATTGTCCGTGCACAATCCAACTAATTTTTCAAACAGTATCGACCCTGTACAAAATATATCTGTGACATTGTTATGCTGCACAGAATTGATAGAGAAGAGGTCGGGAAAGCACAGGACTTTTGCATACCAAATGTAGGTTCAAGTTTGATTTATACTGTAGTTTTGCACTACAGGGTTACAGCCTGGCTATGGACGTAGAAGCTGATGGGTGAAATCCAACGGTGAGCTATAAATCAACACTTATGGTGTGGGTATCTACAGTGGGACTCCCGTTAACCCCTTGCATTGACTATAAATATAGCTTTAGGCTACTAATACCTTTAGTTCAAGTAGAGAAAGTCATTGCTGTGGTAATGATCTCAATGCGTCACATCTGGTCAAGTCAGCATTGATTTATGTTTTTGATAAAACCATGAAAACATTAATAATGTTCAGTTGGTTATGATATTAAATGAAGATACATCCATCAAGGACACTTTGCAAAGAAAGTTTGCTGTCAGATGTCGGGAACACAGTAAGAGACTTTGACATCGGAGACTGAGGTTTGTTTCTTGCTTATCAAATGGCTTTTCAGTTTGATTTATGGATGTGCGTTAAATTTAAGGTAAACATTCCCTTATTATGTTGATCTAAAAATATGTAACTAGGGTGGCATTACATTTCCTACAAAATATATTTCCAAATGCAAACTAATTGTACTTTTTACGATTGTCATTGAAAAAGAAGACAGAAAAGTAGGAATGATAGTTTTGGTGGGTCAGAAAAAGATATATAATTCCTTCCAGCTAATCAATAATGGAAAAAAAAACATCCATAATGACTACAGATACAAATGTGGACAGCTTGGTAAGGTACAAAATTCCATTAGTAGTAATATTTTTGGATTGAATAACATAACACTTGAGCTGCACAAAACGTATAAGGAAAGTTGGCTGTGATGCAGTATCAGAGAGCTTCATCACCCTAAGGTGTGCAGAAATGAAATCCATCAAGTCTAAATCTAGCATCGATATCTCTCAACACTGGGCCCTGACTCCAGCAGTTTGTTCCATTACTATTCCAGCGGGTTTATCTAGAATATGCCTTTTCCAGCTCATTATGCCCACTTTAGGCTCCCATAAGGTCATTAATCCCAATCACTGTGTTCATTTTCACACATGCCAAACCAGTATTCCACACTTGGCATATCTTTTTACCCTTCTGTAATACTCTCTTGCACGTACGTGTGCACACACAGACACACACACAGACAGACGCGCGCACACACACACACACAGACACACAGACACACACTTTGCCACAGTATCCGTCTACTTAGTTATTCTGTTTGAGTCACTCTGTCTGTGATTGCATAATAGCAAAATACTGTGAGGGGGATCATAAGACGATAATGATCAGAGAAAATCTTGCCAAATACAGGCTTATGGACTTGAAATTTATCTGTGATGACACATTTCAGCACTCTTCAATACCATGAGTTAGATTTGTGAAGCAGCTTGCTCGTGTATAAATGATTTGCCCTTATCCAGAATATTTGTCATGGAGAGCTTTCTGGCATCAGCGCTCGATGCCTTATAGAGATTACGCTGTTTTGAGTTTTTATTTATTTATTTTTTTAACTGCTAAGGTGCCTCTTGGCACCAAAAGCTCATAGAGGAAGGAAAGAGAAAGCGATACAAATATAGATTTGTGTTTCTCTATTATTTATTATTCATTCAATTGTCCAGTTATCGATCCTAAAACAATGGGATTTTCTGCTACTAGAGGAAGAGAGAACTAGGTTTAGTAGCATTGCTCAACATCAGCAGAGAACATATTCTGGGTAACATAGTATGCATTAAGGCATGTATGTACATTCTTGTGAGCCTGAGATATGAGTCCATATGTGTATATATAACAGTGCCTTTGATCTAGACCTATGATCAATGCCCGGGTGCTGAGCAGCGATGGGGAATCAGCTGCCGGGTTGCAGAGATGCTAATGAGCAGAGCAACAGGACAGGGATCAGAACAAACAATCAGAGGAAGAAGATAAAGAAGGAAGATGATCAATAAGCGAGATTTAACTTGGAACTCTATTAGATGTGCCAAAGTTCTGTGCAAGGGGTTTCATCTTGGGGTTGGGGGGGGACCTTATGCTTGGTTGTTAGATAGAATAAGTTGTACCAAGCACGGGAAAAGACTTATAGTCCCGAAGAACAAAAGAACCTATGAAATAATTTGTTTTACAGTAGCATGCCACTCACTCTCTCTCTCTCACACACACACACACACACACACACACAGATGCTGATACTGACTCTTGGCAGCTTAGTATTCACACACAACCAAATGGCTGTGAGGGAAAAGCCCTGCAGTGGAGAGGAGACGCATAATAGAAAAACTCATTTGAAGGGAATTCAGGATCCCAGCACCACATTAAGCCCCGCCGCTGGCCTGAATGAAAGATCATGTCGAACTTGTCACACGGTAAGTGTGTGTGTGTGTGTGTGTGTGTGTGAGAGAATTAGAGAGAGAGACAGGATAAAAACAGTAGAAATATATGAAAAGATGAAAAAGATGTGAAAATCAAATAAAGAAGGCTGAGCGTGCAAAAAGAGTATCGTATTCAACACATTCCCCTGATTCTGCAGGCTATGAAATTTTCCAGGTCTGTCTCCATCCTTCATTCAATGGATTTCACAGTCTGCAACTTCAACAGACCAACTGTTTTCCTGCAGTTTACTCCACCGTTTTTACAGTTATTGATTCTTCTGGACAAATAGCATTGTGTATTTAGTCCTGAATATAAAATAGACCTTGCGACTGCTATAACAGCTTAATTAACTTCTACTTGGCCAACAACACAATTTCTGTAACTGAGACAACTGGTGAATTGAAATGATACCATGCAGCAGCAGATGAAATCTTTTATGCATCAGTTTCTCAGATCAAGATGCCATTTGTTGCCAGACAATCCCCAGTGTGATTGTCTTCCAAAGCCCTCATTCAGGGGAACACTGGCTCTAATTCCACAGAGGGCGCTAACCTCCTTTTCCCTTTCTGCTCTGTCTCAGACTTGAATTTCCTACAGGCACCAAGATGAGTTTTAGCCCATTTTCTCTCATTTATGTCGAGGTCAGACAGGAGAAACACCTGTGGGATTCACCCTTTGAAAAAAAAAAGATACCTTTTTACTTTCTTATTCTTTGCTTCCTTTGTCCCTCCTTTTCACCCCTATTTAGCCAAGGTTAAGGTTTTTTTTAACAGCTCTCCCCTTTCCCTGTTCCTGCTGTGGTCTTGTGACCCAAGCAGAATTGTCATGCAGAAATTGATCGTATGGACATCCTGGGAAGGCCCATCGCTGCATTTATGCTGCTTTATACATCCACACCTCCTACTGTTTCTAAAATGTCAGAGCATGGGGTCTCTGAATAAAACATCACCTGCCTCTCACTCTGGAAGGATTTACCTTGGATTGAACTCTATAAAGTAAAATTCTCATGACACATCAGCTTGAAGAGTGACTGACCCTTCCAGTGACTTTTGAAATATATTCAATCACAGGGACGCCCTCGGTGGAGTGCAACAATGTAGCTAAGAGATGGATTTTAGAGATCACAAACCAACTGCTTTTGGTCTTCTCTGCTGTTTGGTGAAGCATATTTTTTGAGTTTATTTTTGAAGAATTGGTTGTACCTCAAACTGACTTGAGCCATCTCTTTTATTGTCAAAAAAAAGTTTCATTCACTCTGATCGCTAGGTGCAGGGCAACTCCTGCCAAAAGGTAGCCTGGGAAAACCCTGACAAACTTCCGGCAAATTTTGAGATTTGCTCTGCAAGTCAGTCTGGCGAAGAGCGCATTCAAGCCCATTTCCAATTTTTCCAAATCGAGGCACCAATCACAACCGTTGAGGCGGGCTTTACACGATGACGATAGCACAGTGACGGCGAGTGGCTTTTTGTTTACATTTAACATGACGGCCACCGAAGCGCAGCAACTCGTTGATGCCGCTGTCGCTGCTACGTCACCCGGATCGTTGGTCTGATTGGTTGAAGGACTATCCAATTGCGCCCAGAGGCATTTGAGCGGCGTCCGTTGGTGACGACCCTTTGGAAATGGGCTGTGAATGAACCTTCCCCAGACCCACTCTCAGTTACAACTGAGAAGGGTCTGGTTTCAACCAGGCTAGCCAAAAGGTTGTGTTTAGATTGAAATGTAAAGGAAATACTTATAACAAGTTTGTAGAAAACCACAAAAAGAGGATCCTTTACCAACTGTTGTTGGTGGCATCACCAAACAGCAAGCCTGATCGGTTTCTACAAATTGAACTGCAGATGATATTTTCTTGATTTTATATGACTAGTGTGGGGCCAGCATTAAAAAAAAAAGTAAGAATACAATGCAGACTGTTGAAAGTGTACTTTTACTGCATATGGACATTTCTACCATGTGGTAGAGGCTCATAACAAAAATCTACAAAAAGATTTTTGCTGTAAGTGAACAAAGGAACTACGAAATACAAAAATAATAATTTTTAAATTTGTTTTCATTGTGGGACCATTAAAAGGGTTAAATCTGCAGAGATTTAAATCAAACAGCAATGATCGCCATGCTAGTAGCCTGTGATTCTGCTGCTCCTCTCCGGTACCTTAATTTACAATAATTGATTAGGCAGAGCCCACAGATGTAACAAGTGTTTTTCGTCCATGCCTCTCTCAATAGCTGTTGCTCAAACTACAATTAGGTCTTGCATTGTCTAACCCGCGTGACTTGCAATGAGCTTAAACAATCAATTCCAGTAGTGAGTTTCTATTGAGTTTTAATCAAGATTTCTACTTTGTTCTGTCTTCTCTCACGGTTTCCCGGCCTGCAGATTTCACAGGTCAAGGAACCATTCAGAAAGCTTTAATTAGCTTTCTCAAGCTAATGAGTTCTCAGGCATCATACAAATTGCTCTGTCAAACCCTGACTTTGAGCCAGCTTGGACTGTTTGGGTGTGAGCTCAACAGAGTGAGGGACTTTTAATCATGTTCAAATTCATTACCCCCCAAATGAGTAATGTTTCATTCTTCTCAGTCATTTTGCCCCTTATTCGTAGTTAAAGCTGCCCCATGGCCGTGACAGACACCGGCAACCTGTTTAGTGTGACTTTCATCATCATTACACTGGATAGATCCGTCCCTGGCACATTTCGAGGGGACATTGTAATAACAAGTCGAGGCTGATGGACTGAGAGCAGAAAAAGGAGGCGACACAGAAAAGAAAGGTAATTTAGGACTTGGGAGTAAATTCAAGCATCCAATGCCTTCATGGAGACAGCAGGGCAGGGAGGAAGCTTAGAAAAAAAAATGTGAGGATGGTTTAAAGATGAAATATGGCGGTGTGACCCCATTCCCTTTTCCCCAGATCCAATTCAGCTCAGCCTAAATGAGGATGGGTATTGCCTAAACCGATAACTTTCCGGACATAAAGTGTCTTTTTAGAACCAGTTTCCGGGGAATTGAATTTCAATCGTGTAAGCAGTAAATGAGGAGGAGATTTATGTGACTGTGCGTGGGAAAAGGGTATAACAAGGCAGCAGCAGCAGTCGCTTTACACTTTGTCACATTCACAAAGAAGGCATTAGGGCTTTCACCCACTTCAAGCAGCGCCTGAAACAATGCTGCTGGTCTCTAATGCCGCCATAATGGTCGCTGTCATCATCCTTGTCAACTTTATTCTCACTGTCATCGTCATCATATTCATGAGTGAAAGTTCGCCCCTGGATTATTAGGCTGCTCTTAATCTTTTGACTGTTTGTGCATGTTTCTGACTCCCGTGTCATGCCGCATCATGCTGTTTGATATGGTCATGGCTTGGGTAGGGGTGTTTTAAAGGAGAGGATTCATACAGTAAAAGGACCAGCCGTTATTTACCTCACTCTGTCTCTTTCTCCCTATTTCTCCATCTCTCTTTCTCTCACTAGCTTCTGATGTTAGACTGATATAGCTTGGAGCACAGCCACTTGCTGTCAGGTCCCAGCAAATGGAATCAACATGGTTGACGGATAAACCCACCGAAAATAAGTTGTCAGAGAGCTGCTGGCCCTTCATCAACCTCCCTGCCATGTGTGGCACTGCCTTGACCCCTCCCAATGCCATATCAGGAGGTGTTTTATCTTCAGTGTGCTGAAATTAGGTTTCAAGTTTTTATTTATTAATGTATACTTTTTGTTCTCGCTGACATGAAGAATTGGGTTACAGTTGTTCTCGAGGTTCAGAAAGATGCTCAAAGGGATGCGTTTACCCTACTGAATCTTGACTTTTGAGAGGGGGATGGTAATCGTAGTTGGGCACGATACAAATCAATCATACCTAATGTGACAACGCCCTTATCACAAAATAGTCTGCTTTTATGATTTGGTTGTATTATGAATAAATTAAACGAGATAGCGTGTTAATTTATTACCTTTGGAGGTCCTGGTTGTTGGACTACCTGTGGACAGAGCCAGGCAAGCGGTTTCCAGTCTTTATGTTAAGCTAAGCTAACCAGCTGCAGGCAGTAGCTTCATATCTCATCATCATCATCGAACTCTCAGCACAAAAGCAAATAAGCTTACTACCCAAAATGTCTAACTATTCCTGTGACATATGCAGCTGGATGCGCATTGAACCGGAGAGTTTCTAAATCGTTATTGTAAATACACAGTCTGACTCCAGAGGAAGAGCTATGCATTTAAAGATAGGACGTAAAGAAGCTAACATTAAAGATTTAAGGTAATTCACACAAGGACAAATGTATATGAAAAGCAAGCAGAAAAACAGATGTACGATAGGACAAGTAAGGCAGAGGCTTACCCAAGTACAAACAAATCCAGAGAGCCTAAACAAAGACCTTGTGTTTGTCCAGTTAAAACATTCTCAGAATGTGTGATGTGTACCTTCCACCAGGTAGTGAAAAATTCCCTAGACCATATCCTGCTAGCAGAGAGATAGCAGAGAGAATGAAAAGGAGAAAATGAAGAGTGAACTGATTCTGAGCTTGACAAACCTACTTGCTTTGCCCTCTCTCCCTAGAAGGTACCAAAAGCTTTACTTACTTTATACCCTAAAGGATCTTGTGTCCTGTGCAGGAATTTTACCCGCATACTGACTTAATCAATACTGTATGTGAGGAAAATAAATCTCTCACCAGGACTGTATTCACCATGGACTTAATATACGAACAGTCGTCCCCAAGAGACGGAATTGAACACAAGAAAAACCTGGTGTCTATCGTATTTGTTTCATGTAGGCCTGCCTACCAGAAAAAATCCTTCTGGATAAATCTTTTAAAACTCTTTCCACATCTTAAGCGCAGTATGTTAGACTTTTTCTCATATGATGTAACCCTCACCCAGTTGCCAGAATCTACGAAAGCAGTTGTGTCCGGTACCAGCCTGCTGCTATATTCTCTTACTCAGAAACAATGGATCTGGGCTAATCCAGTCCCTCCAGAAAAACGCGATTATGCAATCTCATAATTCAATGCATAATCAGCCAAAGTCCGCATATTTATGCGGAGGCCGCATTTTTTCATATACGGCGCACTTTCGCCGCATAAATTGCCCATTTCCGCACAAAATATGCGGGGCTTGCATGATTTCATAATCCCCGCATTTTTGTTGCAAAAAGTTGAAAAATGTTGCGTTTACTTCACACGAGAGCAGCCATTTTCCCCTGTTGCCATGGCAACGTTATGAAGTGACGTAATTACGCGACGTGAACATCATCGAAAAGCTGCAAACCCCGCGATGAAGCCATGATGAAACAGCAGTTTTTGCAAGTTCCCACAATTTCATCGCATAAAATTGCATAAATATCCCGCATATTCCATCGCATTTTTTAAGAAAACGTGCCGCATAATCAAGGATTTTTGCCCGCAACAATCACAAAACAACTCCGCATTTTTCTGGAAGGACTGCTAATCAGTCAAACTGAGGAGGCCGTTCTAGTCTCCTTCTTTCACTGTTCATCTTCAGAGAGGTCTACCAGTTTTTCAAACATTGATTTGATTAACAAGCGACACGTAATGTAAACAAGAAGTAGAACTAGGTCAAGGATTTCACACAGTGACTGCATCCCTGATCCTTCTGCACAGTACCTCAGAGCTCCACCAGGAGCCACTGTAGATCCATCTGTGCCATAAGAAAGAGGCAGACAGAGGGAAAAAGGTGGGGGGGGGCATGCAGGGAGGTAAAAAGAGCTCAATGTATTAAATCAGCCACCCCACTGGTTTTGTATACCGACAGCTGTGCTCTATAACCCACTTGACAAGATTAAAACTCCAAACATATAAACAAATAGACAATCTGCATCCCGGCTTGCAGAGGCTCAGTCATCGAGCTCAGTTCCCTTTCTCCCGTCTTCTTCTGCACCTTGTGAACTGCACATGAGACGTGGGAAGAATGCTGGAGCATAATTTAGGGCTGCTCATAAGATCACAAAATGTGACCCACTTCAATGTTGCGCTGACTAAAAGACGCAGGATTCTAATAATATTTCAGGAGACACTTCTTCATAAATCTTGAATAGTATTCCATGCACGGGATAGATGCAATCCCTAACCTCTCTGTGCTTCGTTTGTTGGTGCTGGTGCATGCCTGTGCAATTGTTTGCAGAGAGAAAGAGAAAAAGAAAGCCAGACAGAGAAAACATGACTGATGACAGATCCACAATGCTCAGCAGTACATCTCTCACTACACAGACACACAGCCAATCCTCCTCCAAGCTAAGGCATTCATCCATCCGTCCTTTTGCTCGCTGGCGCTTTGTGTTTTTTTGTTTAGTTTGTTTGTTCTGACATGTTAATGGGACAGCTGATGGACTGGCAGTCTGATCCAGCTAGAGGGGCAGGGGCTGCTGGGTTTATTTTATTCTGACAGCCAGGGGGAAGGTCAGCACGCTCATAGCTCACCTGCCTTCTCCTCTCTTCCTCTCTGTCTCACTTTCTGCAATCTCTCATCCTTCCTACCCAATTTCTGCCTTTGTCTCGTTTGCTTCCATCTCCCACGGTGTGTTTTTGGGCACATCCGTCTCGGCTCATTTCCTCTCTCACGTTCAGAGCTCTTCTGAAACATTTCCCTTATGATTGACCGACGGCTGCAAGGGAAATTGGGACAACAAATTAGATGAACTTTGATGCAATACCAAAAGTAATACCCCTGCAACACAAGTAAGAAAAGCTCAAATAACACCTTCTGCAAAGGAAAAAAAGGCTAAAGGCTAATCTCTAGAAGAGTTTCTAGTGCTTACAGAATGCAAGGAGGAAAAATGTTTTGAAATGCTGTACACTGAAAGAAAACACAAACTACACAGAGGCAGACACACTCATGCATTTGCATGTGCATACACCTCAACTGTTGACTTTAAAGCAGAAATCATTCTCCTACCATTCTCCTATACAAAATGCGCAGGTGGCAATTTTATCTCTGTAAAACTCTGAATGTGTTGATGCTTCAAAACAAAATTATGTTGAGAAGAAGTCTCAAGCTTTTCCATCTCTTAATTTCAGAGAGCTGTCTGGAAATGGGTAAGTATTAATGGCTGAACAGGCAGGCCGGTGTGCTGCATGCCACAACAAGCCGAGACCACATTAGGCTGCTGGAGATGGGGGTGATGGAGGAGGTGGATAACTCACTGTGAGCAGGGGAGAGCGACAGCACAGCCACGCACCACTAACGGTGCCGAGGAGTGCTGCAACACTCCACAAGTCCCCGTGTTCAACGCTTTCATCTGCTTCAGCCCCGAGAACAAGTGGCAACAGGAAAGGTTGACCCGTAACGCCGACAGGTCAGATGTGTGTGCGCTTGTTGTACTGGAAACAAATCTGACTGTAGAGCACCTCTGCCCTCAACTATGCATGTAACAGTTAAGGGGTACTACATAAGAATCAGAGACTTAGTTTTTTAGCTTAGATAAATATATATTCTTAAGATTATTATCTTTCTATCATAAGGTAATAAGAAATCCATAATGTCCTCCGTATGGGCAAGACTTCTGTTTGGCTCGTTAACAATCTTTTTAGTCTTTGAGTCATCAAAGAGTTCCTCTGGTGAAATAACAACGATTACAAAGATGCATTTTAAAAAGGTCACGTGTTGGGCAGCTGACATACACACTGTACAACCATCAGACCAGGTTTACATCAGTCATTTTCAAATGTTAATTAGACGTGAAAAGTACCTGGCAAATTGACTACATTGGGTCTAAGGGTACTATCAATCTGACTCTGGACTGAACACCCACACCTAGACATTCTTAGGGCAATTTCAAACCTATAGCTTGTTTGCTCTGGACCAAATCAATGGAAGTTGGTGAACTTGTAGCATTTTGAAGCCACATGAAAACATTCACCCCACTTACTGCTTAGATGTGTCTAGGGCAGAAGCTAACATGTAAAATCATTGGTAACCACAGTAAAGGCTCATTTATGCTCAACCTTGGATACATATACGGATACGGACGGAGCCTTCTGTCCATACTCTCGTATTTGTGCACATTTTCTGAAAGCTTAAGGATACAGAGGAAACGGAGCAGTACCACCGGAAATCGTGGGGGCAGTGTAAACAATAATTCAAGTGAGACATGACCATAGGACACGAGGAACATTTTTAAAATTGCAGAACTTTTTGAGTTGGTCAGAAATTTTTAACATTTATATGATGTTACTTTGAGTGAGACGGTAATGAAGGAGAAGTCCGATTTTTGAGCCACCTGTAGTGGATGTATTGATTAACATCCATGCCAACATAAAAGATGCATGGAAGTACGTGGGCAGTGACGGTTACATTTTTTGAAATTGACGAATCTATTTCCGTAGGTAAAGGGAGCATACATGAGGCGCAACACATAAGCGTAGTTATCAGTGATCAATCAGAAAGTGAAAAGGAGTTAAAACCGTCCATTTTAGCAGGTCCTCTCTGTGAGCTCTGAGCTCTATGTGACAGTAGAGAAGGTAAATAAACATAAGGCACTGTAATGTGCTGCATACCTTACTGGCAATCATCAGAGTTTGATTTCCTCACTTGGATCATCACTAAAGTTACCAAATGAATGAATCAGTCAATACGACTCCTCTTATAATAAGTCAGTGTATACAAAGTGGACCAGAACTAAAAGGCCAAATGAAGTGCACCCTAATACGTTAATTTGAGGCAAGGCTGAATTAAGCAAGCGAGTCAAGCAAGTAGTACAGATGGTAAACTGATGATGATAGAGTTAGAGTTTCTAACGTGTGCTTTTGTGTGTGTGCTGAATAAGTGCAGACTATTTTGGATAGCCAGTGATAAATGACAGAAGTTTCCCTCCAGGGAATGCAACTCCGGGAAATATAAGTATAGAGTTTCTGAAATTGTGTAACAAGTCCATAAAAATGCATAGGAAGATAAATGGTGCTGTAATGAAGCCATCAACCAGACCATTAGCAATAGCCAGTAAACCCCAAACAGATGAAGATTTTCAGCTCTCAATCATTGAGAAGAAACAAAAAATAGTACAATCAGGAGAATTGGCATAGACTTTATTTCCAGACAATGCAAGATAACAAACGATTAGAGAGGGAGAGAGAAAGAGGGAAGTCAAGAGAAAAAGAGAGCTGGAACGAGAGAGAGAATAAAGCTTGTTGTTTCCTGCCAATCCTTAATTATCTCTATGTTTATTTACTCTCCATCCATCCCTTTAAAGCTGCAGGGCCTTTAACACCCTTAATCAACCCCTCTCCCCAGCAGGGCCTGTAGCAGGCATCTTCACTCGCCTACGTAATTGACTCTTCGCGTTTGAGAGGCTATAAAAGTTTATGACTATTAAACATAACATCAAGCGGGCTGTCTTTTTACCAAACTATTAGCGGGGGGAAGGCACGATGTGAACCGATAATTAATTGCTTACTCCGGGGATGCCTAATTACCAATTGTTGCTGTTATTAGCTGATTAGCGGGTGGATTTGACAGCTCTGAAAGGCTGTCAGTTGACAAGAAGAGAGGTTGGGGCATCCATTGGTGCTTGGAGGTGCTGACATAAATTGGGCTTTATTTTTTTTAAGTACGCAGCTTGCGCAGTCTGATGGCGAGCAGGAAGTGACAGAACTCTGGTGTGAATCCCAAGGCTCCTAGTTGATTTAATAGTGGTGGACTGGGAAAAGAAAAGGTTGAAGGATAACTGACTGCTTGTTTAAGCTCTGACGGCATGACTCACGTGTTGGATTCTAATTATGCAGTTTGTAGGGCGTAAGTAGTGCGAGTTACATTTATTCAAGTGTTTCCTCATGTGCTCCAGCCCTCCAGGACATTCTATATTCGACATCTCATCATGTGATACCTTTGGGTCAGAGCATATAGAAACTGACAATAGCCACTTTCTTCTCCTCTGTTTAATTGGGTGTATTTTTAGGGTATGGTTTAAAATTGATATGAGAGACAGGGGCGCTGCTCAGTGATCCATCCTTTGGTGCCAACCTTGGTGGCCGCAGTGACAAATTTAGACAGAGTGTTCTCTTCCACTGAATTAGATCAGGCCAATGGGCCATGACAAACTTGTCTCAGTGTCCGTGGAAACAAGTAAAAGCAAAACTGCTCAAGAAATTAACTTCCAAAGTCAGAAATACTATCAAGACTTCTACGACAGTTTTCCAAACTCTATTAAGTTGCAATAGCATGGTTGTCGAACTACCCAAACACGTACAGTATAAATGATAGTACAGAAATGAATTATGGTATATAACTGTATGTTTGTATTCTTTAAGTTTTGTTCTGTTTTCTTTGTTTTCATTACATAAAACCTAAAGAAGAAAAGGTTATTACCCAAGTTTAGTTAAAGGTAGGGCTATGATAACCGCATCACCGTAATACCGGCGGTGACGTGCCACTACCGCATTTTTATGTATTTGGTTTTTTTACTGTTTGCCGGGAAAGTTACAGGAGAACAGATGTCGTGTGATATGAAATATAATGAAAGCAATAATCATTGTTTAGTTATCCTCATTGACTGTCTTCTATCCTATATATAAGAGATTATGGAGAGAAAAAAAATTAAATTGTTCGTCACGTCAGCTTTGCACAAGAGGACAGTCCATTAAATAGGCTATATGGGGGGGTTTCTTTTGTGTGTCAGATTATTATTAATTATTTCTACAGGTAACGTTTAATATAATACACGGTAGGGAAGGCAAAGACATTTCTCCGTTCTCAGCTGAGGTGGACACATTGTTACCTCTGCAGTGTTTTACCATTACACATTAGCCTATAGCAGCTAGCGGAATTTCCTTCTGTTTATAGCTAAATCCCGACAAAACCGCACGGTTGAATTTCAGCCTGCATGCACGTTTTGTAGCCTAAAACAGAGCTGCTTATATTGGTAGAGAGAGCAACAAGTTAGTGGACTGCCGAGTCGCCCTCTCTGCTCTCTGTCTGCTCAGCTCAGCTGCTATTGTCGTGTTTTTTCTTTTTTTTTACTTCATTGACAATAGAGCTTTCTGAACTGTCTGTGGAATGGATCAACAGAGAGAAGAGAAAGGAGCGCAGCCCTATATGACAGCAAAACTCAGTAAAGACTCTCACATTGAGCTGAAATGGAAACCCTGTGCTGCAATCTATGGCTGCAACATATGTTGTAAGATTTAAGCCAATGTTTTTTTCGGGGGTAATGCCATTCACTTTACCTGCAGTATTGACAACAGATAAAGCCACCATGTCTTGAGATGCTCAAGCTTGTTGTTTTATTGTTCACTTTTAACTCACTTTACATCAACTTTGCTATCTCTTTTTCTCTCGCTTTTCCTCACCGCGGCACTCATATGCTACTATCTGTTACCGCTCGCTCTCCTTGCACGACCACATGGGCACTGACGTCACTAACTTAAGGCACCCTGCCATTCTCGCTCTAACTTACGCTACTCTCGTAAGGGGGTTGCGGTAAACCGCCATACCGCGGTGATACGCTGCTTCTTCACAGCGGTAAGAAAAAAAAACTACACCGTTACAGCCCAAGTTTCAATCACTTTAAAATTATGTTATAGAATCTTATTTTATGTCCAGGTCTTTAAAATGTCTACTCCATTCATTCTAACCTGAACATTTACACAAATAAAGAACGCTTAACTAATACTAGTACTAGCACGAGTAATTATATATATATATATATATATATATATATATATATATATATATATATTAGGGCTGTCAAATGATTACAATTTTTTAATTGCGATTAATCACTGAATGTCGATAGTTAATCGCGATTAATCGCATATTTTATCACATGATTAAAATTCTATTTTGCATTTCAGAACAGTTTTTAAGTACATATTAACAATCGAAAGCAATTGTTACCAATGTATCTTGACTGGGAATCAAATGAATGCAAAGAAAGTTACTTTATGAACTTGATTTTAAGATTTGTAATTATTTATTTACTGTAAACAAAGAAAAATGTGTGAATCTGTCATTATTGCACAATTCCTCCAAGTACCTAACTAAAAAAAACTAAAAATCCCTATCCTTACTAGAGTCAATATAGTGTTTAGTAACTCCTAAATAATGTTGATTACTCACTGACGTCCAGTGATCACCGGTTAATGAGACAGCGTTTGCAACACCTTGCAGCAGTTCCAGTGTGGCTGCTTTCTCTGTGTGGTATGTGTATGGTGAAACTACTGTCCCCCTCGACGGCAACGTGACAGGTCAACCGTAGTACGTCTTTAAGACCCGAGTCCTCTACGATGCTGACAGGTCTGCAGTTAGTTGCCACCCATTTAGCCCGCTAGCGGGTAGCATCACATTAACTGTACTACTATGCTTAGCTTGTAGGTGGTAGCTCAAGCTTGACGTGCTTCGGTGATATTTTAATTCGGCTTTACACAATGTGCATATGGCTTTCGACTTGTCTACGAGCCGTCCGGGAATTTTGGAAAATAAAAAGCTCCATTCAGAGTTATTGCTGCTGTAGCCTGCAGCAGCAGGATGTGTTACGAGGAAGTGGCAGCTTGATGATAAGTAACGGTGCTGCAAAGGGTCAAACTAGTAGCCTGTTAGGCACGACGCAAAGCCGAGTGAAGTGTAAAATAAATTAATAAATGCCGGCATGCGATTAATGCGATTAAAAAGAATTAATCGCGTCGGCCCTTAATCGCATCGCGATTAACGCGTTAACGCTGACAGCCCTAATATATATATATATATATATATATACACACATACATACACTCATCGGCCCATTTATTAGGTACACCTGTTCCACTGCTCATCAAAACAAATATCTAATCAGCCAATGACATAGCAGCAACTCAGTGCATTTAGGCATGTAGACATGGTCAAGACGATCTGCTGAAGTTCAAATCAAGGATCAGAATGGGGAAGAAAGGTGAAGTGACTGTGAAAGGCATTGTTGCTGGTGCCAGATGGTCTGGTATGAGATAGACTTGGGAGGTATCTATTTTTCATACTTTCCTGACATTTTACAGGGGTACACTGCATATGATATTTATGTTAAAAAAAAAATTAAAAAAACTCGGAGGAGCAGCTTGTCATTAAAATGAGAATGGCTGGTCCACCATAAAGGTCAGTCCACCTTAAGTTAGTGAGCCTGGGCCGAAGTTCTACTTCAGGGCTAAACCTCTTCACTTTAATTAGCAGGTGGCAAGCAAGACACGGGAACCTAGCTTGGATCCTGAGGAGTTGTAGCATTTATTCATTGACAAAATGCCCAAACTGTACACACACTGCACTGTTACTTTCATAGCTATAACATTACTGCCAACTTCATACTCATCGTCACACTCACTCGCACTCTCTCTCTAAGTTTAAGAAATTCAAGGAGTAACACATTTTAGTTTAAATCTTAAAAATGCATTTAAAAAAATTCCCTGATCCATAGAACCGACAGAGTCCCAGCGGACTTACAATATACTGGCGGAAACCCTGCGTCAATACAGCATTTCCGTATCAGTTTGATAGAAAGAGGAGCGTCTGTATATTTGATGGTATTTCAGAAACTGCTGATCTACTGGGATTTTTACGCACAACCATCTCTCAGGTTTACAGATAATCAGAAAAAGAGAAAATATCCTGTAAGCGGCAGTTCGGTGGGCAAAAATGCCTTGTCGATGGCAGAATAATTAAGGCAGTTCTGAAAGCAAAAGGGGTTGCAACCTGGTACCAGCAAGGTGTACCTAATCAAGTGGCTGGTGAGTATGAGGTCAGCTGCACATCTGCATACTGTCTGTAAGACAGCATGAATGCACAATTGTTTCCCTTTTTCTTTAAAGAGTACCTACACCATAGCATTCTGCTAGAACCCTCAATCCCAGCAAAATTGCTACAGAGCATGGGTGTGGTGTGAGTGGGGGTAACAACTGAATGAGGCATTGCTTCATGGCTAAAAACACCTGTATTAAAGGGAAACTTTGCCAAAATTTAACCAACTTTGTATCATAATAATGTTGGTAGAATGTGTAAATTAACTATGTTAAACTTCCCTCCATCTTACCAGTGGCCAGATCTCTCTACTCACAGGCCAACAGAAAAAATCCAAGTATTACACTGGATGATGAGGAGTGGGACAGAATCTGTAGGAATATAAAAAGTATGTCACGCGATGTGAGGGTGTGCCTAATTCAGTTGAAGATTATGTATCGCTTCTATTGGACTCCCTCCAGATTTTTTAGAATTGGTCTGAAAGACACACCAAATTGTTGGTAATGTAAGAGAAAGGACGGCCAATTACTTCATATCCTATGGTCCTGTGATAAGGTCCTGGAATTTTGGACCGGGACACATGATAACCCATGTCGGATTGTAGGGACACAGATTCCATTCAGCCCAAGATTATTTGTTCTGGGAGATGGGTCAATCCTAAACGGGATGGATAAGCACATAGGAAGCTGGGTCCAGACGGTATGCATTTTTTCTTACCGCGGTTGAAAAGCAAGGTATACCGCAACCCCGTTATGAGAGTAGCGTAAGTTAGAGTGAGAATGGCAGAGTGCCTTAAGCGAGTGACGTCAGTGCCCGTGTGGCAAGGAGAGCGAGCGGTAACGGAGAGTAGCTGCTGTGAGGAAAAGCAGAGGATAAAGAGATAGCAAAGATGATGTAAAGTAGGGCTGAACGATTAATTGCATTTGCGATAATATCGCGATATGTTAAAACGCGATTTCCTAATCGCAAAGGCTGCGATTTGGTCACATGACTCACGAGAGCAAATCAGTCTGCACTCCGCAGAGAAAGCATCAACTAGCACGCTAACGCTACGCCGTACCTTGAGCTGATTTCTGTCATTCAAACAACTCTGAGTTGTAGTTTAAAACTTTTACAGCCATTTTAATAAAATTAAGGGTTTTATTCGGGCTTGAGTCTATACATGCAGTTAATGGATACAGGCACACAGAACTCAAGGCTCGGTTGGCAACGATTAGCTCTGATTAGCGGTTAGCTCCGGTTAGCGGTTAGCTCTGTTATAAAGATATGAGTGGAGGAGCTGCCACTGAGAGGGGTAACAACCAGACTCTGATAAATAACGTTCAGGGAGCTTTCACAGCAGCGTGGCCGCGGTGTTTCAACAGTTTTATTAGTACAGTTAATCCCATGGCAAGAACACCAGCAACTAGCTAACGCAACGATAGCCTCTCTGAACAAGTGCACACGGAAGCACGCAACTTCACGAGGGGGAGGGGCTGGAGGCAGCTCCTCTCTGTGCACTGTAAAAAAAAATACACTGTTGTGTGTGTGTGTGTGTATATAGATATATACTATATTGTATATTTTTACTTATTTAACTGTCTAGTGTGTAATTGTGTGTTCATACTATACATTATATTATTATTCTTTGTTGAATAATACAGAAGACAAAGAGCTTAAAAAAATAATCGAATCGCAATCGCAATATTTGGGAAAAAAAATCGCAATTAGATTATTTTCAAAAATCGTTTAGCCCTAATGTAAAGTGAGTTAAAAGTGAACAATAACAACACCTCTTCACTTTAATTAGCAGATGGCAAGCAAGACACGGGAACCTAGCTTGGATCCTGAGGAGTTGTAGCATTTATTCATTGACAAATTGCCCAAACTGTACACACATTGCACTCATAGCTATAACATTACTGCCAATTTCATACTCATCGTCACACTCACTCACACTCTCTAAGTTTAAGAAATTGAAGGAGTAACATATTTTAGTTTAAATCTTAATAATGCATTTAAAAAAAAAATGTCTTACCACGGTTGAAAAGCAAGAAATTCCCGCGGAAGAGCGGTGTCACTGCCCGATGTGAGTCGAGTGCAGATGTGAGTCGCGCATGCTCAGATTTAAACTGTTTACGGCATAACGTGTCATACTGAAATTTGTGAAATAGCTAGCATTCATTTCAAAAACATTTTGGCTATCTATGACTGTTTGATTGCTAACGTTAGCTCAAAACGCCATTAAGTGACATCCTTTATTGTGTTTGATTGCTAACTTGTAGCCAGCAGCAGCAGTCATTTCAAAAACGTTTTAGCTATCTATGATTGTTTGATTGCTAACGTTAGCTCATAGACTGTGCGTTAGCTCAAAAAGCCGTTAGCATGTTGTAGGCTACTTGTCGCAAAGTGACGCATGCGCGACTCACATTTGCACTCGACTCACATCGAGCAGTGACAGCGGTATACCGCAACCCCCTAAAGGCCGTTTCACATTGTACGCGGCATGCGCTGCGCTCGCCGTTAGGTTTTCCTATTCCCAACTATATTTGTTGTGCTTGCCGCCAGGCTCAGCGCAAATTTACGTCATACATGCGCCAATATTTGAATGCACGTCGCGTCTGCGTCCAGTGTTTACATCAGACGTGCAGTAGGCTACATGTAACATTGTGTAGGATACACAGTAGTGATTTGGTGGAGATGATGTTTCTGTCTTTGAAACATAGGAAAGCCTTGTTCCGTTTGTGGATCCACGTGTGTTCGGTGTTTACTTTTTTTCTTTTTATTCAGACACATCACAGCGCACCGCGGCCGCTCTTGCGCGTGCCGCGGTCAAAGTTGAACCATGTTGAACTTTGACCGCAGCACGCGCAAGAGCGGCCAGCCGCAAAATGCCAGACCAGTTCTTTTGCGCGCATGCCATTGACAATAAAGGGCCATTCACATTGTACGCGCAAACGGCAGCGCTGCGCTATGAAACCCATTATTGTCAATGGCTTGCGCGCAATAACTGGTCTGCCGCTGCGCTGAGCAAAGCGCAGCGCAAGCGGCATTTTGCGGCTGGCCGCTCTTGCGCGTGCCGCGGTCAAAGTTCGACATGGTTCAACTTTGACCGCGGCACGCGCAAGAGCGGCCGCGGTGCGCTGTGATGTGTCTGAATAAAAAGAAAAAAAAGTAAACACCGAACACACGTGGATCCACAAACGGAACATGGATGAGAGGTTGATTTTGGCCGGCAGCGATCTCAGAGCTGTATAGGCTACGACACAACTTTGAGCTCGTACAGAGACCTCGGACGCAAAACTATGCTGTGGAAGCATATTTCACAATAATAAGCATGCCAGCTGTGTAGGTTATTGTAGCCTCTTAATTTAAATCATTCAGGTTGGTTTTAGCTATGTGAAATCAACATATATGTCTCCACTGAAATACAATCCTATGTTACATTTTTTCTCAGTTACTTTGGTGCATTTGTCAAATCATAATTGCATTTGCACAACAGTGAGTGCATTTCTTAAAACAATTGGTGTAAACTGCACCGCATAGTGACTGACCTGAAAAATCGTGTATCTTTCTGGAAATCTTTTATGTCCAAAGCAAGTAACAATGAATCAAACTGACTGTCTGCTTTGTGTTGTTGTCCATATTTAACAGTTCACTCTGTAAGTATAGTCTAATGAACAATGCACAGGAAAGGGAGCACTATTCCCTATGTGACAATGTTACACATTATTGTCATCTCTGATCTGAGAAATACGCCAAAGCAACTGCGAAGAACTGTAGCCTACTGTTGTGAGCTGCGAAAACCAAATACCAAGTTGATTATACAGCTCCATACAGGTATTTGTAGGATATATTTGTATTTTTTATAAAAACAATTATAATTTATACTCTTTATTGATCCCCAATGGGGAAATTACAATTTATACTCGGTTGTTATTACACAATAATAATATTGTATTTGTATGTTTATATGATGTAAAATATGTTTGGACTGATTGACACAAGTCATGTTCATTTTCATTGAAGTTCACATATGTAGATATAGGTAGGTATATGGCCTTTACACAGAATAACTACCCATTTCCAAGTGTGTAAGCTCCAGTTTTGGAGGAATTAATTGCACATATGCATTAAACAAAGTGTTTTCCAGAGAATGAATGATGCATGTATGAATGTAGGCTCATATCTTAGCTTTATTATACCCAACTGAAATGACTGCAGACCTCTTAAGTATATAAACATGCAATGACACATAGTGTTGAAATGCAACATTTTATTTAGAAATGAAAATAATCCACACGTCTTCATCTATTTAGAGGAGGAGTGTAAGAAAAGGTGGAAGAACCTAAGGGACAGGTACATAAAGGAGAGGAGACAAAAAAGTGGTGCAGAGGCAGACTTGGAAGTACTTTTCCATACTGTCTTGTCTGGAGCCACACGTCAGGGACAGACAAATAGCCAGATGCTCCGTTGTAGAAATGGGCTTTCGGAATGTTGTTGCATCCGGGATATCGTAGGCCCGACTCTCGTCAGCAGACTGTCAAATTGCTCCCTGTTGAGCTGAAAGTACCCCTGGAACCGGTCACAGTGAAAGCAGAGCTCCTTCACCAGCCCCCAACTGCTCTCTGGACCTGAGGGTCTTGTGCACCCACACCCTTCTTCCTGTTGCCTTCCTCCGTCTTCTCCTCACAACCAGGGCAAGTTCCAAGGTTTTCTTTTGTTTCAAAGACAGAAACATCGTCTCCACCAAATCACTACTGTGTATCCACAATGTCGCATGTAGCCTAATGCACGTCCGATGTAAACACCGGACGCAGACGTGACGTGCATTCAAATATTGGCGCATGTATGACGTAAATTTGCGCTGAGCCCGGCGGCAAGCACAACAAATATAGTTGGGAATAGGACAACCTAGCGGCGAGCGCAGCGCATGCCGCGTACAATGTGAATGGCCCTTGACCGCGGCACGCGCAAGAGCGGCCAGCCGCAAAATGCCGCTTGCGCTGTGCTTTGCTCAGCGCAGCGGCAGACCAGTTATTGCGCGCGCAAGCCATTGACAATAAAGGCCGTTTCACATTGTACGCGGCATGCGCTGCGCTCGCCGCTAGGTTGTCCTATTCCCAACTATATTTATTGTGCTCGCCGCCGGGCTCAGCGCAAATTTACGTCATACATGCGCCAATATTTGAATGCACGTCACGTCTGCGTCCGGTGTTTACATCGGACGTGCAGTAGGCTACATGTGACATTGTGTAGGATACACAGTAGTGATTTGGTGGAGACGATGTTTCTGTCTTTGAAACAAAAGAAAGCCTTGTTCCGTTGGTGGATCCACGTGTGTTCGGTGTTTACTTTTTTTTCTTTTTATTCAGACACGTCACAGCGCACCGCGGCCGCTCTTGCGCGTGCGCACGCGGCACGCGCAAGAGCAGCCAGCCGCAAAATGCCGCTTGCGCTGCGCTTTGCCCAGCGCAGCGGCAGACCAGTTATTGCGCGCGCAAGCCATTGACAATAATGGGTTTCATAGTGCAGCGCTGCCGTTTGCGCGTACAATGTGAATGGCCCTTTACGAGAGTAGCGTAAATTAGAGCGAGAATGGCAGGGTGCTTTAAGTGAGTGACGTCAGTGCCCGTGTGGTCAAGGAGAGCGAGCGGTAACGGAGAGTAGCGTACGAGTGCCGCTGTGAGGAAAAGCAAGAGGAAAAAGAGATAGCAAAGTTGATGTAAAGTGAGTTAAAAGTGAACAATAACACAACAAGCTAGACACGGTGGCTTTATCTATTGTCAATACTGCCTGTAAAGTGAATGGCGTTACCCCCTATCGGCTTAAACCTTACAACATGTTGCTGCCCGAGTGCAGCCCGTCTAGCAGCTGAGCAGACAGAGAGCAGAGAGGGCGACTCGGCAGTCCGCTAACTTGTTGCTCTCTCTACCAATAAGCAGCTCTATTTACGAAACGTGCATGCAGGCTGAAATTCAACTGTGCCGTTTTATCGGGATAAAGCTATAAACAGAAGGAAACTCCGTTATCTGCTAGGGTAATATGTAATGGTAAACACTGCAGCTGTAACGTTAATGTGTCTACCTCAGCTGGGAACGGAGAAATGTCTTTGCCTTTCCTACCATGTATTACAGTAGGAAAGGCAAAGACATTTCTCCTATACAATACATTACACAGGTAGGGGAGAGTGGGGGCAGTTGCAACACTTTTTACATTTCCTTCTGTTTCTCAGCAACCGTTTGTATTAGAAAGACAAACAAAATATATTTTAAACCCATATATGTCACCTACCTGCCCATACTGCTGCAACATGTGTACATATGATAATATGGAAGTAATTTGAACTCAAATGGACCCTGAAAAATGTTGCAACTGTCCCCATATAGCCTATGGGGACAGTTGCAACAGTACCGAGGGGCAGTTGCAACAGTCATTTAGATGTAATAAAACTCATACTTTGGCATAATTATTCAAATATTTTTTTAGTTTATTTGAGACCAGTTATTAAACCACTGAATTGCCTTTTATGCCAATTTTATCTAATTGTCATTATTGTTGTCATGAGGGACCCCCCCCCAAATGCCATCTTAAAACTAGTGATGCTAGCCTAACACATTAGCTTTAACACATGATACTGAAGTCTGTTAAGAGCTAAGAAACTGCACATTCAAACTATCTAATGATAAAGATCAATACTTAAACAGTTTAGACAGTATGACAAAAAATCTGGTCGTAAAAAAAGTTACTTTTTCACCTTGAATATCAGTTCTCCCATAAGGAACGATGACATGTGGCTGTTAACTTCCAGACAGATGGAGGGGACTACTGAGCATGTGCATTAGGAGTTTCATGACTCTAGCTCATTCCTGATTGGAGAAATCAGCAATGTTGCAACTGCCACACGTTGCAACTGTCCCCACTCTCCCCGCATATAGGCCTAATAGTCAACACGAATGGAATGTTATTATGTGTCACAGAACATTGTGCTCCCCAACTCGCGAAAGGTCGGATTTGCTCCATCTTTTGATGATAAGTTTTGTTTAGAAAACCTTGAATCCATGTAAGACACAATGTCATCAGACACAATCCATGTCATTAGAATCAATGAATCCATGTCATTAGACACAACGTGCACACATGTGCAGGCCAATGTTTTTTTGCTGTGATGACGGTGACGAGCTCTGGCAGAGATCTGGCAACAAAGCAATAACAGAGAAAAAAAATATAGACAGAAAGTAATAAGGGCAAGAGGCATTATTTTTCCGTTTTCTCCGCACAGGCAGCAATTCCAGAGCAGATTATTTCTCCAAGTGCTCCATAAATGTAGTGGCGAGGCTTAAGAGAACTTGTTGCATTATTGAAAGGGAGAATGGAAAGTCCAGTCTGTGCGACTCTGATCAGAATGCATAGAGGGACACAGTGAACGGGTATAAATCGTCCTTGTGTGTGTGTGCGTGTGTGTGCGTGTGCGTGTGTGTACGAGTGTGTACAGACGTGAACAGATTTTAGTTGGCTGAAAGAAGGTGGTGAGTCATCTATTAATAAATTCAGGGATGGAGTGAGAGCAGGAATTACTTTTGACAGAGGGATTGAGACCCAATGAAGCCACCTTTTTATTAATTAGTTAAACAAGGCAATCACAAAATCATATTACCTACATATGACCAGAGACATTCAACAGGGGGGTCCTCAGTTAGTGCAGCAGGGGGCTGCCAAATTCTGTTAAAAAATATTTTTTTGAAAGTTTATTTTTTTCAAAAATTAAAATGTCTGAATATACAATAATATGAATCCAGCATATTATAGCAAAAATAAAATGGCCTATTTGTAAAAACAAATTGAAGATAGGCTTACTATAGGTAAAGTAGCATCTATGGTAGCCCTAGTTACGATTAAGGATTCACTGTGCCTTCCACATGTACAGTATGTTTAACATTAAAACATGATGTATAACTAATATATTAATATCCATTAATTTTTATCCATCCGGCCCAGTTATTTTCGGAGCGAGTGCCGAATCTAGAGGTATAGTGGGAGAAACAAAGTACCTCCCCATGAAATCAAGAAGAGAGTTAACTTTTCCTGCTACAGATTTCCGACAGTGGTCAGAAAGCACTGGGGAGACACTTTGTTTCTCTCACTATGCCTCTAGAGTCGGTACTCTCTCACTCGCTCTACCACACACTCCCCACGCACACATACATGCCAGCCCTGCTATTCTCCCAAAGAGTTCGGCGCACAAACCAACGCACAAGTAGGGCTGGATGATTAATCGAAAAATAATCGTAACCGAAATTCAGAGCCTATAACCGACATAATTTTACCAAGTCGGTTATTTCGGTCTTTTAATCCTATTAATATTTTGGCGGGCGCCCACTGTGTGTTAATGTACTTTCCCCTTAAAACATATTACGGCCGCCGCGTGTACTTTCCCCTTAAAACATATTAGGGCCGCCGCGTGTGTAGTCACGTGACTCCGCCCCGTCCAGTCAGCGACCATAGGTGCTTTCCGATCGGATAGTACTTGTACTTTTTAGAGGAAAAGTACACTTCTAAGCAGTTCTAAGAACTACTCTCCCTCAAAATCTTTTTTCCCGTTTGCATTCCCACTGGCCAAGTGGCCATAGGGACTGGTAGGAGGGGTAAGGGAGCGACGCAAGCACGGCAACGGTCTTTATAGCATCGTCACTAGACCGTAACGCCACATACAACAACAACAAATGATGCTAATACTTGTGCACTTTTCCTATATTAAATGCACGTCCATTCTCGTAATAATTCACGTAATGTTTTGCTCAACACAGACG
The DNA here is from genome assembly GCF_008315115.2 of Sander lucioperca. Taxonomy (NCBI): domain Eukaryota; kingdom Metazoa; phylum Chordata; class Actinopteri; order Perciformes; family Percidae; genus Sander; species Sander lucioperca. The sequence continues at coordinate 10,642,333 of NC_050188.1, read as the reverse complement.
GGGCTTTATTATACTCGGAATAGACCCCGCCTCTACCTGCAGCGCTGTGGACGTCTGTGTGTGTGTGTGTGTGTGTGTGTGTGTGTGTGTGTGTGTGTGTGTGTGTGTGTGACGGCCAGCGAGCCGCAGGACACGCTTGTGGAGTTTAACTCCGAAAAGACAGTTAACCACAGGTTCCCGTTAATCTTATGATGGACATTTATTATTTATTTTCTACATTTTTAGGAAACTTTTTTACATTAAAACTTAAATTACTTTTTTATAAGACATTTTTATTTCATTGTAAAATCTACTGTTGTAGATTTCAGTTCAGTTGTTTGAAATATTTAATAAATAAGCATTAATTGCTATATGTGTGTTGTTTCCTTATTTTAGAATCACAAAGATAGGATTATGCACTCTTTCATTAGAAAAAATAACCGTGAACATATTTACAGTATAAGAAAAGAAAAAAAAATTAAAATAATCATTCAATAATCGTAATCGAGGTAACTTGTTCGATTAATCGTGATTATGATTTTAGCCGAAATCGTCCAGCCCTACGCACAAGTATAAACTTCAGGCCGGAGCCCTGCATTTCAATTAATTTCCTTCCCCCACACTGATGCAAAAATACATTTGCCAGTGATTACCTTAACTGCATATTACTCCAGTGATGAAATAAATCCATGTCATAGCCATTTTAAGTTTTATGTCAAGTACTTAAGTAAAAATACTGATTACCCAAAGTTCAGTTAATAAATCTTTAGAATAATATGCAAATTAATCGTTAGATTACTCGACTTATCGAAAAAGAAATCGTTAAACTTATCGGATCACTCTGATTGGATTTTAATACCAGGTGGAAATAGGCCCATTGTAGAGTGAGCATCGCACAGTAGCCAGGTTTCTATCCAAATGTAGTGCAAATTTTTACAAAATTTCAAGAAAAAAACGACAAAATAAATGTAATATGCAAATGAATATGTATTTTTTATCCACTACCGTTATGCAAATATTAGGAGTTGGTTCAACGAGATAGACAGCTGGTAGCACAGATTTGACAGATGAAATGATTAAAAGAGCCCCAGTCAAACCTCAAACAGTGGAAAACTGGTTTCGTCTCCGCTATTGTTCATCTCTTCGGTGGAGCGGAAGCTTCGCTGCTTCATGTACATCATGATTTATTTGCCAAGTCATACACCATACACCAGATTTTCCATCTTAGCCATACATAAAACATTTTTTATGAGTATTTCACTTTTGTTTGTTTTTTTCATCTTTTTCAATGTTTCCACTCAGGTTTTTTAATGCGCAAATTGGAAGTTTGCATAAAAACAGTTGGACTGACACTCACTAGATGACTTTGATTCTAACTAAGAATCAGAAGTTCTAATTCTGCCTACTAAGTTAACAGTGGAGACTGTAGAGGAAAGAAGAAAAAGATGAAGCTAAACAGGAAATGAGCGCTGTCTGCCACACTTGTTTTGTTTTATGTTAATAAGTAAGAAGATGGAAGATTGCGGATTTTTGTTTTGCATTTGCTCAGTGTCTTTTGAAGGTAATGGTATCTTACAGATGCAAAAGTATGCAAATTATCTGAGATAAAATATTTCTAGTGGAAATTTCAGAGGCTGCCTGAATCCTCTGATTTTCTTCCTTTTTCCAACAGGTGGTCAGATAATTAGTGGAGGTGAAACATTGCAGATTGAAAGTGTACTTAAGGATCAAGGCTTATCTGACTAGAAAATTTGTTTTTATGAAGGTAACATAGCTTGCCCTCAGGCAGGGTTAAAGACTTCAAATAGGGCTTTACTGGTGATCCGTTTGCTAAATATTGCCTGCTTCTTAAAAAAGAAAACGAGGACACAAGGTTAAAAGAGAAATAAGCTGAGAGCAGAGAGAGAAAGTTGATTAGGACCAACATTGGATAGAGACAAGTTCTGATTTTCGTAGCCCTGATGGCCATAAACCAGCAGAGCAGGACTACCTGCGGGACAAGCGAGCCAAAGACCTAGGGGCCATGTCTCTTCTTAACAACAGAGTGCAGTCTCGTTCAATTACCGTTAACTTACAATCAATAAGATGACTTACAACACATGAGTGGAACTTGGCTCGCATCACTGATGCCTCCATTTTGGAGAAGAATAAAATCTTCTTCCACTATAGATTTTCCCCTTGTCCTTAGGCTGGTCAATTACATCAATAACTCCAAACAACAACACCAAAAGAGGAAAATAAGGTGAAGTAGCTCTTCTGTGAATACAGTCCCCTTTCTTTCTTGACGTTCTGCCAGGCAGGTTGTAATTTTTTTTCTGTTCTCCTTTTTCCCTTTCACAGCCTTCCTGCAATTTTGTAGCTGGCAGAGCCTGGCAGCATGGCAGTTTTACTGCACTCCCTCACTGCGTATCACGACAGGATGGAATCACTGCCTAAAGGTTGGCAGTCAGTGAGACATGGCCTGTATGCTAATGACAGCACAGGAGGGCAACTATACCCAAGCAGAGCTGGTGCCAAGCCTTCATGCCAGTGTGAGTTACAGAAACAGCAGTTTGCTGAGAGCAGTGGGAGGTCTCCATGTAATCACTTCACTTTGTGCTCAGGAGACAGAAGTCACAAAAAATAACTTTTTTTGGAGTTGAGAGTTGGTAATTCTGAAGGGAATGGGAAGTGGACGGAGTAGTGCTGGAGGTTAGAGATGGTGTATGTCTCAGCATAGGCCTACATATTTATGAGTGTACATATGTACAGCACCAATTAATCACAGCAAGCAGTATTGCTGCAAAGCTGACATTCTATTTTGTTCTATTTAAAATGCTTGCTGTGCAATACCTAGAAGTTATGCTAAAGAGCAGGATTAATACAATCTCACCCATATCAAATAGTGTAGATGTCACATATCACAATGGACAGGCTTCCCTGGCGTGCATCATTAGCATCCCTTGTTACTAATCCCTCTATCCCTCCCGTAGTGAAGTTTAAAGGAAACTCCTAAAGCAGACCGCTTTCATTCATCTTCAATAATATCCCCTTTGTGGCACTTTTAGGATGATTTGTAATTGTTAAGCCTCTAAAGTCACAGGGTGAGGTGTGGACAAAAGGTTTGTTGGAACGGTTCAGGCAGACAAAAGACTAAAGACATGAACGGGATGAACAGGGAGGATGAGGTGTGATACAAATGATTGGAATAGAACAAATGCAAAATGGAGGGTCTGTTCTGTCAGTTCATGAGTTGGAACTGGGGCTGGTTCCCCCAATCAGGAATATCAGAGGAACAGGGAACTTTATTCTTTTAGGGATATTTGATGATGCAAGTCATGTTGAGAGACACTGGCAGGCCTTTGTGCTCACTCAAAACAATGAAACTTGTTATTCCACCCACCTTCGTTTCTGCCTGCCAAGCAATGAAATGGCAGATAGATATTGATCAGGCTGTGTCTGTCTGTCTGTATCTTAGCTGATACCTCAAATAGCCCTGGTCTGGGCCCACCATAATAAAGCAAATTCAGCAGAGTCAGAGAATACTTGTGATTAGTGGCGTAGCGTTACAAAGACTTAGGTGGTAATCAATGTGCTCTGTCGACACAGGACCTTTCCATCTAACGCAAGTGTTTTATTCAGTATGAAAAGAGCGGGGTTTGTGTTGGACTGTTATGATGAAGGAGGTGAGCATGCAAACGAAGCTCTTAAATTTATCAAATCAATTCCAGTCTTTACCAATGAGCATGGGCTTTGGGTGGTATCCAAATGAATGAGATTGTGCATACAAGTAGTGGTAAGTCAAAATCACTGTGAGAGAAGCTATTTTCGGGAAATTAGGGGCCTAAGTAGGGATGTAACGGTATGAAAATTTAACCTCACGGTTATAATGACCAAAATTATCACGGTTTTCGGTATTATCGCGGTATTTTTAAAAGTGTGTTCAATATGTTCAGAAAGCTATACACAAGTTGAAATAGTTTCAAAAAGTGTAACAGTGTTTATCATATAACAAAAATATAGGCAATAGGTTTGTAAAAACTATTGAAAACTGGCTACTGAAACACTGGCCCGCTGTAGGGGGTCCAGTAAGAACTTGAACCAGATGTCTGACTTTGAGATCCAGGAAGATTTATTTACAACTCCAACATGAAGTTAACTATGAAGTTGTATTTGACGTTACATGTGAAGTTGGATGTGGTTCTGAAATATAAGCAAATAATAATGCACATTAATAAGCATCTGACTTACTATAAACATTATTTACCAAAAACTAAATAGTACAGCCACCAGCATATAACAAGAAACAATAATAAGAATTACATTAATTTCTCTGTAATAATTAACATAAATGTAACATCTTGCTCAGTAACACAAACTGAGAATAAGCCACATCTATTACAGCACACATATCCATAACAGAGCAAACGTAAAACGTAATACACCTTTAATAGCTAAGCATGTGGCTCCACAGCGCTAGTCTGTTTACTGGTGATTGCACCATGCTAGCACATTGCCCTAACACAACCTGAATATCAACACGTGGCTGCACAAGTAATATTAAACAATCTGCACATCTTTCAGCTATGCAATAAAAACACAGCAACAGCAATATTATCAAGGCGATAATATATCTTTCTCTCCAAATAAATGTCATGTCGTAACACGGACAAAACTTAATCCACATCGTAGCAGAACACTTGAATTGAAATATGAAAGTAGCTTTAACGTTACATCCCTAGGCCTAAGTAAAAAAATGTATGCTTTTTTGGAATTTGATTCACACATATTGTTATTATTGATCTATCATCTTTCTCTAACTGACTTTAAATTAGTTTTTAGAACACGTTTATTATTAAATATATTTTTACTCGTTTCGCCCACAGCCTTTTGTTAATTGATAGCACATCATGCTGCTACCGGTGTTGGTGTTCTATCTCTCTATATTAGGGTCTGTGCGGGGCGACCACATTTTGGATCAGGTCTTCACCCTCGGGTCTATTCGAATTAGGTTTGACTAAGTTCTCCTTCTGACTGGGTCTCTTTTTTTTAAATTTGCACAAGTCTGATTCAGATCTTCCATACAAATCTAGTTTTCTTTTGAAGGGACAGGGTCAGCAGCTTGGGTATCTGGAAGGAGGTGGTAAAGGTGGTCCGAGCATGCCTAGATCAGCCCCTTTTCTGTAAACATATTCCAAGCACGTCACACCAGACCCTGGGGTAGACCCAGGAGCACTAGAGGGACTAAATACCCTAGCTAGCAAGAAAATGCCCTGGGATCTCACAGGAAGCAGTGGAGGATGTGGCTGGGGGGAAGGACATGTGGGGTACTTTGCTCAGCCTGCTTCCTGTGCAACCCAGACTCAGATAAATAGGGGGAAATAGACTGATGATTAGGATGTTCACAGCCATCATGGTTGCAGATGTATACTGTATTTCACCAATGAGATCCATCATCACCCAAACAGGTCACATTTGTTCATCATAGAGCTCCTGGACAGCAATGTGTTGTGAATGTACTGTGTTAACAACATTCGGCATGATGGTGCTTTAATAAAGGCCCCCCGTGTACAAGAAATAGTTTTGACACTGACACTGTTGCCAATGTGCTTGGTCTCCACCCACCATCAGCTATGAAATGAGACTGGCATTTGTGTGTCTCTAATGCAAACACTGCCTGTACTGGCTCCTAAATAGTAAAATATCTAAATGAAATGAAAGTGTGTTTTCAAGAGCGGGCATTGTTGCAAGGAAAATACCTCCGAGGTGACAGAGGTGATGAAATGAATCAAGGGACATTAGCTGAGCAAAAAGATGCGGGCAGACTTGCTTGTGACACACAGTGAAATTATGTGGATGGCTGGCATTGGCGAGGAAATGGAGACAGATCTGCATGCCAAACGATTGATTGTTATCCCCTGGCTCAGTTGAATACAACCCTTCATTTATATGATAAACAGCTGAATTCTAATCCAAGCACTTGTCTTTCACTTGCCTTCCATCCACTCTCATTTAGCGATACTGTTGCATTATCTGTCATTTCTATATCCTTGTCTTTATGCCTCTTTCCCCACTCTTTCTCTTAGCTCACGTGTCAATACACCATCACTGTCAGTTTCGAAAGGGGGGAGACCATATGCAAAACTTGCCATCTAATTGGCTTCATGTAGCGTTACCAGACACCTCAGCTGTGTGTTTCTTGGTGTTTTACTCATGTTAACATTTGGCATAGCCTGTAGGAATGATAAAAAGCTTGTCATATTGTTTCTTCATGTCGCAGCATGACTTCTCAGGCCATGTCCCATTGTGTGTAATGTGACCAATGTAGCCTCTAGCACAGTCATGAAAAAAATTACAATAACTAGCATGGGGTCAATTAGACATAATGACTAAAGTAGACCTATGTGAAGGTGAAAATACGGATACCATGCCACGCGTAATTACCCTGCCAAAAGATTGTTGAAGAATGCATTCACCCATGTCCATGTGCATCTGTGAGTGTGCTGTGCATGCGCACATGTGTGTATATGGGGTGTTATTATTGTAATCATAAATAAAATATTCTATTTTCTGCCCAAAGTAGGCACAATTTTCTTTTTGTTTATTTATGTAGCCTTTAATAGACAGAGACTTTTCCACGGCTTTCAAAAGCACAGAAAAAGATGGGACCCAAATTCTCACCAACCACAGCTAATGAAACACACACACACACACACACACACACAGTAGGGAAACTACAGGGAGTGCGACATGAGATACATACTCATTCAGACCCACTCACGGATGATTGACGTGCCACTGGCATATCCATGGAAATAGATGTTAGAGGCTACAAAACCCCTATGGGCAGCATGGCATAGGTACTGGGTGAGTGATTGCAGAGGTTAAGTTGAGTGCAGGCTCACTGCCATACCCAGTTAAATATTACTTGTGTTCCAATCATACAAGTGGACTTCTTTCTTTGCTCCTGTGAAACGGAGAAAAACCTGGCCCCCTGCCTGAGCACTTCCATATTTAACTCTCATTCTACGCAAACAAAAGCAGCCTCAATTTACATTAATTCAAATAATGTCTAATCTTGCATAGCCATATACGCTTGGTATATCGGGAAAGAAATTGAAGCCAGAGGTGCTGCTGCCAGGGGTAGAATTCCATCTCAGACTTGGAGCCAGTCAATATTTTGCCTGATTAGAATTAACATCACTTAACCCTTGTACTGTCCTTCATGTCATGGGGACTTGGTTAGTTTATTTACATTTTGTATTAGCCTGCCATGGACAAAATACACCAGGACTGATAAAACATAAGACATACAATAAAACATGTGACTTTGCAGTTACTGTAAATACATTTTACTTTTACTTTTTACTATTTACTGTGCAATTACTGTAAATACATTTTACTATTTTAATATTTACTCTATTTAATATTTATTATTGTTGTGTGTTAACATGTGTCCTCTACATTCCTCTTATCCCTTGCTGCTGCAACAGTGTGAATTTCCCCGTTGTGGGATTAATAAAGGATTTTGAATCTTGAAAATTAATCCAAACGCGTTCGATCGCAGCACGGGTCTGTGGGACCCCCCGTGCCAGTTCACGTGAAATGACATCACATAGTACACAGGCCAATGCAAAAACGTCAAATAAACTGAACGGGTCCCGGGGACCCGAAGGACAACACAAGGGTTAAACAGGCCTGACTAAGTGTGGGTACATGACGTCAGACTCTCATCCTGTTAATTGTTAGTGCTGCAAAGTCATTGTTTCTAAAAATGCTACCTTTTGAAAATTGGAGAAAAACCCTGCATGATTTCACTGTAGGCACATGTCCATTATGGACATTGCTCAACATCATGCTGAGGAATATGTCATCTTTTATAGAACATTTTAACAGCAGAACACCAAAGTCACAAAAGGCCACAAAATATTGCCATGCAACTAGAAAAGAGTAGAGAAAAATGTTATGAAAACAAATCACTTTACAAATATAAAAATATACAAATATACACTAAAAAAAGATAGTAAAATGTGACTGTATTGAGCTATACCAACAAATACATTAGGTAAACATCAAAATAATGTATGCATTCATCAACATACATTTTAGGAAATGTAAAGATGATGGCTTATTAGTGCCAGTGGTGGAAGAAGTATTCAGATTGGTTACTTAAGTTAAAGTACTAATACCACACTACAAGTAAATGCCCTGCATTCATAACCTTACTTAAGCACACTTCCTGGGGGCCTGGGTACTACTCAGTCTGTGAAGATACAAGTCAGAATAATATCTTGTGGTTCAGATGTGAAATTTATCTTGGCTTGCAGACAAGCCATAGCAAGCCTGAGTTACAAAATGGGGCATGGTTTATGAAAGATATGGGCATTTACCAGGCAGGGGAGGATGAACAAAAGATGTTGATTTGCATAATGGGAAATGTAGGATCCAGCACTTTTTGAGCCTGACCGTATTTGGGACTAAGAATCAGGATAATTCGCTATGCTGCATCGATTCTGAACAGTTCAACGAGTCACCCACAAAACCCCAAACTTTGTGGCGGTTCTATACTAAAATCCCACAACATGGGGAATGTGGTAATGTTGGAGAGCAAATAAATAAGATCCAGTGATGATTGCTGAGCTGTTCGAGAGTTGGCTGTGGCTGAAACTGTCCTTGAGCTTGATGCCTACCTTCATATTCCTTTATACTCAGCCAATGTTATTGCAAAGAGCTGAACATGCTGCAGCTAGGGTATCTGGGATGTTTGAAGATGTACCATGATTTCCTGAGGGATGGCTAGTGGTTGACATCATGGATTGGTGAAAGTATAAAAACCATTGATGTACCGGATAGACTTTACCCTCCTCAAGAGAGACCTGCTCTACACAGCGAAGCGATTTTCCACACTGGGCAGTGTTGGATCATTCTAAAATGTTTCCAGATTTATAGCTTAGTGAATTCCCTCTTAACTTGTATTGCAAGTTTGAGCTGTCCTTGTAAAGCTGTCATTTTCTCTTTATACTCACCATGAATATCTTTTGAGCATCAATAAAAAAAAATTTAAAAAAAGCCATGGCTCTGCTGACATAACTCTCAGTAAAATAGTCAAAGGGAAAGCTGTGCAATTACACATACTGTGTAGTGAATCATTCAGTTCTCCCATCACAAATACCAATGTGTATACTAAGGATGTTAATAATAAACCATTTAACCATTAACTGAACATAAGAATTTTGACTAATTAATACCAGCAGTTAAACATAATATAATTTGTTGTTTTGTTGTTTGTTGCATGGTAAAAGAAAAATAGACTATACAATATATCTTTTAACGGCTAACACAAGTTGCGTTTTCTTTTTTCTGCTAAGTTTGTGGTTCTGCTGGATAGCGCTCACAACAGAGAGCTACGTGACACATACATCCACTACATCGAGAAGGACAGCAAAATAAATCAGCTGTCCCACACACAGAGTATGCCAGGCAGACACACAGCTGACAACCTTACAGGTGGATGCTGTGTAGACAGACTCGGACATAAGTTCCGTGACTGTGGACAGCCGTGGACTTGTTTGCGAAACAGGTTCCATTTACTGGGAAAGTGGTTGCATGTGTCCACGACAATGCATACACGCAATATAATGGATGCATGAACGGTACAAGTTCCCAGTGGTCCGCTGAGGTGGAACACTGAAAGTATGTCAGAGCCTCCTGGACGGTAGAACTGGGACTCAGTTGCCTGCTTGTCATTTAACAGTTAATGATCTGTTAATGAGGGTCAGCTATTGGTCAGAAACAGAAAATCTAAATTCGCATCGCTAGTGCATACAGTTTGATTCAAAATTATGAAGTACAACTTTTCATTTCTATTTGAGTCTTTGAAGAAGTAGTCTTGGAGAACTAGTGGAGTACTCATCCACCCTCTCCCTCTTTTAATTTCTCTCCTCTGTCATCCTGTCTCTGTGTGTCTCCGTCTCCCTCTTTCTCCTTTGTTTTCTAATACTTTGGCTGGGGAAATGATGAGGAGAGGCAACAAATGATAGGGGGGACAGTCACCCATCTGTTGGCTGATGCATTATTGATCCCTGGCTCCCATCAGGGTGAAAAGTGAAGGTTTCTGTAGGTGGAGTCACACAGACCATACACATTGATACAAAAACACACAAATACACGTCCTCATAAGTCTGCTCTTGCACACAAACAAGTTCACAAGGTTTGTCTGCCGCCAGTTCAATTATTTCTGTATACGGTTCCTCTACATAATTCTGGTTAATAATGCTCAATTTCAGTCAATTTTGAACCAAACAACATTGGACACCTCAGTGTCTAGGTGCTCTGAAAAACGTCACAACTAAAATACCTCCTGAGAACTTCAAAGGTTACAAATGAAGCCGATGATGGCTGTGAACGGTGGACAGTTTTATGAAATGCTATGAGATGGCTGTACAAGATGCGTCGGGAGCGCTAAGGGAAAATTAGACAGTAGATTAATTATGTTGAATACATGGCCATACCGCAACACACAATAAATGTCCTCATCTCCACCCTGTCTGCAGCAAACAGATGAGTTCATAAACAGACAGTGGAGGACGGTCTGTTTCCTGAGGCAAACCAGTGTATGTGTGTGAGAATGTGATGAGATGAGTCTGAATGTATCCCTGTGATGAAATAGATGAGGAGTGATAAGTCATTTCCACCTCATACATTTGGTGTGTGTATATCTGTCTGTGTGTGTCTGCATGCATGTGTGTGAATCCATATACACAATGCTCTCTTGCCTTCCTTCTCACGTGGTATAGTGGTTTTCTCAGCATATGGTTGTGAAACCGGCCTGTTGTGACACTTTAATTATGTCTTCTTGTCCTCTTATGCTGTGGGTCAATGCAATGACAGCATCGTTCTTAAATAACATTGTTTTTAAACCATGCAATTCCCATAGTTTAAAACTTAATGGAAGAAGTTTCAACTACATTTGACTACAGCCAGATTCGGCCTGGCTGTTTATTGGCTGCGATATTTAGCATTTTTATTATTATCGGGTCATTTTTTGAAATCTGCAAATATAAAAAAATATTATATATTTATAAAATAAATAAATAAAAGAATGTGCTACTTTGGCTCTGATGGATCCAAAATGGCAATTGGTGCAAGCTTCTCCTTTTCATTTCGTTTATTTTGTAATGGTAGCTGGGCCTGTATGAGACACGCTTTGTTGAGGAGAGGGCAGCGGAGCCGAATGATTAACACAGCTACCACAGTGTCATAAGACAGTGGGTCTGAGCTGTGCTCCAGCCTTGGTTTTCCTCCTCTTCCCTTTGCTCTAGCTCGGGAGAGGAACTCACATGTGACGGAAGATGATGTGAGACTTACGTTTGATAATTCTTCGGATTGTACATACTTGCTATACACACCTCACTGAGATCCGAACTCAATGCGAGGGCACCTTGGCATGTGGTCTGGCTAATCGGATCCCAATGTGAGAAAGATCTGGGGTCTCATTTATAAACGTGGCATACGCACAAAACGGGGCTGAAAATGTGCGTACGCCACCTCTCACGCAAAGGTTGTGATTTATGAAAAACTTGACGGGAGAATGTGCGGTCCTCCACGCAAACTCTGACCCATGCATACGCACATTTTTGGAGACAATGGGAATTGGCGACGCAGATGGTGAGGTGGTGGACTGAAGTCAGACTGCAGAAAGTAAATGTGGGAATAACGATTACTCGTAATATTTTCAAGTATTGATGCCTCACGCACATTTTTTCACTCCATATCATCCACCTTACCATGAAGATTAAATCCAGCAGTGTTATTTGCGCTTGTACTGAGTGATAATTGTTCCATAAACACCTTGTAAAATCCAACTCAAATCTTTAATAAAAATTCGTTATTAATGTTTAATCGGCGCTGTCTCACCGTCACATTGTCCGCTACGGAGTGCAGGAGGAGGAGATGGCCCGACTGCATGGAATACAGGATATCATCAAATACCCTACCATTAGATAACGGCAGAACACAGTGTAAATAACTAAATATCTGTCTTTATAACTGCGCATATATCATCAAATGTCAAAGTCTGGAAATACAGCCGTTAAGCTCTCGCGCAATCGTTATACTTAATGTCCTTGTTATCAGTCCAACTTTAATACTGTCCGTGACAAAACCTGCATGAAGAAAAGTGTGTTTGGCTATTAGACTTTCGTCTTCAAATTGTATCTCGGGGTGGGGGATACCACTAGTTGATGCTGTGATTTTGGCAAGATGTTAACAATCACAAATTGTTGTAAACATATAAATACTGCGGTGAACCCATGCGTAATGCTGCATGATGGCACTGCTGGCCCTGCAGGAGGACTACGCTAATGGAAGAATCAGAAGAAAAAGAGGCTTCAGGGACCATGACGATGACTGGCTAATATGCCGATTTAAATTCCCTAAAGCTGTGCTCTTGGATCTATGTACTGAATTGGGTCCAGTAGAGAGCATTCATGAGATGCTTTGCATTGACTATTTATGGTTAAAAATGGGCAGGATAAGAGGCTGATTCACATAAAGGGAACACTGCTTACAGATGTGCATACGCACGGTTTTATAAATCTGAAATATTTTTGGCGTACGTCATTTTTGGCTTTTGGGCATACATACACTTTTAGTAAGGATCCTACGCACAGTTTTATAAACAAGACCCCTGATCTTGGAGCTTACAGACTTGAAAGTCCCTCACTCGCTATCCCTCGGAATGCAACCGAATGTGTGTGTGAATAGGGTGAATGGTGCCTGTTGGGCACTTTGAGTAGGCCTAGTCTAGAAAAGTGCTAGATAAATACAGTCCATTTGCAGTCCATTTACTTAGACTTTTAGTTTCGTAATTATTTAACTTGGAACTTGGATCATAGCGTTTGTGTTTTTTGTGTTTTATTGCTGTTTAAATGTAGGCTAATAAATGGCTATTTAAAACATATGTCCGGTAGTTGTTCTGGCCGGAATTCTGGAAGATTAAGAGCCATATTGCCTGTCAAAAAAAAAAAAAATCTACCAGTAGCTGACTAAAAGTCGCTCAAAAATATATCAACCAGATGTAAGTCTACTGGGACTGGACAATGTAAGATAGATGTGACCCACAAGGTAAAGGTTGATGAGGAGAATCATATAAGAGAGACTTCATGCAGGATAGTAAGACTGTAGCATATCTGTACCATCCCATAACTACTGGAACATTTGGAATCAATAGCAAACTACCTATTTTATAGTGGGGGCATTTGTGTTTGTGTGTAACTTGCAGCTACAAAAGCATGCATGTTTGCATATGTAGCTGGGTTGGGATACTGATCTGCAGACAGATTGAAAACATGTCCTTATTTTGCATCCATGCATCCATCAGCCTCCAGCTCCCATGTAAGATTATTCCTCTGTCGCCTCCTCTCTGCCCTAGGTTCAGGTGGAATAATGGAGGATGGAGGAGTACACCATTCCAGTCATTCAATTACACACCCTGGACATGATGCCCCACGAATCACACACACACACACACACACACACACAGTCCCTCTCTCTCAATCCCCCACTCTCTCTCTCTCTTTTTCCTCTTATTGTTGTAATGGAACTCTGTAAATAGGGCCATTTCGAGTTGAACAAGCTTCAGGATGAATTACACTATATAAGCTCCATGAGTCAAGGCAGCAGCGTAATGGATTTTTCCTCTTTCCATCTTTTCCCCCTGCCTCAATACAACATTATGTATTCTGCCAACCAATGCATGTAGTATATGAAGTGGCTAGTTAAGGTGCAGGAACGAAGGATTAGATAAAAAAAAAAAAAGAGGTCCATTGCTTTGAAGGCTAATAAACTCAGTGTTTCTGTTGGGCAGAGGAGAGATAACTTTGTCCTTGGCTCGCTCATAACCTCATCAGAATCGCTCAATGAATCACAGAGCACCATAACTCATGGCGGGGGCAGCTGTGATACAGTTAAGAAATACCCTTGGTGGAGAGCGGGTAGCTGCATCTTGGGTGGAACTGAGTAAAGAAAACATGTTGGAAAGCACATGAAACACAAGCACGCACCTGCATTTGTTTCTTTTATAAATTGGTTGTTCCAAATCTATCTGTGATACGGAAATACACAGACACACACAGTCATGGGATACATGAATTGCTCCAATTTAATACGAATGGGTGGTGAACAGATACAAAGTTGATTCTCCTACTATATTTGCTCCAACCTTGATGGTATATTGTAGAGAGAAGAAGGTGTGATTCAAGCTTAGAACAAGATACAACATATTTTATAATTCATTCCGCCCTAAAGACTGACAGCGCTTTTTTCTTTTGGTAATTTTTCTAACTTAATCGTGTGTATAAATGTGACGCCACAAAAATAGAAACTATGAATAGCTATCGTTTTTAATTATTCTTCAAACATACATGGCTTAAAAGACACATAAAAGAGCTGACAGTTCACACTTTAACCTCTGTCACTGTGTCATTCTGCAGCCTAATTAAAAAAGCCCACAAAGACACATCCACAAACGCGCCAGTCCAAAAATTATCTTTGAGGTCCCTGTGTTTTTGTACACACTCACACTCATGCAGACACACAGGTACTGTTCCTTGTGAAGACCTTCCAGCTTAACTTGTCTCAGACAAACTCAGTAGGGTCTGGGCTGTGAGTTGTGGATGTGAACTGTGCAACAAACAGACTTACATTGTGAATTAACAGGATTAAGTGTTGTAAGAGGCTTGTCAGGTAAACCTGAACCTGCCTGCCTCAAGACTGAGGCTGACTCTGAGCCACTTTGAAGTCTCTAACTATCTCATCCATGACTGGCATATCAGAGTGCCTGTACAGCACAGCTACACTGGTTCAACACTGTGATTTGGCATGCACCAATATTCAGCACATGCAACTGTGCACGAGTGAACGCACGCACGCACGCACGCACGCACAGGGATGTTTGACACATTCACAGCTTTCGGTTTTGCAAAGCCTCGCCCAAAAACATACACTTTCACACACAATACAAAAAGGAGAAAGATAGTTGTAATAACCTCATACTATCAAAAGGCATAAAAATGAAATAAAACGTCCAAGAAAAAAAATGAAACAATAACAGTCCATCAAAGCAAAATAACTTTTTTCTCCTCTCTTGGCTCAGTAATACCTCTACAAATACAGCTCCTTCTCCCTGAGAAAATATAAAAATGCTTTGGAAGTCCATGTTTTCATTTCTCTGTAGCGGGAAAAATCTACCTTCATATTCTGACTAATAAGACATTAGAAACTTCAGTCCGATCACTGTCAAACTTTAAACTTCGGACTCTAAGTCCAAATCAAACACAACACATCTTCCATCAGTTGATTTAAATCAGGTTAGCTGATGGAATGATGTAACCTAGAAAACTCTTGTGTCTGCCTTTAATCTCCGAAGCATGAACACTGGGTTGTAGCAGGCTGGTAGTTGTGGTTCTAGAGGCAAAGGGAACCACATGCTGCTAAATGAAAACTAAACTTTAGGGGTCCTGTGTCACATTTTTAAGAAGAACTCGACCATTTTCCTCAATTTTACTGAAAGTAGTTTAAATCTCCCACAGTAGTGATGTGTACAAACTGTTGTCAACAGCCCATCAGCCTAATTGAAATTACTTTTCCCTCATGCACTACTATAAACACAGTTTAAGACAAGCAAATAACTGCTAGACCAACTGGCTTTGATGTGAAAACATCATAATTGAGTCAATGTCAATGTGTAATTTGCAAACAATTATGATTTAATCTTTCAAATTCCCATGTATGACCCTGTTTACCTATTCAATTCACTGCTAAAGTCAATATTGCATTTTTAGAATTACACTGAATGACTGGTGCTTCAGGACAAACATCAGTATTTGGAATACTTTTTAGTCTTGCATTGCCAGACCTATCTCCACAGCACTGTGGAGTAAAGTCTGGCTACACCTCCGATACATTCTGTGATAGGAGGAAAAAAACACCCTGGGTTGTTTGCATTTCTTTAAACCAATCACAATCACCTTCCTGATGTAGAGACGGTGCCTCTGCAAAATAGTCTTGAGAAGGAACTTTTTTTGGCACCCCTCCAAAAAAAAACACCACATTAAATGAACACACCATACAGTTACGTGAGCTATTTAAATTAGCTCGATACATGGTAAAATGTAAAACGTGTGTACTTCATCCACAGCAATTCCCACCAATCGCTCCCAAAACGTCCCAGTTAGATAGTAAATGTTATAAAAATATTCTTTGTAAATTTTTACAATCATTCACCGAAAGAACCAAGCAGGCCTGCCTTTTTGCACAATTCAAATTTTCATCAAAACTTGCCATTTTCAGCGTGTACCATTAGCTTGCTAGCTCAGAGGTTGTTCTTCTTGTAAAGGGGCAAAGCCAGATGTCCAGCTTGTCAGATAAGTATATCCTGGCAATGTACTTCCATTGATCCAGACTGCTTTTTACCTAATGCTGGTTTGAGTTGCAGACACAGTCTGGTTTTCAAATATTCTTTCTCTTGGGCACTGGGTAGCTCACCTGGTAGAGCATGCGCCCATATACAGAGGCTCAGTCCTCGACCCAGTGGCCACGGGTTCAATTCTGACCTGCGGGCCTTTGCGGCACGTCATTCCCTCTCTCGCTCTCTCTCCCCTTTCATGTCTAAAGCTTTCCTGTCAAAATAAAAGGCCTAAAAATGCCCCAAGAAAATCTTAAAAAAAAAAAAAGTTGTCTCTTGAGAAAGGGTGCAAACAACAAAGTTTCTCTTACACCCTACAACTATTTAATGGGGAACCAGGACAAGAAAGATAAAGTGCATTGCTTTCCAAAAAGCAAAATTGGCATTTTCCAACTGTCTAAAAACACTACATCGTTTATAATGTCCAACTGTTGTGAGAACAGTAGGAGCTAGAGGGCTGGACTGGGGCTGTTTGGTGACAGGGGTACAGTAAGTAAGGTTGCCTTGCAGTGGGCGGTACACTATCACCACAAATCTCCTCAAAGCTTAAAGAGTGACACATTTGCTCCCTCTCCACTTGGATCTTCTTCTATATTATGAATACCTCACCCAGGAGAGGGAGTTGCCTTCAGTGAGGCCTGTGCACACACAGCACTTCCTCCTTTATTAACAAAGTGACTCTCAGATCGAAACTCCACATCACGTACAGAATGCCAAGAACATAGGCTGCATCAAACAATTTGATAAGGAGGAAAAGTTTCCATGTCTCGACTAAATATGTATGGGTCTACATCTTTTTTTTTTTTTTGTTTACAATATCCTCCCTTTAAAGTTATATTTGTATGATGTCCCCTTTTTTCACTTGTGCGATGCATTAGGTGAAATTATTTTTACCCTACCTTTGAGTACCAGTTGTGCTGACACACGCTTGTATGAGTAGAAAAACGCAACCTGTATCTGACATTTACATAGAATATGTGCATATCTGCAATGAAATGGTAACATGTGGGGACATCTAATTTAATGGATTAACGGGGGTCTGGTTTGTATAATCAAATGTACTTGAGAACACCATCTTTTGTGTGGAAATATAACTTCTAAACCTTCCTGAAATAACCACAGTCAG
Organism: Sander lucioperca; assembly: GCF_008315115.2. Classification (NCBI taxonomy): domain Eukaryota; kingdom Metazoa; phylum Chordata; class Actinopteri; order Perciformes; family Percidae; genus Sander; species Sander lucioperca. Next base: position 10,624,784 of record NC_050188.1, on the reverse strand, counting down.
AGCAGGGCAGTTGGCAGGTCGCTGCATTAACACTGTTTTGCCATAATCTTGGGTAATTCACACAGGGAAAATTGTCACTAAATTACAACTAGCCCTCATTACAAACACCCTGTTTTGCTTTCTCTTGGGTAATTCACAGAGAGCAAAAGTGTTCACTAAATTACAACTACCCCCCATTTTGAGGGATTTCAAGTCTGAATATTGAAGCTAAAAATATCTCAAATGCTACCATTGGCCATAACCATTGAAACCAGCAGTAGTATTCTGCAGCAGACTGCAGTAGTTGCTATGGAAGCATTCTACATGTCTGCAGTGAGAATAAAACTAAACTCATCTGATTTTCTTAACCCTTCAAATGAGTGCCTTTTGCTGAATTTACATCACGTACATCACCACTTCACTTGTGACTGAACCTTATTATTTATTCCTCCCTTGCATAGTTAAAACCTGGATGTAAACAGGTTATTTCTAACAAAGAGTCACTTACCGTGGTGACAAAGGAGGTATGGAATTTTTTTCCAAATTCTGTATTTTCTTTTCTGAATTCTGTGTTTAGTCTGTGCTTATAATTTTGTAAATATCAATGAATTTAATGCAGGGCTACTATAGTAAACTAAATCAATAATAAGCAGTAACAAATATTTTTTGGTGATTAAAGCAAAATAAAAACTATAACTAAACTTTTCTGAAAAAAACAAACTAAAACTAGCAAACACTCTAAACTAATTTAAACTAAAATAAAATGAAAAAAAAAAAAAATCTAATTTGAAATTAAAAACTTGTATAACCTTGGTTTGATCTAACACAAAATTGCCCTATTTTGTTATATAACAAATAATTCCATCCTTTGGTAAAATAAAGGTGGAAGTCCCAAGGTGGCGTAGGTGATAAGTTGGCTCGGTCACATCTGTTTACCTTATGGTCACACCACTGTAAATGCTGTCCTGTCAGGTGTCAGCAGTCAACACTATAATGTCTCCTTTGATAGCATCCAACATGATTAAGAGATATCTAACACAGAAATTGGTGCAGCAGCATTTTCTGACTACTGTGACTGAGGGCTGATTTACCTTTTAAGGACATTATGGAATTAAAATATGAATAAGAAAGCAACATGAACAGTTTGAAGTGGGAGATAAACCTTGGCCCATGCTCGCATGACAGCTGAGATGCCAGCAGAGCTATTAACAACATTTAAGCTCATTAAGGCCCTATAGTTACCCAATTAAAATGAATGATTGCTTGAGAAAATACAGTGAAGAACTATGTACACCACTCAGAGCTCAGTAAATGCAGGTTATATTTTCAGTTTCCTGCACTCCCTTACAATTCCCAAATTTAATTTAGATGCGATAAGTGAGCTAAATGCAAGAATATCATTACCAGAGGTTCTCGCAGAGCAAGGAGTTCCCAGGTGGTGCTGCAGTTGATCTACAGGGCACAAAGTTTAACAACCCAAGGGAAATAATGTGGCATCTCTGCTACAGAGAATGTTAAAAGAATAAATAAAAAGACCAATAAGGCCTATATACTTCATATAATCTTGTGATTCTTCTTTAAAAAGCCAAAAACTGCTCTGCTTCAAGCACATGAAGCTGTTGTTGAACAGTGAATTTAAGTCCATGTTGTAATTACGTTCCAATCAGTTTGCCGTGATCAACAATGTCAGCTACTAGTTAGAGATGCTATCCTGTCCAAATCCCAGTGTTTCCCATACATTGATTTTTTTGTGGTGGCCCGCCAATTTCAACATTGACCGCCACATATTGATTTTCTATATTCTATTTAATTTAATTCAATTCAATTTTATTTATAGTATCAAATCATAACAAGAGTTATCTCAAGACACTTTACAGATAGAGTAGGTCTAGACCACACTCTATAAAATACAAGGACCCAACAATTCTAGTAAATCCCCCAAGAGCAAGCATTTAGTGCGGCAGTGGCGAGGAAAAACTCCCTTTTAGGAAGAAACCTCGGACAGACCCAGGCTCTTGGTAGGCGGTGTCTGACGGTGCCGGTTGGGGGTGTGATGAATAGTGGCAATAACAGTGACTAGAAATAGTAGTTGTAGTAGTTCATGGCATAGCAGGGCACTGCAGGGCGTTACAGGACGTAGCAGGGCACAACAGAGCATAGCAGGACGTAGCAGGACGTAGAAGGACGTAGCAGGGCACTGCAGGGCACCGCAGAGTGCAGCAGGGTGTAATAGCGCATAGCAGGGCGTGCATCAGGACCACGGCGACAGCTGCAACCATGATTTTGGTGCCACCCTAATCCAAGGAAACATGCTGGGCGAAAAAAAACATAAGGACTCCGGGGAATAAGCTCCCCAGACCTAGGTTAGTAACAAGCATTTCTGGGACATGGATGCACACAAATGGAAAGAGAGAGGAGAGAGAAGCTCAGTGTGTCAAAGGAAGTCCCCCCGGCAGTCTGAAACTATAACAGCATAATTAAGAGAGACAGGTTAAGGAGAGGAGCCTGGTCGGGCTAGAACTCTCCCCAACCGGATCGGGCTATACTGGCCTGCCTCCCTCTACTTTGATTATATTATTGATTATATGGTAGATGAATCTGACGAGAAGCAGGTGGGCCGGACTAGGCGGACGCTGCAACTCCTCACTCCCTAACTATAAGCTTTATTGAAGAGGAGTTTTAAGTTTACTCTTAAATGTGGTGATGATGTCTGCCTCCCGAACCCAGACTGGGAGCTGGTTCCACAGGAGAGGAGCCTGATAGCTGAAGGCTCTGGCTCTCATTCTACTTTTAGAGACTCTAGGAACCACAAGTAACTCTGCATTCTGGGAGCGCAGTGCTCTAGTGGGACAATAAGGTACTATGAACTCTTCAAGATATGATGGTGCTTACTTACTATTTAAAATGGGTTAAAATCCTATATTATTGTAGAGCTACTTGCAGACCATTGATTTGCTCAGTCCCTCCTTGCCCCGCTCTCTGTCTGAGAGTCGGTTTCTCTCTGCCGTTGTCTTTCCCATAGAACCTAATGTTAGCTAGGATAGCTGACATTAGCAAACAATAGCGCTAGTTCCAGCAGACCTCTGCCGGACCAGCATAACGTCAGTTAAGTTTTTAACCAGCCCGGTTTCAATGTAAAAAACAATGGCAGAGAGAAACAGACTTAACTTGCTATTGGGGAGTTCCAGGTGATGCCAGGCTTCGAAGTGGGCTGTGGGTCCAGAGGACTGACATTCCAGATTAGATGTAATGTCCCCTCCACACCAACACAGTGACAGAAAGTTGAAACAAAAAAAAGATTGAAAAAGAAAACTGACACTGAATAAAGAGTGACACAAAGAAAACAAAGATTGTCATTGGAAAAACGCATCAGAATGCAAAACATATAGAAATAAATTAAGGAATATAAAATTATAAAAAAATATTTAAATCATGTTTTTCATTTTTCAGTGCCAATGTTTACTTTTTTTAATGCCAACATACATACATACGTACATGACAACCTCTGCACAAATTTGTCAGTTAACTATGTCTATCTATGTTCTTAAGACACCGCTGTCAATCTTGGATTCCGTGGGAAACACTAATTCCCATCAGTTTAACTAAATCTGAGAGCTCTTCTAAATTTGGTGTGGTCATGCTGATGGCATTTTGATTTCTCTCTGAGGTCTATTAGAAGTTAAAAGTCGGAACCACTATGAGGAACACTATAAATTGGCAGGTGGGTTGATTCATGCCTCTAGGCATCTGTGATGTCAATGGTAGGCTGTATTAATGCAATAAAAATGGTCACCTTGCCTAGTTTTTCAGACACTTTTTCTTCTAGTGCTACCATCTGGCTGATCAATGTAATTTTTATTACCTGAGGAGTGGGGGAGATTTAAAACTAATCCACAGAATGTGATTTCCCTTGGACCTGCTGTCTTAGGAGGTGCAGATAATTTTACAACAGAATAAAAAAAACATTAAAGAGTTTCTGTATCTTGAGGGATACAGTCATTTAACAGGCTGTAGGGGGAGGAGCTATGGGGGGAGGGGCATTATGTGGTTGCAGTTGATGAGAAACACTGATGGGGTGATGGGTCATGTAATCAGGTCATTTATGCCACTTTATGCCACCATTCCAAACATTTGTATCAAAATCCAAAATGGTAGCATATGTGGACAAAGACACTGGCCATGAGGTAAGAGTTGTTATATTTTTCACGATTATGATATTTTAGAGTGATTTTCTTTTAGAAAATAGTTTTTTAAGGATAGTTTTACATGTTCTTGTGGATATATTTAAAATTATCTTCCCACAACTTTGATAATCAGGCATTGAATGCCTGTATCTTGGGGGATACACTGCCCATATAAGGCTATTTAACAGGGCTGATCACTCACAGATATACTTATGTTTTGAGGCCTGTTCTCTACAGATATTGAATAGGATAAAGGTGTGCAAGGATTACTCTTTATTTTACTCTCAAATGTGTATTATTGTGTGAATTGAATTCACCAGTGTACACGTTTTCAGGGAATTTCTGTCAGCCATTTCTACAGTACAAGAAACAGCTTCCATTGCCCATAGAATATATATGGTGTGGGGCACCACAGGGAAGATGGGAGAATTAAAAAAAAAAAACAGGAAAAAGGTGTTCTAAAAATCGGCACATGAACTGTTTAAAAAGTTATGAAATGTTAAATGTATATCCTACATGGGCAATGCATCTTGGGAGATAAAGTTCTGTTTTTTCCAATTTTTTCTAATGTTGTATGGATAACATAAAATGAATTAACTGTTTATGAAATGTTTTAAAAGTTGGCATATGAACTATAATAAAATGAATACAATACAAAATGTTGCATGCTAAATGGGCAATGTATCTCGGGAGATACAGAGTGTAACTTAGAAAATAAAGATCATATTTTTAAAAAAAAAAACATGAACTTGTGTCATTTTAGTCTAGATACATTAAAAAAATAATAATTTTTCCATCAAATTTATTTTTAAGGGTTAAAGGTCCCATGGCATGAGAAATTCACTTTATGAGGTTTTTCAACATTAATATGAGTTCCCCCAGCCTGCCTATGGTCCCCCAGTGGCTAGAAATGGTGATAGATGTAAACTAAGCTCTGGGTATCCTGCTCTGCCTTTGAGAAAATGAAAGATCAGATGGGCCAATCTGGAATCTGCTCCTTATGAGGTCATAAGGAGGAGGTTACCTCCCCTTTCTCTGCTTTGCCCGCCCAGAGAATTTGGCCCGCCCATGAGAAAGAGAGAGACATCATGGTTTGAAAACAAGCGAAGCATGGCAGTTGGCTTGACCCTCTGAAAACGACAACAACTCTGTTTGACTGAGACCCTAACATTGACGGTGGGAAGTATATATAATATCTAACTAAAGGATAAGGGTAAGAGAAGAAGATTAATATTGGTGCAATATTGATTTACAACTAAGTTTATTTGACCCCAAGGACCAATTACAGACATAGCCATTGTGCGTAGGACGTAGTGACCTTAAATACAGCTCATATCAATGTTTTATTTAGCCAGGTTTCTTTTTTATCAATTCAAAAGTTACAACTTATTTTATCATCTGGCTGCGGTTCAATGTAGTGCTGAAGCACAGCGTGAGCCTTTACAACTTTAAACACCTAAAAACTGTGAATTCCCACATCCGTTCTTAAGTGTGCGCCCTCGCAGCAGGCTGGATATTTTCTAATTCTGTTCAACTGTATTATACAGCCTCAAACTGCTTGTCCCAGCCATACATTACAATTTAAAGTAAGAGAATATATCGGAAACATCGTGTCTCAGCCGTGAGAGGAAATTACAATTTCACTCCTTTTTCTGTTCCAGCCTCATTTGTTAGCAGAGCTCTCATACTGCAGCTGTCAGAAGATCAGGTGTCGACTAAGGTTCCTCTTAAAAGAAGGGATGATATACCCATTATTATGATGGGCCATGCAAGCAAGCCATAATTCATTCTGAGCCTCTAATGTATTTTCACTTCTACTTTTCAATAGTGTGTCCAATACTTGATCCTATACAAACACAAGTAGGTAGAATACAGTCTGTTATGTGTGATAAGTGATTACCTACATCCAGAGTGCTGTTGTGTCCTGGAATAGTTTTTTCAATCGCAGTAGCCCAACATGAAAATACATATGGAGTTGACAAGGTAAATATTTTCTGATCTGGTTTTATCCTGCCAACTAGGGCTGAACGATTAATTGCATTTTCGATAATATCGCGATATGTTAAAACGCGATTTCCTAATCGCAAAGGCTGCGATTTGGTCACATGACTCACGAGAGCAATCAGTCTGCACTCCGTAGAGAAAGCATCAACTAGCATGCTAACGCTACACTGTACCTTGAGTCATTCAAACAACTCTGAGTTGTAGTTTAAAGCAGCCATATTATGCTAATTTTCAGGTTCATAATTGTATTTTAAGGTTGTACCAGAATAGGTTTACATGGTTTAATTTTCAAAAAACACCATATTTTTGTTGTACTGCAGTGCTCTCTCTCACTGCTGCAGATCCTCTTTTCACCTGGTCTCTGTTTTAGCTACAGAGTGAGACCTCTTTTCTTCTTCTTCTGTACTATCTTTGATTGCACTGCACATGCCCAGTAGCTCAGATGTAGATCATGTCAGCTAGCTAGCTCCATAGACAGTAAAAGAAAGGCTGTTTCTACAACTTCGGTCAGTTACAAGGCAGGATTAGCTGGGAGACTTCTAAATGAAGGCGCACATGGAAGTAGTTCTTTTGTAGATTATGGTGAACTTGTGTGTGTTGTAGCAGTGCTTTGCTACTGAGAACGAGGTAGCATGCTAGCGTTACGATGCTAGCGTTAGCATTAGCGTTAGCATGCTAACACTACGAGCTAATGGTTGCGGTTAGCCTGCTCGTTTCGGCTTGTGACGTCACAAGCCGTGCCGATTTTGAACAGCTCACCCAGAGACTGAAGGCAGGACACATTCAGAAACCGTATCTCACTCTAAACAGCATGGATGGATTTTTTTCAAGTTTGTATGTGTGTGGAAGCACCAGAGACACAAAATAACACCCCAAATCCCAGAAAAAGTGATTTTTTCATAATATGGGCACTTTAAAACTTTTACAGCCATTTTAATAAAATGAAGGGTTTTATTCGGGCTTGAGTCTATACATGCAGTTAATGGATACAGGCACACAGAACTCAAGGCTCGGTTGGCAACGATTAGCTCTGATTAGCGGTTAGCTCCGTTGTAAAGATATGAGTGGAGGAGCTGCCACTGAGAGGGGTAACAATCAGACTCCGATAAATGACGTTTGGGGAGCTTTCACAGCAGCGCGGCCGCGGTGTTTCAACGGTTTTATTAGAACAGTTAATCCCACGGCAAGAACGCCAGCAACTAGCTAACGTAACGATAGCCTCTCTGAACAAGTGCACACGGCAGCACGCAACTTCACGAGGGGGAGGGGCTGGAGGCAGCTCCTCTCTGTGCACTGTAAAAAATTGTGTGTGTGTGTGTGTGTGTATATATACTATATTTTTACTTATTTAACTGTCTAGTGTGTAATTGTGTGTTCATACTATACATTATTATATTATTCTTTGTTGAATAATACAGAAGACAAAGAGCTTAAAAAAATAATCAAATCGAAATCGCAATATTTGGGGGAAAAAAATCGCAATTAGATTATTTTCAAAAATCGTTCAGCCCTACTGCCAACCATTTTCTTCATAAGTATTACCTACTTATTAGTGACTCGTTTTGGCATTGTATTTTTATGGAAATAAATTACAAGCACATCAGAATGTGATAATAATAACTTTATAATGGGTTTATTTTGTATAGCCCCTTTTACAGAACACAGTCACAAAGTGCTTCACAAGAGTAAAATATTTAAAAATACCCAAAAACTGTAAAAACAAGCAATAAAAAAAAGAAAAGAAATAAAAACATTAAAACTTAAAAACAAAATAAAAAAATGAGACAAAAGGCCACACCTGCTTTTTAACTGTAAAACACTGAATATCGTTGAATTTGCCAAAATGTGGATGCAATTTATATCTAGAAGGCCACTCAGAGAATGCAGACCTCCACCAAGACATGCCCTATCCCCGATTATTCCGACACTACATGAATGCAGCCCAAGCGGCCTATCTCGCAATGTTAACAAAAGGGATATCCGATACCAGACATTTAGTAGTCGACACCACGATTCTCGAGACCACGGTAAAAAAACAAAAACAAAACATGAAATCCCATGTACTACTCAGGGTTCGTACACCTTTTCCAAGGTCAAATTCAAGCACTTTTCAAGCACTTTCAAGGTCAATTTTAAAGCTTTTTCCAGCACCTTACACCACACACCATTTTGACCATACATAGTCAAAATTATTATTTAGTGTTTTTGTCACATTAAAAAGACATACTGCTATAAACATCCAAAACTGTGTTTCGTAATAGCAGAAGGATCAGATATTTAAGCAAAACACAAGTTTTATTTTTCAAAACGTATCACTGTCTAAGTAGACTTTGCTTGCTATCTAACCTGCCTGAGTCAATGTAAAAACAATTATTCCAAACAAAATCACTCGACAGGTTCACTTTCAATTAATTTATTGAAAATATAAAAAATGCAAACATTCGTCTTTGAGGTAGACAGTCAGTCAGATTCAGCTCATTGACCTTTTTTAACAATATTGTGCAAATCAAAACAACTTGAGTTGTCAAACACACAGAATTAACACAAAATAGTGCAAAAGTATATATGGCCAAAAGTGCTACATGTGCTTTATAAAGATTAGGCCAAAAGTTGCATTTTATGTATATGGTCTATAACCTCAAAGTGCATATTTAACTTAATTTAACATAATGAACTCATCAAGATGTGTAAATGTAAACAAATCAACTTAAAGTTGACTTCAGTGGACTTTATCCACTCCTGAAAAACAACAAAAAAACAAACAAAGAAAATACAACACTAAATACTGAAACACTAAACAAATCAACTTAAAGTGCTATTATTATGCTGTTTGGCTTTTTCCCTTTCCTTTATTGTGTTATATATCTTTTTGCGCACATTATAAATTAGGTTTACAAAGTGAAAAAGCCCAAAGTCCACCCCAAAGGGACTTACCATCTCCAACAGAAAACACTGTTCACAAACTGCTCCAAACAGCTCTATTGTAGTCCAGCCTTTACTTCAGAGACAAACGTGGTCACTTTGTAACACACGTTATAATGCTCGCCTAGCTGCCTGCTAGCATGGCACTAAACACAGGACAGTGTACGTTAAGGCCATAGTACATTAAGGACCTATGAAGGAGTGTCTTTGAGCTCCTTCAGCTTGTCGTTTAGCTGTTTTTCTACAGCCTCCAGACTTTTTTGTTTTTCTTTTGCAGCTCTGCGAAGACCATTTGACTTTGAGATGAAGCTGAGTTTTCCAACCGATTCAGCTTTCTCTGCATTGCTATCTGCAGATTTCAGGAGGACCCTTATGTCCTCCTCCATCCTCTTCTTTTTGGCCTTGATCTCAGCTATCTCCTCCATTACTCCCTTCCTCTTCTGAGCAGTCTGCTCATCTTGTTTTTGACGTTTTTGGTCATCCAGATAGTTGTGATATTTCAGCCTGGCAGCAGCTGCAGAGAGGAGTAGCTCCTTTGTGTAGACCATGTTGAGCAGCCCTCCAATATGGTTCACATGGTCATGAATGATCCGCTGAGCAATCAGAGAATGCTCTTTCAGGTTCTCCACCATCACCTCTTTGTTAACTGAAAACCCTCTCTCAACAGAGGCTTGACCATGGGAGAGGACCAGGACGAGATTCACTACCTCCCAGAGATGGCGAAACTCTGCATTGTTTGATAAATGTTCATGGTAGAATTCATCCAACCTTCCCATCTGTGGGTTGAAATTCCTGAAGGAATCTGACGCACACATCAGATTGTGGTCATAAAAGTGGCCAAACTCCCTCAGAATGTCATCACAGCTTTGTTCTTCAATGCGGCCAGATTCCACGAGGAGTCGGAGAACAGTGCTGAGTTTTTGGACACTTGTCTCTTTGCTTTTGAGGAGCACCCTTGGATCAAGGACAGACAGGCTTCTAACAAGTGGATATTTAAGTGGTGCCTTTTCAAACAGTTTCGACACCATCTTCAGTAAAAACAGCTTGCAGTTCTGTCTAAACTCCAGCCTCAGCTTCTCGGAGGAGTTTTGTTTCATGTGCTCCTCGAGGGCTCGCTCTGTGACGAATCCGACTCTCAGTTTGGTGACATCCATGTGGTTAACTGAGTTAGCATAGTCAACTTGAAGAAGTTTTACAGGGGTAGTTGCATCCTTCATGACACTGGGCTTGACAAACTTCTCCATTAGACTCCTCAGCATATTTGTGAGATCACCGCACATAAACGGCAGCATGGGTTTGTCCGTCTGGTAGAACTTCAAAAATGGTGTGATTTCCCTAGCTACCATTAGAAAGAAGTTCAGCTTTGCTGGGAAGAGGGCATCTTGCACAATCATGTCAGCCGTTTTGAAAGACTTTGTAAGTGGCTCTGTTACAGTTTTCATTTTAGCAGCACTGATGTACATTTTCAGAGAGGGCAAAATCTGAAGGGCACGCTCAGCCACCTCCACATTTTCCAGCCACCGATGACTACAGAAGTCAAGAGGGAAGGATGTGCAACCAGTGACTTCTGTGTAGTCCTCCCTACGAGCTGGAACATCCTTGAATAGCCATTTAAGGCTTGACAGAGCATTTCCCAGCTCCCAGTCTGTGGATGCACACCCTGCTCTGAAGGAGTTGTGTAGTATATGCAATCCACAACTTCCAACATTTAACATTTTCTTGCCTGTTTGTTTGTCAATGTTCTGCTGGGCGAGTGAGAAGAGCTTCAAATTCACATTTGGGCCATCCATCGACAGCTGAATCAGGTTCTGGAAGCCTATCTCCGAACACACTTTTTCAATCTTCCCGTGCATTTGTTCTGCAGTGTGATGACCCATGAAAAATGATGTTAGGTACCTTGACTTTACTAGGTTATCATTCCAAAATCGTATGTGCATGTCAAGCTGGCTTTTCTTAATTTCCCTATTTAGACTTTCATCAAACAGAAGTACATATTCAGACTCTTTCTTGGCTTTGGCCTTCATTAGGAAAGAGAAATGAGGAGCAATCCCAAATGTGGTGAGGTATGCTGCTTTTCTCTCCCCACAAGTAAACTGCTTTGCAATGTCACTGTCAGGAAACATGGTTCTGAAAATGTCTGCTGCATTCTCACATGATTTGTAGGAATAGTGGCTGGTTACAACTTTTGTTGCCCAGCATATTTCTGCTTGAAGTGTTGGATTAGAGCTGACAAATGATTTTATGGTGCTGGTTGCCTGATGTGGATTAGAAGACTGGACTGGAAGAGTGGATGTGGATGGTAAAGGGGCTACTCCACCGGCTGCTTCCACTGTACTGTCACTGCTGGTTGTATGGATGGATGTAGCTGTGCTTTTCTTCCCAAAAAAATCACTTACTACTGGACCTGGATTCAGATGACTTTGCATCAGGTCTTGATGCTTTTTTCCTAAATAACAAAAATAGGAGGGAAATGTTGTTTTTGTATTAATTATGTTTATTCTCAATAGAATTATCAGTAAGATGCTGAAAATGATAGTGGTCAGTTAACTATGTTGCTGTAAATCCTGAATTATCACCTTTAAAATGTTTAATCTCTTCATGGTTCATAACATAACATACAGTAAAACAGCTACGGCGAGTAGCACTGAGTGGGAAGATCTGAGCCAAATGACATGCAGCTAGGTCATTCGTGTCAAATCAGACAAAATTTAGGAAAACAACTGCACCCTTAGATTTTGCTCAAAATGTATGCTACCCTTAATCCAAATCTAGGGCATGCTGCACAAACTTGTAATGGTTCAGTCATATTGACATGTTTGTCTTCCACCCTACAAAGTTTGGGCTGTCTGTCTCACGCTGTCTATCTCTCTTAACATGAATAATACTTTTCATTATATTAATGTTCAAATATTGTTTCCCAGATAATGTGATTTTCAGGCTGTCAAAGTGAAGTAATTTCAAGGACTGAAAATATGAAGACATAGGATTTGAACATAAATATTTTACAGGCCTTGCTTTTGGGACATATTCTTGATATAGACAAGTTTTGAACAAAATCTAAGACAGGTTAACAACAACCTGTAATTCAATTTTAACCCAGAAGACTCTGACAAGACAGTGCCCAGGCACCTGCCTGATAAATAGCATATCTTAATTGGAAAAAAAAAATGTATTTCATTGCCAAGACATACACATGTATCTACTGGAATAGAGCAGTGTAAATATTGCATAAGGCCATCCTCAACCTTACAGTAGGCTATTACGTAGCTAGTAATGTTCACTCAGTGTTTTGTTGTTAAACTGTGCAGTTTGAGCACTGAGCAACTGAGCAGTGACGTTAAATCACCGGTTTCAGGTATGTACGGTAACTTCTGGATGGTTTCAAGGTAACGGTAGGTAGCTAACATTAGCAGATAAGCCCGTTGAAAAAAAATATCTAGAGGAAACACTGCAATACTAACATTACATTATCACACAACGTACTCTCAGTCACTTAGCTAGCCTGCGAATTGCTAGCTAGCAGTTACTATGGTAAACAAATAGGCGCTAACGTGTAGAGTAGGATACTTCACTTGCCTTACCCTTCATGTGACTCGAGAGTGCAGACTCGCCCATTGTAAAAAGCTGCACGTCTTTTTTGCAGACTTTACAACAGGCAACTCGTGGGGTTTGTCCCCGTTTAATCCATAACTTATATTTGTCATCATCCAGCCAACGTTCATTGAAACGACAGCCTCCTGGCATGGCGCAGTAGTGGTTTCATGGGGGTCCGGCGGCAAAATTACGAATCCTACTATGGCCACGCCAAGACCCGCCCTACGAAGCAGCTCGATTGGTTGGGGTCATTTCACCTCGAGTGGTTAAGGTTAGGATAGCCGATTGGTCAGGGTATAGGACCTGAACAAATGGGGTTACGTTACCTTGCGTGGACGCCTGGCCAATAAATGCTATTGAAGGGCGGGTCTTGCGACCCGGCAGAGTCACACATGACTGGCAGATTGCAGTCACACCAAGCGAGCAGGTTTAATTTAGGCTCTCCAACATTTTATTTCTCCATTTAATAAACAAACTATTCAGTCAGATAGATATTTGTTGTGAAAGAAATACAGTTACAATTTCAAGCATTTTCAAGCATTTTATCCAAAATGCAAGCACTTTTCAAACCTTGAAAACACAACTTCAAAATTCAAGCATTTTCAAGGATTTCAAGCACCCGTACGAACCCTGACTACTTTATAACGCATACCTGCAAACTGAGAAGGGCTGAAAAAGGTGACACATTTTATTTATCTTTTACACCATTTAGCTGTCAGCATTTTAACCGTGTTTACTCCAGCTACTAGCTAACGGTAGGCTAACGTTACCTGCTGCCAAGTGTAGTGTTAACTAGCGTGACATGTGGCGATTCACATGGATGACATTTTCCCCATTCAAAACGCCGATTTTCGCCGAAAAGCGACTAGTTTGCAGGTATGATAATGTGTATTTCAGGATTAGGATAACACTCGGGGGGGAGGGGGGGGGGGTTCTTCCTAATTTATGTCCATATGATAAAACAAATGATCCAGTGTTCTCTGTATCACCGAAGCAAGACTAGTTTACTTCTTCCTTACTTTAATTCTGATGTCAGTTGATGACAGAATAACTACACATTGAGAGATAAGTTTTATATTCGTCTCTGTGCCTCCAGGGAGCCTCAACCAGGAGAATCACTGCAGCTCAGCCAGCTATCAGAGATGAGGATGACACTTCAGACACCCAAACTGATTTTGCAGTATATACACGGAGATAACATTATTGATTTCTTCAGATTTTATAACACATTATCAGAGCTGAAGCGTACTTTTTATGAGCCTGAGTTCACTGCTGAGGAAATACAACATAGTGGAGCAGAGGTTCATTGCTACAGTATATATGGCTGGCAATGTAATATATCATTTATGATTGATAAATGTTGCTGGCATGCTTGCTAAAAAGAGTATTTTTTTGTTTTCTAATATTGTAACTTATGGATTTTTTTTTTTTTATATTTATCAACAAATATTCATTCACAGGACTGGTCTGTTCCATGTCTTGCGAATCAAATGTCTAGTAAACAGAGTTTCACCAAGCACAAAGCCAATTTACATAAACTCAGATGATAGTCCATATTTTTATGCTTCAGGGAGCGAACTTTAACAAATTTGATGATGATGCTACCTGGCAACAACTCGCCAAAGAGAAGCCGGGAGACAACCAAGCCATTTTTTTTGCAATTAAGTGGTTAGTTGGTCTACAGCGTTCATCCACTGTGTCCAGGCAGGACTTGATCATTTTCTGTCAACACACAAACTAATTTACGTGCAGAAAATCACACAGGCAGAAGGTTAGCTGAAATAGGTTTATGTTAACGGAAAAATGTCTACTTTTTCATTAAAAGGTTCAAGGTTCTCTGTTTTGGGGGGCTCAGGCTGCTACTAATAGTTTTCAGTATTGATTATTTTCTAGATTATTATTTTTTGGTCTTGATAGTTTCAGAACATTGTGAAAAATACCCTACATTTCCCAGAGCCCAAGCTGTCGTATTCAGACTGCTTGTTTTGTCCAACCTGTGTTTCAAAACCCACAGTTATAAAAGTTACAAAACAAAATCTAGCTAAAAATCACATTTTAGCAGAGAATCTTTGGCAATTTTGCTTAAAAAAAAATTACATAAATGATTAATCCATTACCAAAATTGCTGCCAAATAATTTTTCTTTTAATCAACTACTTGATTAATGGTTTTAGCTCTAAATTGTAGGTGTATTATCTGGAGAGAAAAGGGATCACAGACAGTAATGAATGCAAAAAAATGTAAGAACGTAATGCATGATGTACACTTGGCTACTTCATTTGGTAAAATTAAACAATCTAATGCCCTGATGGTAACAATTTCCACCACACACAGACACACACGTGCAGGCACACTACTGAGCACTAGGCAGCTGGGTGTATCCTTGGGTTAAGAGGTAGAAACGGAGGAAGACAAACTAAAGGAAGAATACCCCTTGCCACCTTAAGGACAACATTATTAGTCACAGGAAGACTGGGGGAGTCATGCACTGCTGAGTGTTATTTCTCTTCCCCCCTATCAGTGGCCTCATCTCTCTGTATCTCACTTCTACCCTGTCGCGCTCACTTTTCCAGGGGAACTCGTTATCTCCGAGCAGAGAGGTCTTTGGTCTCGCAGAGGCCAAGGAAAGGATCATTGGTTCTAGTTGTGAATGTGTGTGTCTGTGTGTCATATAAGCGCTTGAAAGAGAAGGGTGTGATGCTATAATAAAAGCATTAGTGGACAGGAACGAGTGGAAGGCTAGAATAGGATTAAATACAATGTCAAGAGAGCCAGAGATGGACTGGAGAACTTTATGTGTGGGAACTTTTTTTTTGTTCCAGCGTCTTCCTTACCTCTTCTATATCCTTGCATGCACTCCATGCACTCTTCTTCCCTTTCTTTCATCTTATACTTCTTTCCTTTCTTTTTCTTAAATGCATTCAATTTCTTCCACTTACAAGCTGTCCGTCAATTGATCAAATTCAACTTCTTTTTTCATCCCTTTGCTTCTATTAGTTCTGAATCACAGTAGGCAATGTAAATACATTAAGTGCCAAAGAAAGAACAAATTGGCAGGAGATTATAGTCCCATCAAAATCTTGGCTGCTTTCATTGTTATTGACATGGCAGAGATCCTTGCTGCTATGAGGGCAAACAGTGGAGCTTGTGCATGAATATGCACACACACAAACGCACACACAGTTCTAAGGATGGTGTTGGTTTCAGCAGTGGCTGTCTCCTTGATTCAAACACCACATCCACCTACCAAAAAGGTCTGGTGCTGGCTTCGTTGGGGTCTCTCGACAGCCCCACTATCCCCTTGTGTTGCTATGAAAGTATATCAAAGCTCTGAAGCTCCCTTTGGATCACAGAGAGCCAAGCTGTGTTACAGAGGCAGCTGCGTGTACATATGCATACTGAGACAGTGTGATATAAGTAAATAAACCCAGCAGGCGCACAGACAAAAAATACAAAATTACACATGAAGTACTTACAAGCACGAATACACGCTGCCATCACAGCCAGCCGAATTCACCATGAAATGGAATGGATGGGCTGCTGTTCCACTCATTGGTCTCACAGGGTGTGCATGTAGCTTGTGTGTGTGAATTAATGCGGAGAGTACTTGTGCATTTGCATGGGGGGGGGGGGGGGCAAAGAGGATGTTGTCCTCATTTGGTGGGGATGATACTTTGAATAGGATGTTATTCACCACTGATAGGTAGGATGGACAAAACAATACGGGTGTTGAAATTAATCATTGTATCGCAATGCGGACTGTTAGAATGGCCGCATAGCGGCTGGATAATTACAGCAGGAGACTTGAGGCAGAGATATGGTGCAGATCAACAGGTGTTTATTTCCCCAACAATTAACGCAAACATGGAAGCCATGATCACAACCAACCAACTGAGCACCAGAGGCAGCATGTGGTCCAGACAGCAGCAGCGCTAGATGGAAACTGGCAGCCTTTTATAGCCTGCCACTGACCTTATCTCGACCCTACCATAGTACAAGATAAATCTGAAATGTACTCAATTTAAACAATTATACAAAATACAACAACCACATCAAATACATTTCTACTTCTCTACTGTTATCTCAATTGACTTGCATTATGTTACCTAATACAATCAAACATCGTTAGTTTAGCAAGTACAGTCAATTAAAGTACTCAAACACCCCTTCGCTACATGAAACATGGTATCTCCCGGAATCTTTAAAATGGGGCTCGATACGCTGGGGACTCTTTTCAGTGTTGCCAAGTCCGCTTATTATAAGCGACTTTGGGCTTGTTTTTCTGTAAAGTCGCTTACAAATATTGGTAGTCGCAGGTCGCGTTTTTTTTGGGCTTGTTTCTAAAGTGTAGTTGCTTATTTGGGCTTGTTCCTAGCTCCATAATAAGTTGTCAAGCAGATATTTTCTAAACGTAGGAGTTTGCCTTACCTGTTCCCTCTGTCCCTCCCCTTTCCCCATACTACGGTCGCCGACAGGGGCAGACGCCCTGCAAGTTAAGAAAACACACGCAAATAGACAAAACACAAGCAAATTAAGAAAACAACTTCATTAATTTGACAACATATGTGCAGCATTCAGCAAACGCACTGCAAATACCACAACACAACCAAATACATAAACGCACCGCAAATAAAAAACGATGCAAAAAGAAAAGCACGTAAACCCCGAAACAAGAAGCGATGCAAAAAGAAAAACAACTTCATTAATTTAACAACACATGCGCAGCATTCAGCAAACGCGCTGCAAATACAACAACACAACCAAATACATAAACGCGCTGCAAATACACACAACAAAATACATAAACGCCCTGCAAATACAACAACACAACCAAATACATAAACGCGCTGCAAATACAACAACACAACCAAATACATAAACGCGCTGCAAATAAAAAACGATGCAAAAAGAAAAGCACACAAACCCAGAAAACAAATGCAACAAAAAAAACACAGCATCCAGATTACACAACGGAAGTTCTCCAGACCTCTAGAGGGAGCAGCTAGTGGAACAGCTGGATTTTCGACCGTTATTAACCGATATTAAATTCATATTATTATTATTATTATTATTATTAATAATATTAACATATATTATTAATATACAATCTATGCTCCTATCTCATGCCCTCCCGGTGCCGTCCCCGAGCTTCGGCTTTTCAAAATAAAAGCTCACGTCTGGTCCGCTATGTCTTTGTACTTTGGTGTTTTGGATGTTTGTGAACCAAACAGTATGGCAATCATTCTAATGAATACAATAACTTTTTCAGCAGATGTCTTAGTTACAACACGTTGGAGTTAGCAAAGCAGTTTTGTGTTTATATGTGCGGGCGGGATTTATTCAGTTTGATAAATCCCACGGTAAATTGGCTGGTTTACTAAACAGGGAGGGACTATACATCCTGTCTGTTTTTTGTATTTCAAGAGTAAATTGCTCCACAATATGAATACAGATTGATCACTTATTTTGTTGGTAACCGTTGTTGTATAATCACAATATTACATTTGAGGAGGCCTATACTTCAGTAATTTCAGTCTATGATCTCACAGTTGCACACCGTTCTGATCTCTCTCTCTCTCTCTCTCTCTCTCTCTCTCTCTCTCTCTCTCTCTCTCTCTCTCTCTCTCTCTCTATCTATCTCTCTCTCTCTCTCTCTCTCTCTCTCTCAATAAAAAGGTTGTTTTATATATATATATATATATATATATATATATATATATATATATATATATATATATATATATATATATATATATATATAAAAAAAAGAGACTTATACAGTACAAAGGAAGTTGATCTCCTGTACCCATGTGTTACCAGCTGGGTCTTTAAACTAAATCTGTTAAAGTTAACAGTACATATCAACAACCCAACCACATGATGCCGAATTTATCCCTTTTTTTATTGTTAGCAAAATAAAAAGGGTCATCTGCTGTCACTGTCACACTGTAACTTTTATAATCACAATTAACATAGAACCAACATCTGTTGGTCATTATGGATGTCTCAACATTCTCAGAAAGCAGTGGCATTGGGAGGTTTATCATGCTGATGTTTTTAAGAGAGAAACAGCAATCTGCAACTTAAAAAATTAATGTACGTTTTTATTCATACCTTTGTTCATAATGAAATAATAACTGACGGTTTATCCACTAAATATGCCGACTTAATTCATAGGGTTTACATTTAATTACAAAGTGCAATAAATTGTTATACCTCAAATCATTAGTTCTGTAACATTGACCAGAATGCAAATTAAGTACAAAAGAAACTAATTACATCATTGTATTCAATGTGTATTCATCATTTTATTTCGTTGGAATTTAAAAAGGCCGAAAACAATGGCATACAAAGTTCATGATTAGATCCTACACTGTATCTGATGTTTAATTTAACTAGGAGTTAATTCCTGACCTGACTGGGTCGACCAACAATACAACTCCTGAACTTGAATGGATGCTAGCAGTGAGTTTGATAGTTAACAAGACTAGGTCAAAACCTAGTATATGGCTGGATCGGTATGGTCAATATATGCCTAATTGTGGCGATATTTTACAGGGGTAGTTAGTGGTGGTTTCTATAATGTGAATATGAATATTACACGTTCATCTGTAGTAGTGCTGAATGATAAATTGTATTGTCATTGTCATCACGATATGAACATGCACAATGAACACATTGCAAAAGACAGCCTGAAACACAATAAATAAGGAAAATCATTTTATTAAGGGTTGTGTACTGACAGCCGGCATTAAACGGGCCTCGATGAAATATTAAAACCTGCCAATCCACTATATTTATTTACTACATTTAGTTTGTGATAGTTTTTTTCTAAATGGCTTAGGCCTACTTGTTTCACACATTCATTTGTGTCTGAAGAGAGACTGACCGAGAGGAGTAGGCAGCGCGAGCAAGCCCATGCATTAAAACGGTTAAAATGGGTGGCAGTAACAACAACAACAACATCCACCATGTATTAAGGAAGTTAATTAGCTGATTGATTGGCGATGGCAGAGGTAAAAGCCTGTGTCGTGCCAATACAGTTTGAAAGGGCAATGGCCAATGAGAAAACACCAACACTTGCATCATCACACTGACTCATTCCGACCAATGGTGAAACTTCACTCAGTGACAGAGGGACAGGGTTTTGAGGTTGTAGGGCTGGTCCTACGATCCAGCCAAAAAAAAAAAAAAGACAGTTGACTTTACTATAAAAGACGCTCATCTTTCTGTTTGCCTTTCTCTTTGATGCAGAAGCATTTGTGGATGTGGTCGCGACTGGCTGTATGGTGTGTACGAGTGTGTCTGCTGATAGCATGAAATATTGATCGGAAAAGTCCCACACCATGGCATCAGGGGAGTGTCCAGCAATGCAGCCCAGACCGGCAGACGGGCTTTCAGAGTGAAAAACACTGTGCATATCACATTCGCATCCCCGTCTCATTTAGATGGTCCTCAAGGCCCCATCAGCACTGCTTTTTATCTCTCTCTTATCACACCAGACTGGCCTCAGACTCATTTGTGATAGGGACACCACATTCACTCTTATTCGCTTACTCTACTCTTTTGTCTACGTAGTCTTTGTCTGCTGGGAAAAGCTGCACATCTGCAGCTGTTTTATACTTCAAAACTGCAGATGGGCATTGGGTGATAGAAGTATGCCTATTCTGCTACATACAGGATGAAGCTTAAACATTTTGAAGTCCAAATTATTCAAAATATGTCCCTACTGTTAGTCCATTAACCTGAATTCCATTGATCATTCCTTTTTTGTTGTCGGAAAGTACTTGAAAGACTCATTAGTAACAAGGCTGTTTCCTGCGGACAAGCCTCAAAGTCAAACCTGCTCGTGAGAGCTTGCTTTTATGACTTTTTATTTTAAACCCTAAATTACTTATAGGAATAACTCACAGTCTTGTTTATTTTTACTTATTATTCTTAGTGTTGTGTGAACTTCTATTGAAGCACCTGACTGTTCTGTGTTAGTAAAACAAAAAGTAGCGCTGGAATGTATAATGCTGTCAGAAGCAATGGTGAAGAGACTTATGTTTGATTAAATGTGACACTGCAGACTGTGTCTCTCAATTTGTAAAGCTTCAGCCTCTCTCTCAACTATGCTGCATCTTTTCCCCACTACTCCAAACTCTAACTTTTGACTAGATTGTCTTGACTGTCTGTCTAATAGAGCAGCAATCAGTCTGCAGAGAATCTGGGACACTGAAACATGAATATAAAAAGGGATAATCCACCACCACTCATTTTCCTCTCTAAAATGTTTTAGATAAAACAGGCAATACATGTTGTCATTCATATGGCTACAGCTCCATAGCTCAATGACTCGTAATCCTCTTTCGCTCAAGAAAGGCTTTTTAAAACATACCATCTTAAATACACTTGAATTATTTGAGCATAAAAGTGGGGACAAGAGAGCACACAGAGCCTGTAAAAGCCTTGCAACCATACACTCGCTCTATTCGCCTCCTATACTTTGAAGGGCTGGCCAACAAATAGTATATATCTGAATATATATTTGAACTGTAAAAAAAAAAAAAGACATTTGGAAATGAAAATTCATATTTGATTGTGAAAAATAAAAGAAGCAGCAAGACTGCGGCTGTCTACCTCACACATTCTCGCCTGGGCCGCGGCTCCCTAAACATTCAGCTAGTACAAAGTCTGTAATGTCCTATTAAGCCCAGCGTGTTGATGAAGTTTCTATCATACGGCTGGCACAAAACCTGAAAAAAAACAAAAACATCCAAGGGTGAAAAAGAAGGGTGAATTACACAAAGACGTCAACAAAAATGTCTAACTGGAGAGACGACGAGATTCAGGAACTTGTGTCGGTAAGGGCCAATGTCGAAATCGTCAGTCAAATTCAAGGAATGGCAAACGACTCGTCTTCGTCACACGGTGTAATCCGCGTCATGTCCTGCCTGTTGTCGCTCTCTCTCTCAGACAGAGAGGTCTACGGTTTTTAAATGAAGTTTCATGGTTTATTGTATTAGTTTATTTTGTAATGTGTAGGTATGTAGATCTTTTAAAATACATGCTTAATTAAATATACCTATACAAGAAGTTATGTCGCCCATCGTATTGGTTTGCCCTATTGTGGACATAATGGGCAAATATAGATATTTAAATATATTCAAACCTATGTGTTATTTAAAAGGAATATTCGAATGTCATTTTTGGTCAGTTTTGACAGCCCTAGTACTTTGACAGACTTCAAAAGCAGAGAAAGTGCCCATCTGCCTGGGTGTAACACTGGCTTCTAGCCTTGTGATCCCCGCAGAGAGATAACCAGGCGTAGCTCTAAACACCCCCAGACAGACCCTTATCCCTCTGGCTTAATGTCCTTGCAGCTGAGGGTAATGCAGAGAGATGGATGGCCCCGACCTATCCCTCCACGCCGGGGTCCCTGGCTGTGAGATTGCATGCCTGATACTATCCTCCATCTCTCCGTCTGTGACAACCAAACTCCAATATCCCCCCCTCCCCTCCTCCCACCAAACCTCCCAGATCGATGCGGCTCACTGATGTGCCGTCCGTCAAATCCATGGGCTAAGCAATACCCCACCTACCCATAAGAAGTGATGGGTGCGAGACAGTGCATGAAATGGAGGTAACACACACACACACACACACACACACACACACACACACTATATATATATGTGTGCTCACCAGCTCCTGAAACGGCTCACTCAATCTGGTGCCAAACGATGAGCATTTTTTCTGGCTGTTGTGCCATCTTTCTCCCCAGCTCTCCTTCCCTCGCTCTTGCTCTACTCACATCCTTGACATGTCATGATCAAATGGGTGCTTTTAGAGTTCAGCAGTTGACCTGGACTCCAGGAGGCCGCCATTCCATCACATCCCCCTTCTTCCAACTTGCATTCCTTTATCACTTCATCCATCCTATCACCCCTCCATCACCTTACATCCTTTTCTCCATCAACAAATCCTACCATTCCTCTTCCACTCGGGACAGATAGTTTCCGTATCATTCACCCTTATGTGAACAACCCCTCCTCCCCAACTCATCCCCCACTGTGCTCTGCAAGGTATGGTAACTGACTGGCTGAGATGGTAATGGTGAAGTGGAAGTGTGGCCACAAGCATGAAATGAAAACATAGGCAATCCACAAAAAATAAATCTATCTTGAACAGATGTCAAGAGGAAGATGAGCACCTTGATTTCACCACATAATCCTCGATTGTTCCACTTCCCCAGATAGCATTATAAGATACTGTATTTCAATAGCTGGCAGACAAATGTGCATTAACATTCCAGAGACAAAGAGCAATGAGACACAAAACATGGGCATTATTCATTCTCTTACATTCTCAAGGTGCACTGTGTAGTGGTTGATATGATCAAAACGTATTCTTTACATACTCTGTGTGACTTCCAAATATAGACATAAGATTGATAACTTCATACACACCCACATTCTAATAAAGTATTTAAAAAAGAATACACACAGTATTCCAAATAAGATCATATGCTAATAGCCTACACACATGAATACATACAACCAAGCCTTAATAACTTTTTCATCTGCTTGCTTATGTCCTCAGACCTCCGTGTCACTTTACAAAAGCCACGACTGAAAGCTAATTGTGGTTAAAATTCACTCCTCCCCTGAATACAAATGCATGCCAATACTGATGGAAGTGTATGAATGCAAGAACCGCAAAGGCTCCCTTTTGTTCTTCACATCATCCTTAACAGTCAAAATGAAGCACAACAAAAATATGATAATTTAACACATTAACCCGGACTTTTACCTCAAAGTTTGTTTGCAGGGGACAAAAACTAATAAATGGCATCTGTATTTACTGCTGGGTACATTTATAATGAACAGAAATTTACGAGCCATTATGAGATCCTGCAATTAACGATATGATACACATGCAGGAGGCCTCGTTTAAAGCCAGCTCTGCATATGGCAGAGAAAACAAGCTGTGAATACGGGCTTCGAGTCGACTGTGGGTGGCCAAAGGTATATAGTAAGGGAACTTGTGCAGCGGCGTAAATGCAGGGCCCTGCGTGAGCAATAAAAGAGATATTTACTGTAAATCTTCAGCAGCTAGGGGAGCTATAAACATCAAAAACACAATCAGCTGCTGCTTTAGTGCTGCCTACACATCTGTTCTCCTGGGGAGAAAGAGAGAGTGAAGAAAGAGAGAAGGGAGAGGGAGGAAGGCCAATCTATGGTTTTGGCTGCATTGTAGACAGACTGTAGAGTGTCAACAGTGAGTGGCTGAATGATTGTATGATTTCACCAACGGTAGGATTGATTGATTTCTTTTATTTTGAACATGTAAATAAAATAAAACATCAGAAAAAAATAGTAATAAAAAAACGGTTCAAAAATAAAACTCCATAATTTCCAGTACTTAAAGACCTCTATTTCCACATGCAAAAAGGAGTAGGAAGAAGTAAAACTTATGTACGCCTACCCCTTTATACCCTTTCTATCCTATTACATGAGTTAGCTACAAAATAATAAGTCTACAGAGATAATAAATCTGTAATCAATGAAAATATATATATTCAGAAGTTCTATTCACATTCATATATTTACCCATACACAACAATAATTATACACATACCACAAATTGTTCAATATAAGCCCAGGTTATTAATTGCACTGTGTTTCTCTGTACCTCTGGAATATAATTTCTTTGAACATCTTTTTGAATTGGAATATGTTTAGACATTGCTTTAATTCATTCAGTTTAATATATATATTTAATATATATTTAGGATGCTGAATATTGAAGTTAAGGTTCAGTTGAACTGAAGGCAAACCCTAACAAATGACCTTATAATGTAATTCATCAGAATCACATTTTCTTCAGTTTTTTTATATTGCTCTCTGGCGTTGTCTTCTCAAATAGTGTTGCCTGTACTGTGATTAGGGCTAATGATGGACTGGGACATAAACGCACAAGTTTGACCCAGAGTAGCCCAATACACACAACACACAAGGTTGTCATAAGGAAGAATATGTGTTTAAATGTAAGCTTAACAAAGGTAGTTGTACAAAAATATGTTATACGTAACAATAGAGGCCGTGACCCGGCCCTGGATAAGTGGATACAAATGGAATATAGGAAGAACAATAATGAGTGTATGGCTATATTTGCAAATTAAATCTAATGAAGGGCTAAAGGAAATGTCAGTAGAATTACAAGTTGTATTTTTCAAAGCACAAATAAGTAGTGGCGTGGCATGGGAAAAAAAAGTGAGTTAGCTATGTTAAACAAGCCCTCTAAAAAAGGTGCATGTTCCATTGCTGGTATTGCTCTACAAGCAAAGTTAACTTTAGACATTATATTTATGTTCAGACATTTATTATATGCATGTTCAGATCAGGGTTGCAAATTAGCACCAAGCCGGTGAAAAACAATGGTAATCTATTGAGTGGCTGGGGGATTTGGAATGTGAACAAAAAAGGTCATTTTTAACGCTGGTTCAGATTACAATTAAACGGATACATGACTCACACAGGTCTCTTATGCATCTTCCTAACACAAGTTTATGCATTAAGCTAATATCAAGTAAGTATAACACTTGCTACAGTCACATCAAAGCATTGCAATGCATGTATCAAATACTGCAGCCTACATGATTGACTGAAAAATCCCTCCTATTAATGGGATACTGGAATAGCACATACAGTATTTCTCATCAAGTTACTTATCAAAGCTCATTAGGTAGTAAGTGCAATTGAAAACCAAATAATAAAAAATGCATGAATTCACTTCAACAAAAACACTCCAAACTCCAACAAGCAACTTTCAGACCTCTGCACACTCCCAGGCTACAACAATCACAATGCACACAAGGTTGCTCGAGAACTAATGTAAAATTCAAAATTAGTTTGCAGCTCTCCAGGCCCTGAGTGCATCTTTACAGCACGCAAAAACTAATTTGAGAAGCCTTAACACAAACAGCAATATGTTCACACAAAGTACATTACTCAAGCAATATAACTACTTTAACAACAGCACAGTCTGTCTGTCTGTATGCACAGCCACGGCGGGCCGTGACAGGAGGAAAGTCACAGAGCAAGCACGAAAGAGGGCCGAGGTGTTTGCCTCACTTACTAGTATTTGAAGACCGTCGTCCTTCATGGTGGCAAAATGTTCAATAACAGTCATATCATTTTCTTCTGAAATTGAGGTCTTCCACCACACCAGAACTGCATATTTTGGATAGGTGTCCAATTATTTTGTTATCCTCTTCATCCTCTTTTCTTACCCAAGCAAAGGTCCATTTCCGGTAAACGTTATCTAGGCTTTCTAACCGATTCCACGATTAATGCATTTAATTGAATTAATGCATGGCAGCTAACGTTAGCAATAATACAACTAGCTAACTCTCCCGAACATTTCATTTGAGTGACTTTGCTAGTCTATTCCTATAGGCTACAGTTTTACTGGTCTACGGTGTGCGAGTGGGGTGACTTTCATTTACATATGACAAGTCTATTTTTAGTCTCAGATGCCTGAAATGACGTTAATTGAGGAATGGCAACCTCACCTGGCTTAAAAAAAAATCACCTGTCTTCACTACACAAGTGAGGTGTTTCCTCAGGCGGGGCATTACCATATTTCACCACACAATCTGACTGGGGCGCTGTTTCACCAGTTAAAAACAAAAAAAGGTGTGATAAATAGTTTTGCCAACACCACTAGTAAAAGGGGTTTAGTCTATTTATGTTAATGACAATTGCTTACAAAATTGGGGGAGTTTATTTTGATTATTATAAAAAAACCTGTGAAAATCAGATATATATGTTATAATATATATATAAACTCCAAAATGTTAATTAACTTACCTGGAAGGATTGTTGGACACGACCAGCAGATTATATGTATTTTCTCTATATTTTGAGCGTATTCAATGCAACAGATGCCCCCACCCCCCCGCTGTAAATGTGATGTTTTGTTCTAAGATGTTCTGTTGACCTTTCACTTTCTGCAGTTTTTGTTGCATATCGAACCTACCTGTTACACGAACCCACCAATACGAAAACCTATTTCAACACATCACTTGCTGTAAGGACTTTACTCTGGAGAGACCCAGTCCATTCAGATGTTTAGCACAGAAATGTTATAACAACTATAGATTTGCATATGAAGGGCCCATTCAGTAGGTCATGTCATGTGGCACTGGTGGCCAGGGCAAAGAAGACTGATGGAGGGAGTGCTTGATGAAGGTGAGATGCCATCTGTGTAGCCCCTGCAATTTCTCACCTCACTGATGCACGACACATTTACACAACTCCTTCTCTCTTCTGCTTCCCACCAGTCGTCTCTCAAGCTGGCCACCATCCATCTGTAACGGCATCAGTCTGCTTCACACTCTCCTTTGCTGTTCTGCAAATCAGACTCTGTGTAATTTCCCTACCTATTTACATACGTTCCCACTTGCTCAATGCTGAGCAAAACACCTGGAAGAACAACAGTAATTGTAAGGTTTTCAAATTGATTGGAGGGTCACTGACATCCAACGGCAGTTCACTAAATTGACCGGGCTGCGGAAATCTCTTTTCAATTTACAGTGGATGGAGCGAAAATGGACAAGAGGCAGAGCTGGGAAGAGAGTGACCTCGGAGCCGAATCAGTTACCCACAATCTCTGATAAACATCCCTTATGGCAAAGAAGAGGTCAGCATCCAGGGACGGACAGCAAGATTTTATCTGGAGAGAGAGTCTGTCTTGGAAAGAGCTGAGAATTTCCTGTGCACAGGTCCATTTACCAGAAGCAGTGGAACAAGGAGAGAAATTTGGGAAAATGGGCTCAGAGAGACAGAGTGAAAGTATGAGAGAGAAAAGGAAGGAATAAAAGTAAAATCTAATGCAGGACACAGAGATTTCACACCCTATTAGGAAGAAAACACTGGGTCTCAGAGAGAAGAATAAAAGCATCTTGAGGTACTTCAAGATCTTCTACTGACCTGCAGTACACATTATTGCTATTTTTTTTTTTTTTTTTTTTTTTTAAAGATTATTTTTTTGGGCATTTTCGGCCTTCATTTTTGACAGGGCAGATGAAGACTTGAAAGGGGGAGAGAGGGGGAATGACATGCAGCAAAGGGCCGATCTAGCAACATTTTTAGTTGTCTTTATAGCCTTTTGAGCGACTAGCAGCCTCTCTCCTTACCTGTGTTTAAATGTGAATTACTATGAGAACAAAGTTGTTGGCTGATCTCCAAAATGCTCTCTTGGGTTTAAAGTTTTGATAGGTTGCTGTTCTGCTTTGGCATTCTTTATCCATTTTTGCCAAAGGCTAAAACTGCAATTATTAAAGATACCCTACAAAGCAAATACTTTAACTTAAACGTGTATTTATGTAATTATCATATTATATAATATACAATAAACTAGCAGGAATAGAGAGAGATCGGAAAGCTCTTCTTTCACTGAACACTCTCCAAACAACTAAGTTGTTTACAAGTACAGTAATTGGGTGGGGGCAACCCCTGCTACTTTTTTTTTTTTTAAAGGATTATTTTTTGGGGGCTTTAATATATAGTGACAGTGGATGGACTGGAAAGGGGGAGAGAGATGGGGGACGACACGCAGCAAAGGGCAGCAGGTCGGATTCGAACCCGCACTGCTGCAGGACTCGGCTGACATGGGGCGAACACTCTTACTGGGTGAGCTAGAGGCCCCAACCCCTGCTACTTTATCTCTGTTGACTTAATGTTTTTTGCATCAGAGCTTATTACATTGGGTCTCTGCATGTGTGAAGTTCCTTAGCCTAAAGCTTCCAATTATTGCCAGGGAATGTCAGTGGACATACAGTACATATGCTGAAGTTCAAATGAAACAAATGTGGTGTAACAGAACAAAGGCAATCTCTTTTCTTGTGACTCCTTTCATATGTTTGCAATTATAGGAATCACCAAGACATAGAAATAGAATACATACAGTGATATGTCTTGGTTCTTTTTCGGCACTGCTCTAACAAGAGATAAGGCTGATTTATAACAGAAAATATTTGTCTTTGAAGTACAGATCAGACGTACAATGTCCAAGGGTGGTTTCTGATTACTGAATGCCTTCATGTTATCATGTTGTTCCTTTACTAAGTCCCAACTGACAAAATAAAAAGCGTGCCATCAATACAAGAGCTTTGGGATGAAATAGCATCCATTTGTTCATCAAAACTGGCATAAATGTCTCAGCCAGGCAAACGTGCAGTCAGTAAATCATCCGACTCTGAATGGTCATACCAAATGAAAGTCCAAAATGTTTTCAAATCTACATAAATCCATTCTCTAAAAGCTTTTAGATAATGCATGTTGTGGCCAGTGGTTACAAAACAGACAAGATTCAACAACCTGCAAGCTGGCCTCCCTCCATGTTATCCCCTATCTTCAAGGTTATTGCAGAGCCATTTGTTGCACGTTAGATAATTGACTCTTAGATGAGGGATAACCATGATTTATGGAGAAAGAGAATACATATTCCTTCATATCTCAGTGGTGATTTATGGCGTGATAGAGCCCAAGTGATGGCCATTTTATCTGATTGTACGTCATGCAAAGTAGTCGATCAAGTCTGCGCAATCAGTCACACCTCGTCCCGGCTGAGATGACAAGGATGAGAGACAGGGGCTTCTCTCTCTGGATTTCTTTGGTCTACTTAAAACTCTTTAAGTCAAGTTATTATATGCAGAGCTGGGTAAACCATGGCCAACTAAATCACACCCACTCCACACACGCTGGATTTATGATGTGTATGACGGATAAACCCAAGGCCTTGGAGTGGCATTTGTCATAGGCAGGAATGGTCTGTGGCGAGGCTCCACATTCTAAACATGTGCTCATTTTATTTTCTGCTTTCTAATGTAGCTTATTTGCAATTTTAAATGCTCAAATTGATTTTATATGTGGGTCTCTTTATCATTAGTCATTATGAAGGAGTATTAAACAGAGGTTACGTCATTTCTTTTAGAGTGGCCAGGGGATGCGACTAATAGATTTGTTTGGGGATATAGTGTGAAAAAAATGGAAATGGAGACAGTTATTGTGTTACTGCATTTGGATATTAAGTTGACCACTCCGTTTAATGAAATATATAAAAAAAATATATGTATATATAGTGGCCAATTCAGTCCCCACTGCGGAAAACCGAATAACGAGTCTTTTCTTGCTAAGAATTTACTTAATTAATTTGACCTTAAGTGACTGACATGGAGAAAACCTTGACTCCCTCTTCACCTTTAGTATACAGATCCTTAATACCTTAATACCTACTGTACTGTATGCGAGAGTGTTTGCGCGTGTGTTGGGCATGTGTGTCTGTGTGCGACTGTGGCGCCATCAATTATTAATTCTCCATATCTAATTCAGGATCCTGTCCTCTCATATTCTGGGGAGTGCTCTCCTCCTGTCGGGAAATAAATGGAACTCTAGGTAGAATAGATGCCAGAGTCCTTGCTGCAATAATTTGGTTCAGATACCTACTGTCCGCTCAGATTTAGCACTGGATATTTGGAAAACACTTAAAAACACCTAGCTTTAATCTAACCAACAGTTTTCACGTCAACCACTGATTCAATTTCATAACACTGTCTGGCCATGCCCTTATCACATTTTCTACTTCTTTTCTTCACTACCAATTGTGTGGTTTACTTCCCACACAGAGACCTCTACAATTCCATTTCTAGAAACCATATTCTCACTCTGAACTCACAGCTCATTTTCATGCCAAACCTCTACCATCTTCACTGATGAAAATCATTAGAATAAATCTTTTAGGTTACTTTTAAAAAGCAGACGCTTCTGCTCTACCTAGGGGTGACTACAGTATGTGGTGAGTGATTAGAGGAGTCACAGTGGGGGAGCTCAAAGTGCTTAGCAAGCATTCCCTTTACCATTGGTGGATGTATAAAAGAAGAGCGATGTGATAAAAGTGGACCAAGTGTATTAATTGGATGTGTTCAAATGGTGGGACATAGATTCCTGTTACCCAACATCTCCAGTGTGTCAGGTTTCATGTTGGGTTCGGACCAATTTGTTGCCACAGGCTCTTGCCAGGCCTGCAATGAGCAGCAGGAAAAGAGAAAGTAAGTGTGATGTGTTGCAATAGTTGTGCAAGCTAATAATGGTAATGGTAACTTCCTGGAGTCTCCATTGATTTCCTGGCAACTGCTCCCAGTAAAGAAATAGTCCAGCACACAGCACTCAATAAAATAGCGGCAAAATTAACATTTTTAAACTTTGTTTAAGATTAAATGAATGAGATATGCGTGTTAATTGGTACGCTTTAGAGGTGCAGGTAGTTGGATTTTTAATACCGTCTAGTTGTTTTACCTTGTTTCCAGTCTTTCTGTTAGCTAGGATAACCAGCTGCTGGCTGTAGCCTTATGTTCAACAGACAGACATTAGAGTGGTATTCATCTTCTCATCTAACGCTCTTCCAGAAAGTGTATAAGCATATTTCACAAAATATCAAACTGTTCCTTTAAAGAAACAGGTACAGGACGGATTCAGGTCTCACTATACAAACCTGTTAAATCTACAAACATGATGGCTAAGTGTGGGATATAGATACATTATTCATTGTACTTCAAAGATCATGTTTCTGAACCATTGAAAGCACTGACAAAATTGAGTTAACATTATTTTTTTACTTCATCTGTGTATATATATATATACATATATATATATATATATATATATATATATATATATATATATATATATATATATATATTAAGGCTGTCAAAATAACGCGTTAATTTCGATTAATTAATCTGAGAAAAAATAACGCGTTAAAAAAAATAACGCTGATTAATCCATTCCATATTGAGGTTTGATCCGGAGCCGTTCTAGCCACCATTCGACTGTAAAATGAAGGAGGGAGATGAGAATGTGCTGCCTGGATCATTAATTGGAACACTTACTTGTAAAAATCTTCTTCCTGCCAACCCTGGCTACCGAAATCTGGTGCCACTGATATGTCTGCACTTCTCTCTTATGCTCTGAACCAGACGATACAGGCAACACAAACACCGCTGCATGTGACGCTAGTTAACACTATACTCGACAGCAGCTAACGTTAGCCTACCACTAGCCAGTTAACACTACACTCGACAGCAGCTAAAGTTAGCCTACCGCTAGCTAGTAGCTGGATTAAACACGGTTAAAATGCTGACAGCTAACGCTAAACGGTGTAAAGTTTGACTGTGTTTTACTGTAGAGGATTCAACAGCGGTATGTAACAATCTGCAGCTGCCGTCAGAAAAACACAGACAAAGTTATTGTAAATGTCCTTTTCCCATCTGGTGGTTGTTTTTGTCGTTCAACAGCAATTTACTAGTGAAATAAGTTATTGTTATTGTTATTACATTATTATTGAAACATTTAATTTTGACCATATGGCCTTAGCAATAAACAAGCCGTTCTTTAATGTCACCGACTCTTGTTTAGTACCCTTTTTTTTTCTTTTTTTTTTTTCTTAAAAAGTATCGGTTCAGGCACCGTTAGTTATGTATGTGATTAATTTCGATTAATTAATCAGAGTATGTAATTAATTAGATTACATTTTTTAATCGATTGACAGCCCTAATATACATATATATATATATATATATATATATATATATATATATATATATATATATATTAAGCAAGATTGAAGATTGCTGATGTTTGCAAATCATTGAGGATGCCAGATGTACAAAGGGAGGGCATACTGATAATGGTATTGCATACTGGCAAAAGTAATTTATGGTATTTTATTAAATACAAAGCTTACTTTGGAGAAGGTCAGCCATTTTTTTGTATCATGTAGTGAGTGTACTAAACCTAGCCTCTACACAAGAATGTCTTTGTTTGCTTTGTCGCTTAGAGAACCCAGTATCTTTGTTTTAAGCCATAGGGACTAATGGAAGCTCAAGTCAGAGACACTCAAGCTACCACCTTGTAAGACCAGCCATTAACTCCACATTTAACCATGAAATGAAAGCTCAACAGGAGGCAACAGTTCACTGCAGGTCAGAGTGCCCATGCTCTGCCTCTTCCCTCTCCTTCTCTCGCTTTTCCTCTCTGGCTACTCATTGAGAGGCTTCATATAAATGTTTTACTCAGCTAAGTAAATCCTGCAGCAAGGAATCTCAAAACTAGACAGTATCCACGTTTATTTATTTTTTAAACCTGACATATAAACCCTATGTATATTGTATATATCCTACAGAAGCATGGACATAAAGTACAGTATACATCCTATGCATCTGTATATCAAGACAAACAAGCACAGGCATGAAGATGTGTACTGTGCAAACACACACAACATCCCATACCCTCCTTCTCACTCACTCTGATTGACAATATTCCAGTTCAAACCCCTGTAGATATCATTTGCAGGTTTGTGCGCCCACACTGTCAAGTTCCAATGTTTGCCTGAAACAAGAAATGAGATTGGAGTCAACAGCAAAAAACAACTCTGTATACCCAGGGCAGT
This sequence comes from Sander lucioperca, assembly GCF_008315115.2. Taxonomy (NCBI): domain Eukaryota; kingdom Metazoa; phylum Chordata; class Actinopteri; order Perciformes; family Percidae; genus Sander; species Sander lucioperca. The sequence goes on along the minus strand of NC_050188.1, from coordinate 10,591,606 downwards.
ACTCTGTCTGCCAAACCAGGCCTTGGCAACACACCTCTGCTCTAAGATGGCAGCAGATTCAACCTTGGTGTGGCAGCAGAGTTCCCTGTGTGAAGGCTGATCAGAACCTCTCTCCATGTTTTGTTGTGTTGCGTGACAGGACACTCACTACTTTGACGTTTGGCCAGTTTTTCATTCTGAGCCTGGGAAAGAGATAGAGAGAGGGGGGAATAAAGTATCTCCTGTTTGACTAACACAGTAATAACAAGTCAAAATGTCATTGTGAAGTACTTAAAAAGATAACCTAGAAATCTGACTGGCCCAGACTCTGAAGACATTTTACACTCAATTGGAAAATAAACCGAAAGTTGCACAGTCAGTGTTAAACAAGAGTCTACAGCCATGCAAGCAGCTCTGTGAACCTGTTTTTAGGAACAGTGCTGCTTTAAGCTAAATGTTAACATCACAATGTTAGTACTCACCATGTTTACCATCTTAGGCCTTTCGTCATTTGTACAAATTTGATCCCTGGACTGCACGAAACAGCCAACGTACCAACTGTACGTTAGCTGTATGCTAGCTAGCAACAGACACACTGACTCTAAGTATGATTTTTTTTTGTTCAAGTTGAAACATTTTCGTTTTGCATAGATGCATCTTCGCAACAGTTTGCATGATGTGCAGTTGTGTTTTTGCATGCAATCGTAAAACTTGCTTTACATTCTGTCTAAACACATTGCGGCTCTAGTGGAGAGTGTCAGGGGATCACCAAAGTCATTAGGATGCATCATGTGTACAAACCTTTGTAACAATTAAGGTGAAGTGAGAATATTTCACTTGATAAGTGAAAATGTTGACCTACTGGTGGCGTCAGGTTAACATTTAGGGGCTCGCAAAAGTCACTAGGATTTATCCTCTGGGCACCATGAGTGTCTGTACAAATTGTAATCGTAATCCATCCAATAGTATTGTTAGGTGTTTGCTTCGGCCCAGAACGCAGAGATTACACACAGACACAGTAGAGCAGTTTAAAAAGGTTTAATGGAGCTACGGGTACTCAGAGAAACACAGACGATGGTTTCAAAGCCGGGAAGCTCCTGACTGGTCCAAGGAGGAGGCGAGCCGACGTGGAGGGGTCCAGGTAGTTTCCGGACACGAGAGGAGACAGGCTGAGGCGAGATCACTGGTGGGTTCCTGAAGTGGAGACGGAGGCTGACAGGTGAGACTGGGAGCATGCAGACGCCGTGGAGATTGCAGCAGGGCTGAGTGAAAACTAGGAGCGAGACACAGGGTAAGTTTCAGCAGGGAATCAAAAGGCAAAACTAGAATACTTCAGGGCTTAGGGCCAAGTTACCACATGGGTTGTAGTTAACAAACTGGCACCGACAGGAAGATCAGCCCGGGTTAAATATTGCTGGTGATTGTGGATGATGAGCTGCAGCTGCGAAGATCGGCTGAGCAGAGTAGAAGCGGCCACGCCCCTTGACCTACATCTCGGACCACGCCTCCAGCACTCCACACAGAAACAAACACAGACAAAACACAAACACAAACAGACACACAGGGAAAGGACATCCCAGACAGGACAGAGAGAGAGCTGCCCGTAACAAGTATTTGAGATACGGCAGTCTGGACCAAAGTGGTTGACTGACTGTCAGACTGACATTGCCATCCCAAGTAAAAACGCTAAATAACAAAGCTGTCTGAATACTATTATGGATCATTATGATGCTTTTAATTTTGGATTTTCACTGCACCTCACACACACACAAACACACACACACACACACACACACACACACACACACACACACACACACACATACACACACACACACACACACACACACACACACACACACACACACACACACACACACACACAGCCTGTGTTATTGTTTTTAACTCCACTCCAGATGCACATATGAATGTCAGTTTCAGTGGAATCCGAGTTTGACACGGTCAATTTAGGCCTAGCAGCCATGCCTGAGGGCTCCCAAACAACAGCAATCTGTTATCCTGTTGACTGCACTACCACTGTACTGCTTGGTCACCTCTTTCACTTGGCTTTCCATGAGAGTTATGAGGGGAGACTTGACATTATCCACCTTGTCAATCACTAGTGGAGCTAATGCTACTTGGCACGACACTTGGCTTCCCCTGTAAAAGAAAAAAAAGGCTTTACAGTACAACTTGACTCTAAGATTAAGTGTATTCAGCTGTATTTGATTCTATTATGAGCATGTCTAGTATTTCTTCCATTTAATCACTAAATCACCAAGGTCCTGCCTAAAAAGTAGCTTGTGCCATCTAAGTATAGAATGTCCTCACATTCACAGCTGGCTGGACCATGTGGTCTGTGTGAGCCTAGTCTATATCCTTGACGTTCCACTTCCGGGATTGCTCCGGTGCCGCAGGAAATACCGCCAGATACATGTATGTCCGTTTCCTTCCGCTTTCTTTGTGTTGGAATTTTAAACTCCAGTGGATTTATGAGGACTAAGGTTAACTGCTCCTCAGATCTCTGCATGGTAATTTGAGACAGCTAGCTAGACTGTCTGTCCAATCTGAGATTTCTCTCGTATGACTATTTTACAGTGGCTCCTTGCGGACCTTAGCACCGCCCATGACAATTGTGACTGGTTTAAAGAAATGCCAATAAACCAGAGCATGTTTTTCTCCCATCCCAGAATGCTATGTGGAATAGCCAGACCCTCCTCCGCACTACAGCGTGTGGATGGTCTGGAAAAGTGAGACTAGTGTGAGCCAGACTACTTATTAGCGATGTTCAGCTTAATGGCTTGCTGTGAAAGTCCTTGCTTGGCTCAGCTTGCTTAAGTGCTTTTGTTTAATTAATTATGCTGCCCACACTTGTTTGGGATGTACAGAGGGGTCCGTCACTATAACATTTGTTTCCTTCACTGCTCCAAAACTTATTTTCATTAATATTATTCTACAGTTTTACGGTTTAAATAAGTGATGTGTGGCCATGATATATTCATGCATAGGAACAAAACTGTGGTCATGACTTAGTAATGTGTGTGACATCAATGACATAGCCTTACTTTACCGAGTGCACAGCAGGATGTGAAACATAGCTAATGTTAGCAAGCTATTATAGGTGCATGTTTTGTTTGTATTTGTGTTATATTACAGTACCATACATGCTTTTGCCTGCAGCAGCTGTGGTAACATTGTTCATTTACTGAGTCAGTCGGCTACCTGTGACTTTTTCCTTCACGGTGGTACTTGAAAAAAATAAATATATATAGCCTATATATATATAAATATACATTTCGATTTCTATAAGTGTGTGTATGCACACAACATTGTTTAATCACAACATTATTTAATTTTAGCATGTTGAACTTTTCCAAGTTCTGATTTTGCGAAACTACTCTGATTAAGTGTAGTTAACTGAGGAAGAAGAAAATAATGTAGGTCCTACAGTGGTAACAGAGGTGCTCTGTAAAGATGTGAGACAAATGGACATGGGAATGTAGACACTGACAATGAAAGAGAGCTTCTGCCGAGGCACAGTCTGGATTTAAGGTCAGTCAACACATCTTTTGTTTAGAGCACAAACACGACACTATACTGACTATTTTTCTTTGTTGTTTTGTTTTGAGTGGGGTTCAACAAATGAAAACTCATAATCTTCTGTCTTGGTTCAATAAAGCTCCTTTTTTATTTTATTTTGGTGGTCAACGTGCAACGGGTTGTTAATGTGAAAAATAGAAGACAGCTAAAATTTCATTTCTGTGATTTCAGGATTCCTATTTTCATTTTTCAACTGATCTGACTCAGCTTCAGAAAAGAAAGTCAGTCAATCACATGAGAGACCTCAGTTTGAATGAATGCTACACAAATGAGTTTTCTGACTGCAAAATGTCTTTGTGATCATCGTATAATCCAACAGGTTTCATTAACAAGCTTTCAAATAAACACTACAATCTAATCATAACATAATACACAGTGTAGCAATCATACTAGCTGTTGTAATGACAAGTAAAATAATTCAAAGCGTTTTATTCTGTTGCTGTAACAAACAAACGTTTCTTTTATTTAGTGCAAAGGAATTATACGAGGTCATAAGATAAGAAAGAGTTAGACTTATTAATGATTACTCATGTCATACTTATTGTACCAACTAGCCTTGATATTTATGATGTGAAGATGTCTATGTAAATTTTTGTTGTTCAGTTTCAATTGTGTGTGCATTTGACCTTTCTTACTCATTTTATTTATTGATTTATTTGCATTTTTGTTCCAGTTCGTTGACCTGCATCACCCTGCCAGAAGCATCGTGCTGGGGGACTGAACCACTGGGTCTCGGCGGTGGTTGGCAAGTGCTTTTTACAGTTTTGTGTATTTTTGTTGGAAAATCACAGAAAAGGTTGTACTTTATTGAACTCTATACTCCCAGCGCCAAGCTGCCAGACAGTTGGGTGTATTAAAGTAATTTCAGACAAAAAGTTTAAGCACATTGTGTGGTTGAGTGGCATGGATGATGTAAGAAAGTCAAATGAAAAGAGAGAAAACAAGGTGAATCTTTCTTCAGGTTGGATCAACTACAAAATGAACGACCCTCTCCTCCAACCACGGTGAAATATTTAATCTCTGATGTATAATTAATCCATCTCTCTGTTTTATATATTATATATTTTTGCCTTGCAAAATCCCATTACTGCACGGTACTTCATGAGTTTTGTAAAGCCAGTAAATGCCCTAGTTTGGAGTCTTCTCTGGTTTGAATATTTGCATTTACAATGCAAAGTTGGTGACACATACATTGTAACAAATCTTTTTAGTCAGCTGGCAGAAATGTAATTGCCCAGAATTGCAAAAATCCCCATGTGTTGATGGGACTTACTTGGAGGAGAGAACAAAGTGTAATTAAAATAAAGAAAGAAATAGACTATAATACCTAACACCAGACTACTAGGTATTCTTTTATGGAATAAAACTAAACCTCCACAGATTCACAAATTGGTTCCATGAATGTAATTACTTTACTTCCAGACTCATATTGTCTTCAATGCTTTTAGAAAAAGCATGTTCCTTAAGCAAAACCTCTTCCCCATCATTCTTCATAGTGTTTCCTGACTGCTTCTTATTCTTCTTGTCAACAGTGTGCTACTGGAAGCCTATCCCAAGGCTCTCAGCACAGGCCAGGCTAACACAGTATATAATGAGACTTGTTTTTCTTACTGTGTTGCCCAGTAAACAAAATCAAACATTTATAAGAGTTTTATGCAATGCATCAGAAAGACTTCTATCTGTTGCTGGATTGAGGATATAATTTGCCTATCCTTAGCTGATCCGACCCCCTCCTGCTCTGAGCACAGGGCTACAAGCAATGCTGTCTTGTTAGCTCGCTGCGAGAGGAGTCAGCAGGTCACCGTTGCTGACAACATACCTTTGAACTTGTACACCTTCCCCCTCTCTCTATTTTTATTTTCTATCCCTGCCTCTATGGCCACATCGATCTTCATTTTTCATCATCTCCTTTCTCCTTTTATCTTTCCTTCGTGGACGCTATGGTTGTTAATCTGAAGGTAGATACATTTATAAACATGCTGTTAAAGTCTGTCTTCCAACATCTAACATGTTAGAAACACAACAGTAATTTTCCAGTGAAATTATCTGCCCAACAGGCATACCAGCCACATCAGTTAGCTACTTAACTCCAAAAGTGATATCAGCCACCTTAGTGGCTAGGTGGAGGAGACTTTCTGTCTTTTTTTTGGCACAGTTCCTTTAAGTCCAACCAACTCCAATCCATCCGCCTCTGTTGGGCCAAAGTTGATACAGAGCCATCAATTCCATTAAGTACTAGCCTGATACACGAAACCAAAGCTCCCCTTTAGAACAGGTCTCTGAACCCGATAAGAGTTGGCAAGGAAATAGAGTTGAGTTGTAATTCATGATATGTCACCGTCTCAAAGTTTCCCTGCCTACCTTCTCCCCATAGATAACTCCAGACAGTTCTACTTTGTGACTTAATTACAGACTGTGGTAAGTCTGAGATAAAGTCATTTTTTACGGGGGATTTAGTTTGTTCTAGACTTAAAGCACAGCAATAGGAGGTCTGAGCAAATATTGAATGTACCTATCGATTTCTGCAAATTTTGTAATAAAAAAATACACAAGCACCTGATCTGTTATTTCCTTAATGCTTTTCTTGGTTTATCCACTATGCTAATACAGAACTGGCTTATTTTCTCAAAATGCCACACCAAGCCAAGTCTGTGTCTTAATTAGTGTCTGTTTTTGTGAAGAGGAGCAAATCCAGTGCATTCAAACATTCCAAAGAACCTCTTTGCCAATGTGCAGATACTGTACCCTCCTGCCAGTAAACTGGCGTATAATCATGCATGACCTTGTTTTGTATGAGTTCAAAAGATCTTTTACATCGCAGCAGATGTGGAACACCTTTTGATACTGGCAGTCAAACACTCGCAGCAGGTTGGTTTGCTCAATTTTTTTTATGTTACACGTCTGATTGAATAGATTCAGAAAATACTCCTGACACCTTTAAAAGGCCTATAATAATGAAAACAATAATAATAGTGCCTCATACAATGCATGTATTAAATAAAGTTCACACAATACAGTAACGTGACCTGTAAAATTTGCTGGATACATGGTTAAACGTAATTTTCTCTTACCAGTGTATCGCCGAGTGTATTGTGTGTGATTTGCTGTGTGTCCACAGCAAATCCCCACCAATAGGTCCCAAAACGTCACAGTTAGATAGTAAATGCCTTAAACATATTCTTTGTAAATCTTTAAAATCGTTCCCCGAAAGAACCAAGCAGGCCTGCCTTGTTGCATGATCCAAATGTTCTTTAAAACTTGCCATTTTCAGCATGTAGCTTGCTAGCTAGGAGGTTTGTTGTTGTTTACCGAAGTGACCAGAGTTTAGAAGGGCAACACGAAAAATCAGTCCACTGCTGAAACACCAAAACATAAAAGCGACAAAAAACAGAGAAAACATGGGTATAAACAAGGTTTAAAGTACTAAAACCCAGATCAACAGCAAATCCAAACACTCTTTGGAAATAAAACCTGTTTCTTAACTAATCCTCGTTTTATACAGGTGGATAAAGGAATCAATTGAATCAGGGTAGACTTTAGACTGGATTTCTTCTACTAAAGCAAGAAAGTTCTGCTAGTAGAGCCCTGTAGAAAAAAATATAAGTCCCAAATTCCCTAAATTGTTCTTACTAAATCACACTGCTACCTACTTTGTCTGTAAAGCTTTTCACTTTGCAATACCTTACAGTAGATTTCCATTTTAAGGGTTCCTAAGCAGTCACACAACAGAAATGAATGACAAGAGATCATTATGAATAACATTAGTTTTTAAGTATATATACCAACTAAAATTATTTTACTTGAGCGTGTCATCCAAAAGAATAATTTCCCCTTTACAGTAATATATACAGTAAAAATATCAGAAATAAAGACTCATTAACACTAAGAAACTAAAAAACACTCAAGGAGGTTGATCATATTGAAAACAAGTACATGAGATTGTAAGAGTCTGACTAACAGAACTGCCTTTTTCTCCCCAGTCCACAAACAAAAAGATCTCTCTTTTTCTTAAGGTAAGGCTACGGTCCGAAGAAAAGATAATCGTCTGCATGAATACACAGGGAGTTGAAAAATGTAGAGTGGCAAACTCTGTGTTTGTGTGATATTATGTTTCAAGGTTTGCTGTCAGTCTCTAGCTGCACTCAGAAAGAAGAAAAATAAAAACTTGGAGCTAGATGAGGAACACAGTGTTCCCAGAGCACACTACAGAAGCAGATTTGATATTCTACTTGTTTGAGCTTGTGTACAGATTGGTCTGTTGGACAGACACAAAGTGCTACTGCAGAATTTAAATTTAGAATGATGATAACTTCACTCACAATCGAGAGCCATCCCTTTTTGATTTTGATTTGAAAGTTTACTAAAAGCTCATATCTGGTACTTACGTATGTTCTGGCAAGTAAATACAAAAAAGCAAATACTGTCACAAGTGTCTGCTTTCAGTGTCTCATTATATGAATAATTATGTCAGTAAACAAATTCAAAGTTGGATAAGAATGGACAGCAAATAAACAGTGTCCAAGTTCTCAGAATGTTGTCCCTCAACAGCATCATCTTTTATTTTGAGTTTTGGGTCAGGCATATTTTCCCAGCCCCATTTTGCAGATGGTGATTAAATCTTTAATTGTCAAGGGGAGGCGGGACTGTGGAGCAGGGAGAGGAAAAACTGGCAAACAGATTTTTAATTATGGCCCACTAAATTAAGATACCCAGATTCGGTCCTGTATCTTCCACTGATCTATTCCTCTCTCTCTCCCCCCACTTCAATGCCCCATGGCTCTGATTGTATAACTCATTCAGAGAGATCATCCATCATTTCCAGTCACTGTACAACATGTCCACATATCATAACAGCCCAGGAATGAGAGAGGGAGGGACAGAGATGGAGTGTGAGGAAAATTGGAAACGGCCAAGAAAGAGCAAAAATCTAATCCATATCTGAGGATTCCTCTACTTTTGCATGCTCCAAAACATTCTCAGTTAGATGAGGAAAGTCTTTCAAGACCAGCAAAATAATTAACACTGTTTCTTTAGAAAGATGGTTAAAAGCTAGAGTTCACATACTACTACAAACAAGAGTGTACACATACGATGTTTGTTAAGATCATTCTAATTAAGCAAATCAATTATTGTAGCAAAAAATCAGTCATTCTAATACTCTGGAGACCGTGCCTCACTTGTTTAATAACCCGTGACCACAAATTAAGACTTTTCAGTTTGAAATGTGACACAAGGCAGAATTCCATAGGGGATATGTGTGTGAAGAAACATGTGAACATCCTTTGTGCCTCACTCAGCCCCAAAGGCTGGATGTAATTACTGGATATCATACCGTCCATGACATAAAATGCAATTGCCTCCACAGACATGAGGATTGTGCTCAGAGAATATTGTTCTCCATGTCCATCTGTCTCTGTGAGTTTGTATGCCAAGTCTAGAAAAACACATACAGTAATAACATGCGATGGAAGCATCCATCAGGCATACATGCATTTGTGCGTATTTATTTTCAGCCTTGGATTGAGGAGACTGCCATCCCAAGAGAAACATCAGCAGCAGTCCAGATGCAAGTGCCTTTAAATGGCATATGTTAACGTTCAGGTGACAAAGCCCTGAGTGGTCGTAGGAATTATGACGGGAGCAAGGTGACAAAATTATAAAGCGAAAAAGTCTGTGAAGGTGGGAGGTCTGTGTGGATGCATGGGTCAACAACAAATCAGACTTTAACATGCAGAACACTAATTACTACGGCCTAACAAAGAACGTAAATATGGGTCGTAATGGCTACTTGTACAAACGACCTATGGGGTTATTTTTCGGGGGAAGACAGTCTTACAAAAACACTAACGAGGAAGGGTTAATTAGGGTTTCATCAAGTCAATGCTCTCTCATTTTACATGAAACTTTCCCCAAATGTAGCTCATGTTTGGTTCATTACTTGGAACATTCTAAATAATGTCTTCATTTCTGTAGGGATATGTTTAATTTTTGGAACAGTGATATTTATTTCATATATGGCAGTAACCACACAAATATATCCAAATAAAATATTTAGTGTTTTGCCCACTTCACTGAGACTATTAACTCCTGCAACTCCAAACACACATAAGCATTTACTAGAAGAAAATATTATTCCTGATTTATTTTAATCAACGCATCTATTTTTATTTAAGTTTTGATTAACTTTTTAATATGGATTGTGCCTTATTTTTTCCCATTACGTGAATGAAGGTTTCCCGTCAGTAGGACTGTATTTGTGAAGCTGTTTTGAGATGGCAGTAAGCTGGATGGCATCATACTGCATATTCTATCATAGTATGCTTATTCTATTAAATATAATTATGCTTTATTTTACTAATTTAACATAAACAGGGATGATACCAAGTACAATGTATCCATTTAGGGGCTTTCATGCACCAGAATCAACACTTTATCAATGTTTAGCCAATACTCAAAGTCCTGTACTCTTTATTTAAGAAGTGACAATAAGTAAGTAATTCTTAAAAAAAACTTTAAAAAATGTATCATATATACTGTATTTACAATATTTATTTATTTGAGTGATTTCATAAGGACGGTGTAACAATAAAGGGAGTATTTGCTGCAACGGTTTAATCTTCTGATTGGACATTAAAAAGTTGGGCCAACATCACAAAGACAGCAAAAAACAATTCCACCATTTTGTAGTGAACCTTGGCGAGGGGAGTGAAATGTTTTTTTAAACAGGCAGAGTGAGGACTGGCTGCCACAGAGTTTGGGTCATCAGTGTGGTCATTAAGGAGACTGTAATGGGCCATGAGAGAGGCTGTTCTGCTCTGGCGCCGGGCCGGCCGACCTGTGGATCACACCAACATTATCAGCCGACGGATCGCACCATTATGCCCTTGATGGAGGGGAACTCTGGATGTGTCTGGAGGAGACGGAAAATGGTTGCAGTACGCTGCAAATTTGCAGACACACCACAAGCAGTTGTGGGAGTGGGCACACTCGTGTACATATGCAGAAACCAACCTGTTCTCACTCCCAACTCAAAAAATACTGACGCTTGGTTAGTGGCTCTCAGCGTTCCATACAGACGCAAAACTCACCCACCCCCTTAGCGTCTATATGGAACGCACCGGGCATAGTAGCTGCTTGACCGCGGGGCTGTAAGATGACGTAGTATTAAGAGCGACAACGGTAGCAAATAGTATGAAAGATGAAAATATGACACAAGGGCTACATGCTAAAGGAGACTTTTTGCGTCAATAACAAACGCAAAAGACACCCGACCAAGTTTTTTTTTGACGCCATGGGAGTGAGAATGTGTTTGCAGAAACACACATGAATTATGTAGATCCTTTACATTTTGTAACTTATCAGGATCACACAGCTGAGCTCACAGACACTCACAGACACAGAAATGTTGAAATGTTTTTTTTTTTTATTAGAAATGGTGGCATCTGGCATCTCCAGTTATGATATTTTGTACTGCGCCTTGTGTCACTTCTCCTTTTTTTCTATTATTATATTTCATACAGGAAAGCTAAAGGTCACAGACATCTGCATGCAGAAGGGAAAGTTGAATGTGAGGGATCACGGAGGAGGACGGAAAAAATATGGTGAGTGAGAGTATGACAGAAATGCATTCACCACTACAAACGCTAATCACAGTAAATGTCAACCCAGCCACTCACTCCTGCCACTCCTTCCTTATTTATTTCATTTCCTGCCACAGACTTGTCTTTGTTGGTGACTTCTTGACAAAATGAAATGTGTTTCTTTTGTCTAGAAGCCTAATGAGTCCGTTTTCATAAGAAGCCTGGGAATTGAAAACAAAAGAAATAAGAAATGGCTAGCTGGGAAAGGGAATAAATCAGCAACCCTGACCCATGGCAGTATTGTATTCCAGCATTCCACGTCTGCTCATTATTTCTTTAACGTATCTACTCTGTCTTAGGTTTCTGCTGAAGTATTGTGTCGTAGGACAGTGCATACATAGGTTCTCATGATTTATATAACTCAAATGAATACAGAGCCCTTTCTTCAATGATATTCAAAGGAATGTTTTATTTTTGGACGCAGGGTGTAAAAACTCCATCCAAAAACTTCAACAAAACCCCCTGCACCCCTTGAAGCTATCTCGCGTCCATTGGTTCAAGTTGTTGCATGTAGCCAGCAGATATCTCAACACTCATTAATCTTAGAGTGACTTTCCTGGTGGGAGTTGGGGAATTGCAGCCTGTTGTGTCTTCCTCCACATCTACTGAGTCCTTAGTCCCCGCTGCCAGCAGTGCTTGTATGAAGAAAAGAGGAGGCCGGTCTCAATGGAGAGGGATGTGGGCAGCATAAGCCCACAGCAGCTCTAGGACAACACTCACACACCACGGCAGTTGGCCAGACAAACTGTGCTGAGAGTCAAACTCACTCAGCTCGCCGGTGAAGTTCACTGATTTGCGAAGCTAGTGTGACAGACTGCACATTTGGTGGGGAGATGGTGTCTGCAGGTGGGGCATCTCTTTCCAAAATTCCGGGTATCAAAAGATGGTTGATTTCACAGTTAGGGGTTATTTCTTCTCATTTCAACCCTGTAGCATACAATCTGCTTCATTTGTTGTCCTCTTTGTCTCTCATTAGGCTTTCATAGAGCACATGGAAAATGTTTTATCTGCCAGCCAACCAATCAGAGCAGGAATTTCTGGACATGCCACTAATTGTGGTCAGTTGGCCAACTCTTCAGCTGGTTGCCAACACAAATTGAGTTAGAATGGTAAAATTCTCAACTCCACAAGAAACACCTCCAACTACGTCCTTCAAACACAAGACAAGCATGAAAATCAAATAAATATGCAGGGTCCACAATACCACAAAATAGACAGGAAAATGTTGCTGTTCTACTTGTACATAGAAAAATATTCCCGACAACCTATTTCAAGGTAGAGCCAATATTAGGCTACATTCTTACATACACTGATCATAATGGACACCATTTTGATTTATTTTTTACAAGCCTACAATCTGCTTCTTAAAATTAAATAAGCTTAGAACGAAATATAATAAACTGTCAACATTCATTTTATATGGGAGATCAAAATTCATCATGCATGCTTTTTTATTATTCAGTCAAAGTGATTGATTAGTATGTCAGCAGCAGAGACAGTCAGAGGTGAAACGGCCTTCCACTGCAGTCCCACCATACCCTTGTATTCTGACCTTTTGTCCAATCCATCAATTACCTCCCTGTTTTTAAACTCATTTATACTGATTGTAGAAAAAAACTAGAAAGGACATTCTGCAGCTTAGTGAATGCACATACAAACACACACTGTTGCATTCAGGTACTGATGCACGCACCTATACACATTCTTACACACGTGATTAATGATCAGGCTTGAGGGGGTTCACTCCTCCATAGGCTCGCTGTTCAAGCCAGGACTGATTTATTCCGCGTGACTATTACTTGTATGCACGAGTGCAAACCCTCTCCCACATTCACAAGGATACTTTTTTTTTAAACCCGGCTCTGTTGCACTTAAAATGTTACTCTAGCGTTAAACACGGTAGAATAACTTCAACTCTGATTTTAACATTATTTGACATCAGTAAAATTTAAAAAGATTATCTAAATAATCATGTTATATTGCTAAAATGTACTAAAATCATGCATCATTACGCAGAAAACTGATTTGCCTTATGCATGGGTTAGCAAACATTCAACATGCATATAAATATTTTACTTTATTTAAATAATGAGACCAAAACAGTAAGAAGAAGAATGTCTTGAGCTGAAGTAAATTTATATCTACTTAGTATGCTAACTATAAAGCTACAGCCAGCCCATTAGCTTAGCTAAAGTACGAAGCTGTCCACAGTGACTTTCCAGAGTAAACATGTAGTATACATACACATGTGAAACGTATAGTTAACAAGCTTAAGAGGTGCTCATAAGCATATATATTTTTACAGTTTTAATAGAGCTAGGCTAGCTCTTTCTCCCATAGACTGTTAATATTAATGGACAACGCATCCGGTTCGGCGAAGTGCTGCAAATGCGGAAGTGCCTTAAACCTGCATTCTATCTGAATTCCAGCAGGGGGAGACACGTGCAGTTGCAAAAGGAGTTTGGTTTCTGTAGAAGTCTATGAGAAAGTGATCCACTTCTCACTTGATTTATTACCTCAGTAAACATTTTCATAATGACTTTATGGTCTCAATCGCTAGTTTTAAGTCTTCTGCAACACAGAATGATGTTCATTTTTTGAATTATGGTCTCGTTGATTTTAAAATCGGCAATAAAGCGGGGGGTTTTAGGGCGTGGCTATGATGTGATTGCCAGTGAAAGTGTGTAACGTAACGTAGAGTGTAAGCAGCTCTTCCCTCACTCCTCCCTCTCGTCTGAAATCATCACATCCGCAACCAGGATGGCTGCGCCCGTAATGGCAAACTCGACGAGTCATAGCAGATCTCCACAAACCAATGGGTGACGCCACACATGCTCTGTCCACTAATTTACAGTCTATGGTTTCTCCCTGCTTCCAGTATTTATGCTTAAGCTAACATGCTGCTGCTGGCTGTAGCCTCAAATTTAGGGTACTGAAATAGGAGAGGTGTTAATCTTCTCATCTAACTCTTAGCAAGATTTTTTTTGTTTTGTTTCCACGACCGCTATTTGACTTTTTTTAAGTGAATTTCAGTTGACAGATACCTATAAAATTTTTTTAAAAAACATGTATTGGCTTACAAATTAGCCTCTTTTTTCCTCCTGTTTACTTCTTTGTTTTAATTCTGACAGTATCTCTACCTGCCAATAGTTACTAATGCCTCCTGTACAGCAACCACACAAAGAATCCTCTTAGATAAGGGATGTCTGGCACAAAATCATTTGTCCAGATGTCCCGTGTGATAATACGGCAGCATCTTAGGCCCTCACTCCAATATTGCATTGCGTCCATGTCAAATGCCTGAAAACTGTGAAAAAAAAAAGTGAAAAAAGACTGAATAAAGGCAAATGCCAGTTCTATATGAAGAACCATCAAAAGTACAGCAAGCCAAGGTCATTTATGTAAAATGTATTTCACACCGCCCTTAATAGAGGAGCGTCTCTTTTGAATAATCACAACATTCAGCATCATTTAAGCTTATATTATTGAGTAAACTGTTTTCCCAGCAAGGACATTAGCTATAGGATTAACGTTCCTGTTGATGCATCGCTTTGACCCTTGGCAGTGAGGGTGAGTGTGATATGTGTACAACGTGTTGGGCCATTGCTCATGTACTGTAATACAAACACGACAATGAATAGCTAAATGAAGACCACTTATTGTACATGTAAATGCAGATATAGAAAAATCTCTGGCAGCTCGCCATGACATACCCACAGTCTATAAGCGAAACGTTTTGGAAAGTCTCGTTGAAAAAGCCATTAACTGAGCTATGATGCTTGTCACCCTGCATTTCATCTTGTCACCCTGCATTTGATCAATGCTCAGATTTAAAAGCCTCTTTTAAATGTCACATGTACTTAATATCACATTATTCACCAGATGGAGTCCAGGGTTTTCATGCCTTCTAAAGCCAAGGAAAGTCTCTCTCTCATGAAAATATACAGGCAAATGTCACCTGAATGGTAATTTGTATATTGAACATTAAAGACTTTATGCCATTTTAAACGTCTTTTCAAATGCTATATAGTGTAAGAAAATATGTGCTTTTGTCATGAGGTTTCAGGAAAATTTGTCATGAGAATTCAGGAAAATTACATTTAAGCCTAGATATTGAAAAATGAATTTGTGTGTTTAACATTGTAGAAAAATAAATATCTTCAGTCATTCAGCTAAAAATGTATGACTAAAGATCATTGCTACACAACATACAAACAAACAGTGTACAATATTACGAGGGGGAAATTGCCCACAAACGTGGCATTGAGTCCTCATTTGCTGCTGTTATTTTATCCTCCTCCAAGTACATGAAACTAGACAGACTCACACTAGGGGGCTCACATGCATTGCCATACAGCAGAGCTCCTCTTTGTTTAAGCATGGGGGGGGTGGGGTTGTTAGAAATCTCCTGCTATCACACAGATGACTGTCCAATGTATTATTGATCATGCTTTATTGTGCCGAAACATCCCTTTTATAGCCGCGGACAAAAATCTACTGAGTAGATGGAATTTAACATCTGAATTCATAAGCAGCGCTGCATCATGTCTCATGATACCAGAGTGCAAATTGAGGACAGCACGAACTCAGACGGAGGATGTTTCAGAAATTTAGATGAATTTAGATAGAAGGATGAAGACTGAGGATTTTCAGAGAGGCATTTTCGTGTGTGTGTGTGTGTGTGTGTGTGTGTGTGTGTGTGTGTGCGTGTGCATGAGAGAAAGAGAAGAACACTAATATGTGACTGTCTGTGTGAATGTCTGCGTGTGTGCACTCTTGTGTTTACTGATGTCCAAGTCTCGTAAAGTTTGTGTTTTCGTGCGCACGCTCTATCACACCGTCGAGTCAGTCCTACACGGTAGCAGTGCATGTGTAAGCCTTTGCAAACTGAGCAGCTGGTCTCCCCTGTGGGAGTCATTAGCAGTGAAGCTCATCCTTTTGTCACACACTACAGTGTCTGTCCCTCACCTCTCGGCCCAACCTTGGGGCCCATCATGTTCCCGCTGCACACCTGGCTTTACTTCCTCCTTCTCTCCGACTTCAAGGCTCCTCTGGCTGGCTGCTCCCATAGAAACTGAGCTAGATACAGTAAATAAAAAGAAGGGGAGAGAGGGAGAATGAGCAAGAAAGAGACATGGTGGAAGAAAAGGAATACAGATAGGGAAGGGGCGGAGGAGGAGAGAATGAGGTCTGTCAGCTCCCCAAAACCTATTATCAGAGTTCTATATGAAGGACCATCAAAAGTACAGCAAGCCAAGGTCAGTTATGTAAAATGTATTTCACACCGCCCTTAATAGAGGAGCATCTCTTTTGAATAATCACAACATTCAGCACCATTTAAGCTTACTATTATTGAGTAAACAGTTTTCCCAGCAAGAACATTAGCTATGGGATTAACGTTCCTGTTGATGCATCGCGTTGACCCTTGGTGAGTGTGATTTCTGTACAACGTGTTGGGCCATTGCTCACGTACTGTAATACAAACACGGCAATGAATAGTTAAATGAAGACCACTTATTGTACATGTAAATGCAGATATAGAAAAATCTCTGGCAGCTCGCCATGACAGACACACTCATCCTTTTGTCACACACTACAGTGTCTGTCCCTCACCTCTCAGCCCAACCTTGGGGCCCATCATGTTTCCGCTTCACACCTGGCTTTACTTCCTCCTTCTCTCCGCCTTCAAGCCTCCTCTGGCTGGATGCTCCCATAGAAAATGAGCTAGTAAATAAAAAGAAGGGGAGAGAGGGTAAATGAGCAAGAAAGAGACAGGGTGGAAGAAAAGGAATACAGATAGGGAAGGGGCAGAGGAGGAGAGAATGAGGTCTGTCAGCTACCCAAAACCTATTATCAGAGTCCTGGAGGATGCACCCACCTGTCCTTGTACAGTTAGAGACAAAAAGAGAGCTTACTCTCGCTTTCTTCCTCTGCACCGGTTCCCATGTTATTTCTTTAAATCCCTTGCCTCCCTCATGCATCCAGCCGGCTAGCCCGACTGCTTGCCTGCCTTCGCTCGCTGCCTCTCTGCAGTCATGCCACAGGGAGAGTCGGTTATGTGAAAGCCTCCTCTTCTCCCCTAATCTCAGTGTGGCAGAGAGGCTGGAGCTGGCTTTGCTTCAGATACACAGACCCTCACTCTCTTGCCTCTGCCCAGAAAAACCTCTACTCATAGTTACCACTGACAGTAGGCTATGCCAACACATGCTCCACACCAGCCCAACAAGCCCCAACGCTTGTCCCCTTTATGGCTCAGCTCTGACCCTACTCAACCTTGCATGTACTTATTAAGATTTAATTCAAATTATTTGTCTGGCCTCCCTTCGACATTCATGGAATAGATATTTGAAAATACATATGGGGTGCTTAGAGATGGATTGAAGAGAAGATAGGGAGTAAGCAGGTGGCTGGATTTACTGCTGTTACAGGAATTCAACAGTTCTTCAATGGAGATGTCCCCTGCCTCATTTATATCAGACAGAAATTAAGTGCAATTTTTCCCTGGGGTAGATAGTTTGAGAGAAAAAAAGCAGCTTTCCAGTCAGTCAGCTGACTTGGAAATGCTGTTGTCGCAGCCCTGAATTGAAGGTGAATTAATTTGATGTTTAGGCCTGTCATATAATGTACCTACTGTACACTTGGGATGGTTGAGGATTCTTCCCATGAGGACCAAGGCCATCCCTCACCGGATCCGAATGGTGACAGCGCAGATTGGGAATGAACTCTCTTTATGGATTTTTGCTCCAAATAAAGTGGCTCATTCCACCTGAATGGCCATGACCCCAACACAATTAACCCGGCAATTTGTCACTTTCAAAGGCATCCATGGGGAGTTTGGTGAAATTGGCCAACTCGTCATCATCCTTCACTCCTTGATCGGTAATGGAAGAGAGGAGATATGATAGACATGATTTACCATAACCTATGCAGTCCGCCCCTCTCTTTCTCTCTATCTCTTCCTCCCTTCTTCTTTTTCCTTCCAACAATTCTTCATCTTTATACTTAAAAGTATTTCTTCATTTTGCTTCTCTAGCATAACTACTTGGATATTTGAGGAGTGTTAAAGGGTAATTTCAGTATTTTTCAACATGGACCCTATTTTAAAATAATTATAGACTAAGATCCTTTTTGTATAACCAGAATTAGCCCCAAAATCACCATCGCCAAGCCAAACTCACCAGACTCCATTTAAATAAGCAACACTTTTAGCGTGTATAGAGCCAGCATATTTTCACATGTAAATGGATGAATTAAGGATTTATTTCAACCAAGCCAGAGTGGTGATTGTTGGAACAGTGGAACAACGAATCAAGAAAGCTTTTGCTGTTTAATTTGGTTTCTGTCGACTTTGAATGAAGTGTGTTTTACCATGATATAATTACTGTTTATTCAAAAGCAGTCTGGTGTGTTTGGCGATAGCGATTTCGGGGCTGTTTCATGTTAAACAAAAAGGATCTTACTCTTTAACAAAAGGTTGGATCTTTGTAGGGATCCTTTCCATAATGTTGTCAGACACTTAGAATAATAATCTGAGCCTGTCAGTGGCACTTTAGGGAACCAAAATTGAAGGTGCGCAATTGCCCATTAACGTTACCTTGCAGCTTGTTTCGCTACTGCTGATCTTGCCAAATACTGGACCAATTTCTAAAAGTTGATGTTCCTATCAGTCACTTCAGTCACAAAAACATGGAAAAATAGGAATTACCCTTTAAAACCCACCGTCACAGCTTTTACTTAAGAATCACTGTATACCTTCCTTTACTAGCCTGTTAATCACTACTACATGTGGAAGCAAAACGAAATGGGCCCTCCCAACTGGATGAATTAAAATACCATTGATTTCCTATGAAGGAACATCAGGTGTTAATGAATATCAATGCTAATCTAATGAAGGGGCAGAACAAATAGGGAAGAAAGGCAAGCTAGAGATAGACTGTAGAGAAAGATGATCTTTAAAAAGTTACTTAAGGGGGTTTAAATAAATATTTAAAAAGATATCATAAAAATACATACATTTCACAGTAGTCATTGGTAAATAAATTATTAACGATTCATTAACAAAATGTTCCTTTCAGCGTAGGATGTGTTTAATGTAATTCAACTTGTTACCTTTCACAGTCTAATCTTTTTCTTGGCAACTACTCCTTTAGTCAGACACAAGGGAGCGTTTACTTTATCACAGCCATTCTTCTTTGGCCGGGCCTTATCCCTCTCCAGTAGAGCGATGATCAGGTCAACAGTCATCTCAACACACACCAGGTCCATGTCGTATGCCTTGTTGAACCATCTATCCATCCAAACCTCATCCCTGCAAGGTTTTGCAATACTATTAACATAGACGGTATGCTACTTCCACCTTTGTCCCTGACAGACATAAGTCATAAGTCACATGTCCAACTACAATCAGGTTAACACAACATAAAACAAAACAAAAAAGGTGCCCTAGCCTTTTTTCCCCTTCAGATTTATTGTGTATCTTAGCATTTAGTATGTGGCTACTTGTAAACAAACTAAAACCGCCCTACTGACACTAAATTAAATGATTTGCAAGAGTGTGTTTGAGTCACCCGTGTTTTCATGCACATGCAAACAAAATGGGGTCCATTAGTAAAACATTGCTCCTTTTAGTAATAAAAATAAGTACCTTTCATTCTTTCATTTTGTCCCAGTTTTTGTGTAACTTCAATAATAACACTGGACTTTTTTTTCCAGTCACGAAATGTGCTTGAAAGCTTTGTAACAAGCTATTCTACCTTGTGATGAGAATATTTGTTTTCGTGAAGCTGCTGTTTTCAAGGTCGAAAATTAATCTTCAAGCTGAGTTTAAATTTTTTGTATCTTTTTATCCATTTTAGCCAAATAACTACAAAATTCACATCACGTAGACCATTGGCACATACTCATGAATGAATAACTGAACTAATAAGTTTACTAATGAAAAAGCTCCTCTTTAACAGATAATAAAGGAGATACGTGAGTTTTTGTGGGAGTCCCCAACCATCCCCTTTCTACCTGCTTATTTAGCACAGAGCTGCAGTGGCAACAGGGCAAGCACAGCAGCCCAGACATCCGTCTGCACAGAGGCGTCCACCAGCTCCTCCTAGGGGACAGCCAAGCACTTTCAGGTCAGGTGCAAGATGTCGTCTCTACAGTGTGTCCTAGTCTGCCCTGGGGTCCCCTCCTACTTAGTTTCAGCCACCGCACCACCAAAGGGAAACGGGGAGCCATACTTGCTACCTCATTTGGCTTCTCTCAGTGTAGAGGTGCAGGGGCTTAATGCCGATCAGGGGTGGGCTGATCGCATCATAACCTGAGCTGAGACTGTAAAATAAGCCCCATTACTACTGGAAATTTCTAGGTAGCTGAAAAAAGGCATAGGCTACTGCTGCTGATGGAAGGAAGCTGAATATATTTTGCTACATGTAAAAGTTGATAAAGCATTGTGGATTGTTTCACTTTATATTTACTGTAAATTAATTTAGGATAAATGCTTGATCTGAACCTATCATGCATTGCTGGAAGATAAAACACCCTGGTGCTAAAATACATCAAAAGAAAACAGTATGTTGAGCTGTTTGAAGAAGCTTCTTAAAGGCACAATTCCTAATGCATATTAGTCTCGCTTTGCCAGACTTTCCTCCACAGCGCTGCGGAGGAGGGTCTGGCTAGTCCACACAGCATTCTGGGATGGTAGATAAACGTGCTCTGGTTTATTGGCATTTCTTTAAACAAATCACAGTCGTCATGGGCGGCACTAAGCACCGGGCAGAGCAACAGTGCCGCTGCAAAAAAGCCTCGGAAAGGAACTTGTTTTGGTGGAACGTTCAAAAGTTGTTTTAGTCGTGCAACAGAAAACTCAGATTGGACAGATAGTCTAGCTAGCTGTCTGGATTTACCCTGCAGAGATCTGAGGAGCAGTTAACCATAGTCCTCATAAATTCACCGGAGTTTAAAATTCCAACACAAAGAAAGCAGAAGGTAACGGAAATCTGGGCGAAAAAAAGCTTGATCAGGCGGAATTTACGGCAGCACCGGAGCAATCCTGGAAGTGGAACGTCGTGGATATAGACTAAATGCATACTAACACAACAGCGTCCCTACTAACTAAACTAAAACAAGTTTAATGCTGTGTCTCAATTCACAAACTTCTGTACTGCTATGTTAAGTGCATAGTGCATTCACACTTTCGAAGTATAGCAAAATGCAGTGCGATACTGGTACCCGGATGGTGCACTCATAACAGTCAAAACGTTGAGTGGGGAACGCTGGACTAACTCTCAACGGTAACCATCGTTGCTACATAGCGGAAGCTACGGGACCACCAACATATTTTCAAACTTGTGCCAAAAAATGGCGGACGAGAAAGCTGCAACGGTTGCAATTGAAACAGCAAACACCAAACTATACAAATGTAGTTATAGCCTACATATGTTTGTTTTTTTTGGCTAAGTATCACCATACTGTAGTTGGATAGTAAAAAAACCAAGTGGGTATATATTTTGGCTGGCAACAATAGGTAGCAGTAATGCTCCGCCGTGCGTGATTTGAGACAACACTACCCTGTTCAAATTAAAAGTATATCGTGTATACAGCGTATTTCATAAGGGTACTAGGAGCTCTGTACTAGGATCTCTGTGAGGCTGTACTTAGGCACAATGGTGCTTTGAGTTAAATGCTAATGACAGCATGCTAACTTACATCTATGCTAACATGCTGATGTTTAGCAGGTAAAATGTTTACCATGTTCACAATCTTATATTTGCTAATTTCAACATCTTGATGGTGCTGGAGGAAAAGTCAGGATATTACCAAAGTCCTTTGGGAACTATGAATGTCTGTACAACATTTCACAGCAATCCATCAAGTTGCTGTGTCAGTCAGTCCGCCATTTGGTCCAGAACGAATTCTGGACCAAAATGGCGGACTGACTGACCGACCGACCGATTGACATTGCCTTAGCTACTGGAAGCGGCTGTCACTGTCAGATTATGTAAATGACCAAACCCCACACATTTAAGATTACAGTGAGTTTCCTATCATGATGGGAAATGCTCAGTCAGGAACCACTGCAGTTTATCCATGAGACCAATCTTACAACATGGTATCAGTTCTAAAAGCTGCACATCTAACATAATCAAAATGCAGCACACACATCTGCTGCTAAAAGAAGGTTGTTGGTCACTCTGTGGAGGGCAGATTCTGTGCTATCAAGTGCTCTAAAACCAGATTAGAATTCCTCAAAGATATTACTTTGAATCATAACAGAATGTAATTAGGTTGATACAGTTTCTTATATAATCTTGGGTAAAAAAATGTCAATTTGGAGATCAGACCAGACTGTGCAAGAGACAAGAGGTCGGGCTGATTAAGGGATGGGGTTACCAAGTGAAATTGTTATTCTGAAAGGCTCCACAGGATTGTGTGATCACAGTTGAGAGATGAGAGTTGAGAAAAATAAGCTGCCCTTGCATGCTTACATGCTGCTTTCTGATATATCAGCCTAAAATCCTTCATAGTACTGTGAGACATTTACCAGCATCTCATTTATGGAGAGATTTTCTGCACTTTATCTTCATAGCCTGAGAGTTATCGTTAAGCCACAGCAGAGACATTTCTTGTTTACTGTGTTATGAAAGGGCAGTAAGAATAGAGGAACACACATCATGTGTGTATATATATATATATATATATATATATATATATATATATATATATATATATATATATATATATATATATATATATATATTGTTACTGTACAAATTTGTGCTTCAAGTAATTTTGCTATGAAGCCTCAGTTCTCATTAAAGCTTAAAAACTTTGGCTTGAAGAACTTTACCTGTGAGCTCCAGCTTGGCAGACTACAGGTGACAGTTCAATCCCACCCTCAGAGCTTTCTTTCGCTTGCAAAGATTCAAACCATCCATCCATCTGTCTGTCCCTCCCTCTCAACTACTCTCCACCCTTCACCCATCTTTCAAAGCATGTGGAAACAGTTTGTGGGGGTAAACGCTGGATTTGACTCAGCCAAAAGCTCTGCGGCTGAGGGAGTCAATCATTTTATTTCTACTCGTAACGCGCCTATACACCCCTCCCCACACCCACTCCTCCACCTCCCATCCACATGCCTGCATTATCCTAAGCCAAAGCATCCAAAGTGTGTAACGTAAGCCTCTGCAGTGCGCCTCATGTTTCATAAAGAGATAAGGGCCACTAAAAATACCCATGGTGTGTGGAGCGATAGCCAAGCATTAGAAGAGGTATCTACAGGGAGCAGCCAGCAAAGCACAGTCTCCTTTAATTCCAACCACAGACATCCAAAAACAAGCAAGCAGGTATCCCATAGACTCCGTTAAAACGTCTCTGAATGGATGTATTAGAAATATTAAAGAAGCAGGAATAGAAAAGAAAATTATATTCCCATAGAATGATGCGCTTACAACGTAAGTCACAGTGACAAACACACAGAAAATGTGTCTAAAATATCCTAAGTGCACAAGAAAGAAGAAAGTCGATACATGAGTGCATGTTTCTAAAGAAATTCAGGGAGATTGGTTTTAAGAGCAGGTCCATTTAGATCACTTAGACTTGATAATGCAGGTTTCCTGCTGTAATCTGAAAATGGAAATTGAGTTTGACTTCTGCATATATATTTTTTTATCCACAGAGCTGTAGACGTTATCTTTACCAAAGATTGATCCTTGACTACTTTGGCTGTTAAACTCATTATCACCTCTCATTACGAGTAAAGCCAGCGCTCATGCAAGTCTATCCAGGTAGGGGTATATCATAGCTAATGTAGCTCTTACATCTTGCATAGCTCTGTGAAGGATTGTATCTTAAAGCTATAGAAGAATTGTCAACATGTTTCCTGCTGCTTCACAGCATGAGATCCTGTTTCTCAACAGAAGTTGATCCTCTGAGGGAGGTCTGCCCCCTCACTGTACACATACGACTGTGAGTTTGCACTGCTGTTCTTATCTATGCATACAGACTACCAGGAATACAGCTGAACACACACACGCACACACGCACACACACACACACACACACACACACACACACACACACACACACACACACACACATCCAAACTAATTGGGGTGCCATGCTTACTTTCGGGGCAGCGGCTATTGTACGCACATAACCTTAAGTTACATGTAGCTTGTTAGAGAGTGAAAGGGAGGCAGATCATGAATGTTTTGGCTTTGAGCGAGAGTTTGTCTCCCTACCCAGCTGTTTCCCCTCACACTATCCACTGCTTATTTTGTTCTCCACAGGGATTATATATATATTTTTACATGCTCTGACAGACAGATGGAATAAGACAAAAGAATGAGAAATGCAGCTAAAAAAAGGAAACAACCTGGCGGAGTATTCTGGAGAGCTTAGAATTACAAGAAACGTTTATTTGTACCAGGTAAATCAAGATTCTTGCCAGCAAGTTTCCTCCAACACATTGTAGCCTTGTTAGCCCTTATGTGGGCAAAGTCAGCCCTACATTAAAAACTTATCAGAGTTCTTAAACGTGGCTTGACCCTCAGAATTATCAGCAGCAATCAATTATTCAGTGTCAAACACAGAGTGCTGATTAAGCCAAAGAACTTTTACTTAGTAAAAAGTTTCCTACTCTCAGAAAAAAACCTGTCTAATTTCTAGGTTGCATGATGTCAAACACTGGTGAGGCAATATTAATACCGTCTGACAAAGTGTGAAATATTTAACATGAATTATTTTTTCTCATTCCTGTTCTATGACCTGTTCCACTTTATATTCATCTTTCACTTCCACCTAATTTTATTCTTCCTCCACTTCAACTTTTTCTTCTTCCATTTCTTGTTCCATTTTCCACTCTTCTTCTTCGTCACCCTCTTTTACTCCCACTTCCTCTTCCAGTTTCTACGACTTCCACCAATTGTTTTTATTTATATTCTTCCTGAATTTGCTCTTCCTTCTCTTTTACTCTTCTACCATGTTCTTTTCCAATACCTTCTTTCACATAAACATCTTGTTCACCTTCCACTTACATCTATTTTTCTTCTCCTTCTTCCTACATTTCCACTTCCTCTTCTTCTTTCTCATCCTCTTTTCCTTTATTTCCCCCCTTCTTGTACTTCCACCAATTAATTTAGTTTTCTCATCTTCCACTTACTCTATATTTTCACTTGCACTCATATTCCACTTACTCTTCTACTCCCAATTCTTCATCTTCCACTTCAAATTCTTCTTTTTCATTCTACACTTCCACACATTTTTTATTCCTCCTCCACTCTTACTTTAACATTTTCTTTGTCCATTTCCTTCTGCACTTCTTCCGCTTGTTCTTATTACTACAATATTGAATTTGTGTCATACATTGTGGTCATATGCACCTACATATACCTACAGTATTTCACCTCCAAAAAGTAACAGGCGTTATAATTGAAATTCATTCCATCTCTCCAAATCACATTCTCTGAACTACTGTATTCTTGTGATAAGATACATTTTCCCTTCATACTTGGCTTTTCCCATTCTGCTTGTAAAGCTGAAGACTGATTACAAATTTTACACTTCCTGTTGGCACAAACGAGGCACGGACTTCAGCTGACAGGAAACAGATTACAACTGCTGAAGCAAATGTTTGAACCACTTCCAGTTCCTTCAGACCTTCTCTTTCACCATTTGGATTTCCATCAAGCCAAAGTGGGTGTCGAGTCATCGCTTGCTCCTCTTCTCAGCTGGGATTTGGATAGAAACAGATTACTGTGGATGAACTCAGCCAGCCTGCCCCACCAGTCCAGCATTTCATCTCTTAGTGATTAAATGGGAGACATTCACACCCGATTTGTTAATTCATCAAAATGGTACCTTGTGGGATACAGAGGTTGTATTAATCACATTTTGGGAAAATTCGTGTTGGCTTGCATGAAGCTCAAACAGGCATGCATTACAGATTAGTCTATTGGAGAAGGTGCCTCACCAAAGATGTATCGCAATAACATATTGCCCCAGTCATAAGGTCTGAAGTGATATAGTGAAGACAGATGATGAACTTCGAATATCAACCTATAAATGCCTTTTTGAGAAGCAAAACCAATTTGAGATACAATAAATGGTGTCAGAGATATGAAACCTGCTGATTTGTGAACTTTTCTCACAGCCCTGTCCTCTTTGAAGAGAGAGCTGCTAGGAGTGAATTGTAATCAACTGCAGAAAAGCTGCACCTTGCTTGTTAGAAATACTACTTAAGTTGTATTAAATCCCCACAGGGCAAGTGGTGGGGGGTTGTTGGTCATCTTGTTTCCCTCTTTGTCATGTAATTTGTCTCATAACTTCAAGGTCATTAGAAGGTAAATCCCCTTCGCTCAACTTGCCACATAAAGCACTGGCATTCAGGGCTTGATAAATGGACACTCAACACAGGTTATTATGATGAATGGGAATTTCACCCAAGTAACAGTGCCAGGTATGGGAGAAAAAAACCCCGAAAGAAATTCCTTCCAAAAGTGCTGCCAATGGCAAATTGGAAACGGATGCCTATAGGATCAGTTGACATTCACACTATTGGCTTTTATTGGATTGTTGGACTTGCTTGAAGTTAGGCCAGTGTGTAAGGAGGCGCTTTGACAAAACATAATCCATTTCCACAAAAAAAGTTAGAAAAAGGAGTCCAATAACTCTAAGGCCTGTTGGGAAAAGAGAGTCAATAAACAGATCAGCCGTTACCATGGTGAGTGCAGATTATTTAGGGTCTGTGACTGTTTCATCAGTACAGGTTGCTAGGCCTTGTGCTGCAGACATGGATGCAGCCAGCCAATACATTACAACAACTGTATTATCATTAGAGAAGTACATAAAAGATAGAGGGAGGGAGGGAGGGAGGGGGGGGGGAGAGAGAGAAAGAGAGAGGGGTGACGTTGCAAACTACATTGGGTGTCTGATCAATGGAGGGTATCAAGCAGTGGAGAGAAAGAGAGCGAGGGGATGATCTAAATGGAGAGGAGCGATGCAAAGGCAAGGGAGGTACAGTATAGGGCAATTTAATCACAACCATCTCAACTGGATAATAAGAGAGGAGCGAGAGAATATAAATAGTGAGCGAGAGACTAATGGAACTCATTTTAGGAGAGTATTTAACCTATTTCAGAGAGAATCCAGGGTAATCAATTAAACTTGCTTTTAGCCCAGGCCTCAGCTTTAATTACTCTTCAAATGGGATTATTCTCTGACATGCTACCTTAGCCCTAGACATAGATATAATATTAGCTACATTAAAATGGTGGCTCTTGTAGGTCACAACCAGAGAAAAAGACACAAAAAAATGCCAAAAGGTGATGGTGGCAACTCTTCATCAACTTTGCATGTTTTCTATTGGGTTTGTTATGCAGTCTGAGTCAGAGTTAGTTGATTGGTCGGTAGGCTGTTTACATGTTTTGATCCTCTAAATGGGCAGCTTTGTTGCACCAGAAACATTAACTCTAAACATAGTTAGCTAGCCTGCTAATCTTGCTTCGTGATATAGGCTCCAGGGGACTTCTTTTTGTGTTTACTGGACTCAAAGACAGTGTTTCAGATGATGGTTTTTAGCCATGTTAGTGGCATAACTCAAGGGATGGCAATGTTGGTCGGTCGGTCTACCACTTTGGCCCAGACTGAAATATTCAAAAAGCTCTATGATGGGTTACCATGACATGTAAAGAGGCTCACAGCTCCCGGAAGATACAGCTTGCCGACTTTGGTGATCCCCCGACTTTTCCTCTAGCACCACCAACAGATTGACGTACTGGATGGATTACCATGAAATATGGACACATTATTGTCCCCCTGAAGATTATTTCTTTCTTTCTTTCTTTTTTTTTTTTTTATAAATCTGTTTATTGATGGAAATTGCACAGGAAATACATAGAATAAAATGTATATCAGTAGAAAAATAATAATTTTCATTTTCCCTTTTTCTTTAAACATCTATCATAAACATCATTCATCAAAATGCCTTGAACTAGAATGTAAAACTAAAAACACAACAACAACAAAAATTAAAGCTGCAAGCAGCGTTGGACGGGCCCTCGCGCCTCTGTGCGCGTTGGGGTTACTGGCGAATGCTGCTCCTTGCGACTGTGCATTTGCGCGGCACTCAGACACTGCAAATCGTCACCAATGAAAAGGGAACTCCCTGCTGAGTTCAATGATACCTCACACAAGACTCTACGTCATACAGTTCATTAGCTGTGAAAGGGGGTGTGGCCAAAGCATATGGGGGGGAACCTTTACCAATAAAAAGGAAGTCTCTGCTGAGTTAATTGATACCTCACATAAGACTCTACCTTAAACCAGTTATGAAAGGGGGTGTGGCTTAAGCATAGGGGGCGGGCCAAACCATCACCAATGAATAAGGAACTCTCTGCTGAGTTCAATGATACCTCACACAAGGGTCTACATCCAACGGGTCATAAGTTATAAAAAAGGGGCGTGGCTACAGCATAGGGGGCGGGTCAAACCATCACCAATCAAAAAGAAACTCTCTGCTGAGTTCAATGATACCTCACACAAGACTCTACCTTAAATGGGTCACCAGTTATGAAAGAAATTATATACAGTCTATGGTTCAGACTAAAGTTCTTTTAAGTTCTCAAAGTAGGTAATGATAGGTTGCCATCTCAAGTAAAAGTTTTTCATTGACCCTCTCAACCTAAATTTAATTTTTTCTAACTTAAGAACAGTGTTGGGAAGGATACTTTCAAAACGTATTCCGTTACAGAATACAGAATACATGGCCACATATTTTAATTTTACGTTACTCAATCTGAGTAACGTATTCTGAATACTTGCTTATTTCCACATTGAATTGCATTTTATAAGTGTAGAAATGCGGCCATCACATACAGCTTACTAAACAGGCCTATTCTGGTGTGTTCTTCTATTCCAACTGGCTGAATCTGTACCTAAACAAGCAGATAGTATGTTGTATTTGTAGTCCCGAACTGCATACTACAAAAATCTAACCGCAGTCTAAGCTACCACGAGCTAATTTTGCATGTCAAACGGGGCTAGTCAGTCTTTCAACGGCTCTGGAGCTAGTAAATCAGCACATAGGAGAATGTAAAGTCGCATCTCAACTATAAAATAGCAAGGTGACCAGTAAAACTACAGCAGACAACTACCCTTGGCTAATAAAAAAAAAACTTACTTTAAGATGCTTCTTCAGGTTGGAGTTGGACTAATTTGGACACTGAAAGGAGGTTGGTTGCTGGGAAGCAGAGGTTGCCCTGTACAGTTATATTTCGTTCTCCCTTCTCTTTCTTTAATGTGAAATGCTGTTTGAAAACGCATTCCTGCCCTGGCTCTGTTGTGCCGGTTCCGACTTTGTGACTGATCACGCAAATAGTTAATTTTTTCGTTTTCATATTGGGGCTTCTGGGAAATGCATGGAGTTGCCTTAATTCATTCAGAGAGTGAATAAACTCGAGAAACAGAGAAGTATCGTCATGTAATCTGTTGATTTCAACAATGTAACTGTATTCTAAATACCAGCTATTTAAATTGTAACTGTAACGGAATACAGTTACTCATAATTTGTATTCTGAATACGTAACGCCGGTACATTCCGTTACTCCCCAACACTGCTTAAGAAAGAGCATAACATCCTCCAGCCAACGGGCTAGCGATGGAGGTGTGGTGGATTTCCACCCTAGAAGGATTCTACCGAATATCGCAATCAAGGGGTTCGGTTCGATGGTTATATTGAGAGCCTCAGATAAAATTTTGAACACTCCCGACCAATATGTTTCAAGGGAAGGACAGGACCAAAAAGTGTGAGTAAGATTAGCAGGGGAAAAAGGACACCTGCTACAGCTTGCATCAGCTCCTGGATATATTTCAGCTAGCTTGGCTTTACTGTAATGTGCTCTATGTAGCACTTTAAACTGAATAAGTGCCAAGCGGGCACAGGATGATGATGAATTCACTCTCGTCAGTGCACCTTCCCAATACTCTCCCAGATCAACTCCCAGCTAGACCGAATCCTGGCCAGGTTGTGGTTCTCCAAAGAGATTATTTTCTGATATAATACAGACATTATTCCTTTTCCTGGCTTTATAAGAGTTAACTCCTCCCAGAATTTGCGTGCTGGTAGGGTGGGGAAGGAAGGGTAGCAGATCTTGAGAACATTTTCGTATTTGAAGATATTGAAAAAACAGTTGTCTAGGGAGGTTATGAAGTCTCTGTATATTTTCATAACTGTCTAGGACTCTAGAGTTGTAAAGGTCTTGAAAAGAATAAATACCCCTCTTCCACCACTCCATAAATGACAAATCCATAGTAGAGGGAAGAAATAGGTGTTTTTTGTGAATGGGGCAAAGGATAGAGGCAGAAACAAATGTGTAATGAGAGCGAAATTGGTTCCAAATCTTAAGAGTGGATAGCACTATAGGATGGGAGGTGAAGCGAGAAGATCTTAGAGGTAAAGATGAGTAAATTAAAGCTCTAAGGTTAGAACGCTGACATGACTGTTCCTCAAGGACACACCGATTTATACGAGGAGAGTGTAACCAAAAAAGTATCTTTTGGATATTTGCAGCCCAGTAGTAATGGATGAAACTGGGTAAAGCAAGTCCACCAACACTACGTTGCCTTTGTAAAAGGTTCTTCTTAACTCTAGGGGCTTTATTGTCCCATATAAATGAGTTCACCATTTGACTGATTTGACTGAAAATATTTAGTAAGAAATAGGGGTAAACATTGAAATAAGTATTTCTTTGGAAATATATAATACTTTGGAAGCACAGTCATCTTCACTGCATTTATACAGCCTGTCAAAGTAAGTGGCAGAACAGCCCATCTTTTAAAGTAATCTTTCATTTGGTTAACTAATACTGTGAAATTTGATGACTGAAGTTAGGTGAAAGATTTAGTAATAGTAATTCCTAAATATTTGAAACCAGAATCAGAAAGGTGGAAAGGAAAGGAGGGCATCGGCCCAGAGGGTACCGGATACGTAAGTTGGAAACACTCACTTTTCTGCAAGTTGAGTTTGTATCCAGAATCCACTCCTCTAGGATAGACACAATTGTGGAAGCACTAGTGGTTGGATGACTGATGTATAGCAACAAGTTGTTGGCATATAGCGAAACCCTGTGTTCTATTCCACCTCTTATTCAGTTCAGTTCAATTTTATTTATATAGCACGTTTAAATACAACCATAGTTGACCAAAGTGCTTAACAAGCTCCAAAAATCAAAGAGATAATATACACAAACAATACACAATATACAATACAAAATAACCAACAGTAGAAAAAGGTCAAGATATCAAAGCTCAACTTGAATTGAAAGCCAATGCATAGTAATGGGTCTTAAGCAAGGACTTGAACGTTTCAATGGTCCGAGCTGTTCTTACATGAATAGGTAGACTATTCCAGAGGTTTGGAGCAGCCACTGAAAAGGCTCGGTTACCTTTATTTTTTAACCTGGATCTGGGTACATCAAGGAGCATCTGATTGGAAGACCTCAGTGCTTTGACAGGTGTGTGGACATGTAAGAGCGCTGATAAATAAGTAGGCGACAACCCATTTAAGATCTTGAAGACAATTAATACAATTTTAAATTCAATCCTGAAACAAACAGGAAGCCAGTGGAGCGTGGCCAAAACCGGTGTAATGTGGTCGCGCTTTTTAGTCCTGGTTAAAAGTCGAGCTGCTGCGTTCTGGACCAACTGTAACTGACGAAGGGATGACTGATCCAATCCAACATACAAAGAGTTACAGTAGTCTAAGCGGGACGTAATAAATGCATGTTTGACTCTTTCGAAGTCTTTGCGTAGCAGGTAGGGCTTGACCTTAGCCAAGAGTCTCAGCTGGAAGAAGCTGGTTTTAACAACAGGACTAATCTGTTTGTCAAATTTAAAAGCACTGTCAAAAATCACACCCAGTTTCTTGGTAAAAGGACAAATATGGGAACCTAAAGTACCAAGAGCATCTACGTAGGCACTAAAATGTACAGCACGACCAAACACAACAATTTCAGTCTTATTATCATTGAGACAGAGAAAATTCTGATCCAACCAAATTTTGATATCACTCAAGCAGTTCAACAAAGGCTGGATAGTGTCCTTTTCATTGTTTTTTACAGGCAAATAGATTTGTACATCATCTGCAAAACAATGGAAAATTATTATATTATTATTATACTTTTATATACCTATAATTATTATTATAGGTACTGTTATGGTTTGGACATTTCTGTTGCCTGGTTTTGTATATTTCGGTTGCCTGTATTATTATTTCTGTATGTTCCCTGTGTTTGTATATTTATTCTGTAGATTTCTGTTTAGTTATCTTCTTGTTTATTGTGTATTTTTTGGTTAATTCCTGTGTTCTGTTCTCTGTTGTGTTGTGTCAAGTTTCTGTGTTTAGTTGATTTCATGTTTTTGTCGGTTGTTCCTGTTTCCTGTTTTATTTTGGTAGTCTGGTTTTCTGTCTTGTCTTGTCCAATTTACTTCCCTTGTTTTCCCGCCTGTGTGATTGAATTATGTGCTCCACCTGTTCCCCAGCCCTGGTGTCACCTGTCTTGCATCTTCTCGTTACCTAGTTTATTTTGCCCCTGTGTTTCCTTTATTTTGTTTGTTTCAGCCTTGTGCTTCTTTTTGTATTTTTTCCTTAGTGTTTTCCAGTCACTGTACTGCCGGTTTTTGTTTGAATAAATCCTCGTGTTCTAACCCTCTGCCTGCCTGCCTGCCTCTCCCTGCGTTTGGGTCCACTATTCCTCGCTCCCCACAACAGGTACTTATTATACCTGAAACGCTGTTGTGGTTTGTAGGACTATGGCTAGTGGTTCAATCACAATGGCAAATAGAAGTGGGGAAAGTGGGCAACCCTGTCTTGTGCCTCTAGTTAAGGGGAAAAAAGTTGACCGCAAATCATTGGTTTGGACGCACGCTTGGGGAGCCTTATATAAGAGCTTAATGCATGAAATTAAATTAATATCAAAGCCAAATTTTTCCAAAGCTGCAAATAAATTCTGCCACTCAACACAATTGAATGCTTTCTCTGCATCTTGAGAAATGACTGCTTCAGGCAAACGATCTGCATTTTTTGTATATGCTCTATCAATGAGGCGGCAGATGTTCGAAAATGAGTGTTGTCCTTTAATGAACCCTGTTTGATTCTCAGAGTTGGTTAAGTCCGATATCTCCCTTGAACGTTCCTTATTGCTAAATGCCACATGTGAATTCATTTGCCCGCTAACGTAAGCTTTAAGTGATTCCGAAAGTAGGGAATATGAGATCCCATCAGTTTTATTCGTGCTGATGTAAACATCTATATTGGTTGCAAAATATTGCAAAAGTCTTCATCCGCCAGTAAAAGAGGGTCTAGTTTCCACATTGGACGTTGCTTTATATTCAGATTAAAGGAAATATCTAGAACAACAGGGGTGTGATCAGAAATAACAATAGCTAAGTAGCCAACAGATTTAATTGAAGGAATGAATGCGCTGTCAATGAAGAAATAATCTATGCGAGAGAAGGAGCGGTAAACCGGGGAGAAAAAGAGAACCATTTCAAATTCGGGTTACAAAGCCATGGATCTATACAACCAATCTGCGCCATGAATGCCGACCATGCCCTTGCCATGCCAGACAAAGATGATTTTTTGGGACAAGATCTGTCTAAGGCAGGGTTGATAACACAATTCAAGTCACCTCCCAAAATTAGTTTATGAGTATCCAGGTTTGGTAGCGATGATAGAAGTTTATTAACAAAATCAGTATCGTCCCAGTTTGGGGCATACATATTTACCAGAAGAACTTTGGTTTGAAAAAGACTACCGCAAATTATGACAAAGCGACCATAAGGACAGTGATGACCTGGCAACCCCTTTCGAACTACCATTATGTCTAGAGTGATAAACTTGGCTGATCCAAGCTTTACGCAAACGGGTATGATCCTTTAGACGTAAATGTGTCTCTTGTAAAAACAAAATATCAGCATTGATAGATTTAAGGTGGGAGAAAACTCTGGATCGTTTGACTGGTCCATTCAATCCCTTAACGTTCCACGAAACAAAACGTACTTGTGAATTATAGTTCAAATTATCAGAAGTAGCCATAGGAGTATAATGGTATATGGTAATGTTTTAAAGCTGTAACAGAAGCGTTTCAATAGTGTGTTAAAGAGACATGAGAAAGGCGGTGAAGCATTAGTACAGTAAAGCAAGAAGGTTCACAGGTGCTCTATAAAGCATTACATAAGGCTGAAGTAGACTGTGACTGTGAAAGGCGTGTGTCCTAGGCTTCCTACTAACCCCATAAAAGCTGAAAGGAGGGGGGGAGAAAAGAGAAAAAAAAGAAAAACAACAACCATAACATGAACAATAACACCGTCCTGGATCATCCTCTATTAAAGAACCTGAAGGGGATCGCAGGCTTAACCAATCTACAGACTATCCAATCTGACATTAAGAAATAATAATTAAAAAAAACACTCACCGAAATGCCACTGAGTGGCCCCCAAAGTCATGTATAAAACCCCATACGTGACCAGAACAATTTAAGTTTGATACCACTATTTAAGAGTAGGCCTATTCCCCTTTCTCTCTCCTAGCAAGGTTCCTAGCATATATGATTTAGAAAGAAAATATATATAAATGAGATGATGGGCTATGAAAGAGCAGCCTATTCAGGTTCAGACAGGCTATATAGCCTATAGCCTATCATCCATAAATGAGTCTTGGTCACTTTTGTAAAGTAAGCGAAGTGAAAATGGCCCTCATTTATGAAACGTGCGTACGACCAAAAACAGGCGTAGGACGGGCGTACGACGATTCCTACGCAAATCAAGGCATTTATCAATTTGAGCGTAGGCTGCAATAAAATCTCACGTCTGGTCTGAACTTGTGTACGCAAGTTTTCGAGTCAGTGTGGACTTGCGGTGCAGCATATAATCAGTTTACCAGGAGAAGTCATCAGTTGATCACTTATCAGCAATGGCAGATCTGGCTATTCTAGAAGACCTCTATGTGCCGGTACAACAGTGCACACGTACGCGCACGGGCCACGGTGGAGCGCTCCATCAGATTGATTAAGGGCAGATGGCTCTGTCTTGCATCAGCGGGGGGGGACCCTAAGTCTGCAACATTGTTTTAGCCTGTGGGGTTCTGCACAACATCGCGCAGGAAAACAGGGTGCCATAAATGTAGTGCCAGATGAACCGATGCCCAGAGAGCAGTGTCCAGCACAGTCCCAACTGAGGGCTATACGAATGAGACAGGATATTATTCCTCACTTTTAAAAGGTATAGTGTTGTTTGGCAATGACACTCAATACAGGAAACATGACAATGCACAACATTTTTATTTATTCTTCAGGTGTTCGTTTCTCTTTTAAAGTGTCGTTGATGGCCATGAGTGAACGATTTATTTCTGCCATTGACCGAGTTATTTCGGCTTGTTTTTCCAGCCCCTCTGCTTTCAGGAGACAGGGTCGGGGTGGTGGTCCAGCACAGGGGGGTGGAGGACACGCGCTCTCCCTCACAGCTGTTGCCTGGCAATGACTCATGAAAAAAACATGAGTAAAATAAAATACACTGCATAAACTCCGCTACTGTGTGTTTATTTAAATATAGGTAGGTGTAGGCCTAAGAGATTGTAATATATGCCTCTATATTACTATTAGGACTATAGCATACTATGTCAAGGATGTATAAATTAAATAAACTTCAGCGGAAGTCCGATTTACTGCAGCAACACTGTTGACTGCATCAGTGATCTCTTTCCATTCCGCATTCTTTCTACAGCCTTTAATACCAGTTTTCAGGCTGCCAAATAGTACACAGGTTGGTGCAAATGAACCTGAGATATCAGGGTTTCAATCTCCACCTCTGAAAAGTGCCGCTTCTTAGCCGGATTACGTCTCACCATGTCGTAAACTGTAGGGGCGAGGCCTCAAAAGCTGCAGCTGCTGCATTTATCAATGTACGACCATTCTTACGCTCTGATTGGTGTGATACAAACGTTTCATGAATCACACGTGAAGCCTGTCGTAAGATGATTTCTGCGTTCATATCTGCGCTGGTTTCTACATTAGGTTGATAAATGAGGGCCAATGTCTCTAGGTTACGTGATATGCAAGCAATGTCCAGTGTAATTTTAAATGTCTCTTTCTCATCACTCACACATTTAGGATGGGCTTGAATTACCTCAGTCATGAGTAGATTCTGAAGCATCAGAGGCTTCGAAGCCCCAATGCTCACAATAGAAGTCTATCGCCTTCCTGGATGTGTCAAAAAGCAGCTCCGTGTTCTCAAACGACACTCGGAGACGAGCAGGATACACCATCCTGAACTTGATCTTCTTTGTGTAAAGCAATGCCTTGACCTCCATGAATGCTGCTTGCTTGCGTCCCAGTTCTGCACTGACATCTTTGTGAA
Organism: Sander lucioperca; assembly: GCF_008315115.2. Classification (NCBI taxonomy): domain Eukaryota; kingdom Metazoa; phylum Chordata; class Actinopteri; order Perciformes; family Percidae; genus Sander; species Sander lucioperca. The sequence continues at coordinate 10,554,986 of NC_050188.1, read as the reverse complement.
AAAACACCCTGTGGCCCCGAATGGTCATCTCCCGTTGACATCTGTATGTGATAATGATCTGCTGCTTGTCTTGTTAGTTGTGGAATGCAACTATAAAAACTTTAGGGCGTTGATTACTGCTCGCTTCTGATTTGGCTAGTGGTCCAAGTCGGTGGGCTTGGGCGAGAACGAGGGGGGTTGGAAAGAAATCTTTCCCAAAAACCTCTTCGAAAAAGTTGGTCATAAAATCCACTGGGTTAGATCCCACAATTCTTAAATTAAGCCTGTGAGAAAGATTTTCTAGATCATCAACTTTCTCTTTCAACCAGGCATTTTCAGCCTATATGATAGCTAGCTTAGCTTCAACCTGGGAAAGTCTCGGTTCGCTTTGGTCAAGAGTAGCTTCGATTCCACAGATCCGTTCCTCATGTGTCTCGTATAAAGATTTCACTTGATTTAGCGTTGAGTTGAGAGGCGATAAAGCAGTCTCAAGTTCCGTCTTCATAACCGTGTGGATAGACTGAGTAAGCTCTGAAAGAAGCATTGACCGGAGTTTCTCAAGCTGCTCGGTTAGCTCCATGCTTGGCGCTCGGTTAGCTTTGCTAGTCGCCGAGGTAGCAGATTCTTTATCACTGTTTTCTGTCCCGGAGCTGCTTGTTTGACATATTGAGATCGACCGGTTTAACAAAAATGACTACAACTCACTGTGGTAATCAACCTTACCAAAATGGATGGGGTAAATACTTAAAAAAATAAAATTAGACTTGGGAGCCGCCTCACCATCTGCCTACTCACGCCATGTCCAACCCGGAAGTCCTGAAGATGATTTCTAATAACTTTGGTACACCCTTCACTTTGTATTTCAAGTTCAGTTGCCTTTGGATTACTGCTAGATATTCCATAACCTGAATGACTGAGAACCTTCATTATTATGTCTAAATATCTCTACAACAACATTTCAGTGTTATACATGCACATTCTTGTGCTGAGTGACGGGCCTGACATGACAGCTGACCTCTGGGTGCTGTGACAGCCTAAAACCCTCTCCCCTCAGACACAGTGTCAGCAGCCAGTTAAAACATTAGGGTTAGAGGGTTAGTCAATATGTGCTCACAGTCCCCGGGACACTAAGGAGGTCTGTAACAGCTACAGCGCCAGTCGGCTTGTCGTTTGACAGTCAACACTAATCCTCAGCTCTGAGAGTTAGTCACTCTCAGAAGGAGAAAGGGATAGAAATGGCTGGAGGGCGCACTCCTGAAAATATGTAACTCTGCATAGTCCCAGTGAGACTGTGTGTAATGTTACTGTTCACAGAAACATGTGTACCAACATAGAAATGTGCTCAGTGAAGCTCACAAATCACAAATCCACAAACACAAACATGGCAACAACACGTAATGTGTAGATATTAGAAAAAAACACCATGTCCTGATGTCTAATTGGATGGATGAAAAAAGAAAACAGAACAGGAACTTTGATGTTTGAGCTGTTAGCTTTGTAAAGCTCCCTGTCATCTGTCACATCTGATAAATGCAAGCACAGAAATTATGTTACAGGCAAGATTTTCCTGCATTTTCACATCTTTCATGCATACCCAGCAGGGAGAATTTACCATTCTGTCACAGAGGACATGAATGCACAACGTGAGTGTCCACCAAAACATGAGCAATGTCACTGCCATTCAGTGAGAGAAGTGAAGCTCCATGGCACACGAGCATCTTCTTGAGTGCCAATTAGGAAGCTGAAAAGTGGTAAAAACAGATGCAAGTGAATAGAATGTGACTATCTATGTTGACATTCACATGCTAATTTAAGAGTTTTTTGGTCAAACAGCTTTACAAGCATGTATTAAAGTGCCCATATTATGAAAAAATCACTTTCTGGGATTTGGGGTGTTATGTTGTGTCTCTGGTGCTTCCACACGCATACAAACTTTGAAAAAAAATCCATCCATGGTGTTTAGAGTGAGATACAGTTTCTGAATGTGTCCTGCCTTCAGTCTCTGGGTGAGCTGTTCAAAATCGGCACGGCTTGTGACGTCACAAGCCGAAACGAGCAGGCTAACCGCAACCATTAGCTCGTTAGCATGCTAATGCTAACGCTAGCATGCTACCTCGTTCTCAATAGCAAAGCACTGCTACAACACACACAAGTTCACCATAATCTACAAAAGAACTACTTACATGTGCGCCCTCATTTAGAAGTCTCCCAGCTAATCCTGCCTTGTAACTGACCAAAGTTGTAGAAACAGCCTTTCTTTTACTGTCTATGGAGCTAGCTAGCTGACATGATCTACATCTGAGCTACTGCACATGTGCAGTGCAATCAAAGATAGTACAGAAGAAGAAAAGAGGTCTCACTCTGTAGCTAAAACAGAGACCAGGTGAAAAGAGGATCTGCAGCAGTGAGAGAGAGCACTGCAGTACAACAAATATATGGTGTTTTTTGAAAATTAAACCATGTAAACCTATTCTGGTACAACCTTAAAATACAATTATGAACCTGAAAATGAGCATAATATGGCTGCTTTAATACCTTTAGCATAAACACTTTGCCACCTTGCAATTTTCCTTTCTGTAGCTACCGTACATGCCGCTACTCTGTACTTTTTTATATTTACTATTGCTTCTTCAAATGCACTACACTATTTATCCCATGGTAAGATGCATTAACAGCTAACAACAAAGCTAAAACAACAAAGCCGCTTAGACAATAGGCTTTTTCCATCAAATGTTAATAATATTATCAACAAAGGCTCTGTTCTATTCAAGTGTCCCCGTAAGCCATGACAGTGTAAGAGCCAGAAAACACAATACTGGGAGTCTGTAATTGAAGCAGCTAAATGAAATCCGTTCATTCGTTCTTTTATTTACCCTGGTTATCCTTTTCCTTCAGTAAAATATCAAAAAGGCTTCCATTAAAAAGGCCCATCTGGCAAAGGAAAATTTGAAAGTTGGCGTAAAAATGTGACACATCGATAATCAGTTAATACAAAGCAGCTGTGCAGACAGGTGAATGCATCAGGTGATTCTTAGGGGCAGGAAAATTCAATGAGGGGGGAAAAAAGCGATGAAATATGAAACAGAGAAGGGAAAAATCAATGCCGGTTGCATTGCCATGACAATATGTGCACCAATAGTGTCTATTGAACACTAGCTAGCTAGCATTAGCCAATTAACTAGCTAAAACCAATGACATACTTTTCGCTGTTTTGCACATCCAGCTGCTCAAGAATTTGAAATTACAAAGGCTGACCAGTGAAGGTCTTCAAAGGGGGTTTAGTACTGAGACGACCACAGCAGGCAGTTGTTGTTTTCACAGAAAAAATATATTTATTTAACATTTTTAGCAGCTAAAGAGGCATTTCCCTCAGGAGTAGGTAGAGAGTATAACAAAGCAAAAGGAGAGTGAATCGACTCACATTCATCACGTGGACACAAATAAATGGTAATATTGCTATATTATATAGTGTTTGGTGTTTTAAGCTCCCAACGTTGCCTTCCAGGCAGCGCTGCCTTTGCATTGAAGTCAAAGTTGTGGGCTTAAAACACCATCGAGCATATTATATCTGCCAGATGGGTGAATAGGAAACTGTTTGCTACCAAGTTTATAAAATCAACTTAACATAATACTGTACATTAATGTTTTGTTAATGTATAGCTTGTTTCCGCTGGACTCAAGTGGTCAAACGTTTAGTCATTGCTGGGTTTAAGCAAATGTGACAGGATTGTTACAGATTTACCATTTAGTACAAGTTCTACAGTAGATGAATCTGAATCGGTTCTGTAGAGCCCTTCTACTTTTATGAGTGTTGTATGTCCCTTTTTTAACCCTCTTTTTTTCAACTTTCAATCCCTCCAGCTTTGGGTCGACTAACTTCTCACCAACACTCCCCCTAAAACTGATTCGAGAGAACAACCATAGCAGCAGACTCACAGCTCTCCACACCCATCCCACTGGATGAGCCCTCTGTGACTCAGAGATGGCTCGACAGATGGATTATATGCCTGTATATTTGTGCCTCGCTGCCGGCCATGGGGCAGACATGTTTGATAAAGGCATGTCAAAACAGTTGTAGAGTTCTTGGACTAAGGAGTCCACACTAGGGAAGATCCTGTCAGCCTCTGCGCTGTCTCATGCATGGTAAAAGATTGTGCGTTAAGGTGTTGAGAGAAATAGGGAGAAGAACCACATTTTTGCATGCAATGGATGTTTTGACAATTAGAAAGCACAATAATGTAGCTCTTGAAAAACATGCTGACTAACTGTTCTCTGGCAACCTTGCATCCAGTTTGAATGTGTTTGTGTGTGTTGGGTGTGTGTGTGTGTGCGGGGGGGGGAGTGGTAATAAAGAAAGGGGGGGCTTCTATAGACGTTGAGCAGCTTAAGTTTAATTGCTTGTGGTGGCAGTCAAAGTCAATATGCTGGTCAATGGCTCGTGCATCCCGCAGGTTCATTTCACCATAATTACTCTACATGCGCCTGGCCAATGCATATGCGTCTGTCATCATTAAAATAATAAGAATGGGTTGGGCAAGGAGGAGGGCAGGAAGAATGGAGGAACAAATGCAAAAGAAATGAATGAATCAATACTGTAGACAAGAGGAAAAGATGGCCTGGCACAGCAGAGACAAAGAATTAAGTGTTGGGCAGGTCTGCGGTTTCTCCTATACACACATAATCACAAGCAAACAATCGATTCCATACACACACACACACACACACACACACACACACACACACACACACACACACACACACACACACACACACACACACACACACACACACACAGGACCTAATGCAGCCATTGCAACATTTTGAGCAAACATTTTAAGTGAGCTTTTGAAATGTAAAATAAATAAATGTTAAGTAGAGGCTGACTTTTTTTTCAGTATTGTCTGAATTTATTTATATATCAGTATTCAGTAACTGATGGCTAATTTAACAGCTCTTCAGTGTCAGCTGTTAGTAGCTGTATTTCATTTTTTTTAAATGCACATCGCAAAATGTAATTGCACAACAGCCAACACAAGAATGATGACTGGAACTTTCTGACAGAAAATACTGAATGACAAGGCATGATGAACATTGTCATATCAATAACAATTCACCAAATGTATTTTAATGCAACTACAAACTAAAAAAGTTTTCTTTGGATAGAAAAAAAACTTGGATAGAAAGCCAGTTATTGACAGAAATGTAATAAGCATTCCCAAAGCAGCAGCTCAGCTCATCACAGTTACCTTAAATCTGCTGGATTACAGCGTAATGCGGAACAAATATAAGGTGTGTGTGTGTGTGTGTGTCTGCACTTGTGCACATCTGTGCGCACAAGTGTAGCCATGTGTTCTTCAGTTGCTGGGTGTAATCCTCGGCCTTTACCAGATGCCCGAAGGACTTTCAGAAACGTCTCACTCAAATTAAAAACAGGTGGACACAGTTTGATTAGCTTGTTAAAACACACCTGCTACTGAAGGGTGAGGCATTACACACACACACACACACACACACACACACACACACACACACACACACACACACACACACACACACACACACACACACTTTTGACACAGGCACAAAAAACGTATTGGGGCCTGTGGAGCAAAGATAATTATTATAGGAGGAAATATTAGCTGCATTAAAGGGTTTTTATAGTAAATTACCATCTAAGCTCCTATGGGTGAGAATTATACAAAGAAATGTACCATACACAGTGCTCATGTCTTCTGTACTGTATAGTAAAATTGTTGGTGCTCATTTTATCCAAGTTAGCTCTTGTTTTGAAATATGCTGGTCATATGCTCTTTTTAGGTCAGTTAAATTACTTTTATTTCCAATAATAAGAGGAATTTACTCCCTAAATATCAGCTGTCATATTGCTAGTAACTTCAGTAAGAATTAAAGAGAAGAGATAAAGCAAGCTACACTGACAATAACCAGGCTCTAAGCCACATTTTCTGTTTAGCAATATAATAAATCTGAACGTTAATGTGAAAACTGCATTGCTATTCTGAGCAAAGCGACAGTATTACCAATTCAGCATTTCAAGCTTACATTTTTGGGATACATTTAACATTGTTGTTGTCGTCAGGTGTTGTGTCTCTATTATACATACGGTATGTAATGGAGATCAGCTCTTAGGTTTTATTATTTGTTATACCGCAATACACATTTTACAGCTTGAGGCAGTTTTTTATGTACATTTAATGGTTTGTAAACTTGAACTCACTTATTCACTCCATTGTATTTAATAGGTTCCTCACAATGGCCCTCATTTATCAATCTAATGTAGAAACCAGCGCAGATATGAGCGCAGAAATCATCTTATGACAGGCTTCACTTGTGATCAGTGGCGGAGTGGCAATCGGGAGAGTCGGGACTTTTCCCGGTGGGCCGGTAGTGTTTCGAGGCCGCGAGGGCCGGTCTGATAATAGTTATACATTGCAAGTTCTTAGCAACACCATCCGGCTGGTCAAACTGTGCAGCCTCTGCTCAACCCGTACGGCAGCAGCCTCTTATTTCAATACAAACACAGGCTAATCAGAAAGCACTAATGGTCACAACCTGTCTAGGATTTCAGAAATATAGGGGGATCAGTGAGCGGCCCCTCCCCAAATGGCATAGCCCTGGTCGGCCTATGACGTAAAGCCATCGAACACCTCTTTTTTTCTTCATCACGTTTGGAAGTCTATCGGTAACATCTGTTAACGAGTGAGTCTAATGTTAGTGTGAGTATAATGATGGAAAGCCAAAAAAGAAAAGGGAAAGGTGGCGCTGAGATGGTCAGACTCAAAAGGAAAAAAAGGGATCGTGTTGCTCTGCTGTATGTTGTTCATTCATTCACCATCCGAAAATTAATTTCATTCATTGAGCCATCGTTAAGGTTATCAATTTCAGCTGTGCTTTTCCTACTATGACAAGTCAAAATTATGATAATCCTGATTTACGAGGATTTACGACACTGCATGATCTGTTCCACGCTTCCGTTCGTAGTTGTAGCGGTCTAATAGTGTAGTGTGTAGGGTAATTCGGCTAACCGCTAGCTGAGACTGCATGTAATAACTTTAAAAGACCCTCAAAATAAAACCTGAAAATAACCGTTAAAATATATAACAGCTGTTACGTCAGTTCTACTTTACTTGTGCTCATTTAAAGCAGCCATATTATGCTCATTTTCAGGTTCATAATTGTATTTTAAGGTTGTACCAGAATAGGTTTACATGGTTTAATTTTCAAAAAACACCATATTTTTGTTGTACTGCAGTGCTCTCTCTCACTGCTGCAGATCCTCTTTTCACCTGGTCTCTGTTTTAGCTACAGAGTGAGACCTCTTTTCTTCTTCTTCTGTACTATCTTTGATTGCACTGCACATGTGCAGTAGCTCAGATGTAGATCATGTCAGCTAGCTAGCTCCATAGACAGTAAAAGGCTGTTTCTACAACTTTGGTCAGTTACAAGGCAGGATTAGCTGGGAGACTTCTAAATGAGGGCGCACATGGAAGTAGTTCCTTTTGTAGATTATGGTGAACTTGTGTATGTTGTAGCAGTGCTTTGCTATTGAGAACGAGGTAGCATGCTAACGAGCTAATGGTTGCGGTTAGCCTGCTCGTTTTGGCTTGTGACGTCACAAGCCGTGCCGATTTTGAACAGCTCACCCAGTGACTGAAGGCAGGACACATTCAGAAACTGTATCTCACTCTAAACACCATGGATGGATTTTTTTCAAAGTTTGTATGTGTGTGGAAGCACCAGAGACACAACATAACACCCCAAATCCCAGAAAAAGTGATTTTTTCATAATATGGGCACTTTAAAATACAATCAATCAATACATGACTTTATTGTTATTCCCAGTGTTTAGTTTGAGTTAACGTTATTTTAGACTGAATCAAGCTGTCAGCTAGCGGTTAGCCGAATTAGCGGTTAGCTAAACTAACAAGCAAGTCCACACTGACTCGAAAACTTGCGTACAGGAGTTTAAACTTGACGTGAGATTCGATCGTAGCCTCCGCTCACGTCCATATTGATAAATGCCGAGCTTTACGTGGAGATGACCGTACGCTGGTTTTACGTTTTTCTGTCGTACGTTCGTTTCGTAAATGAGGGCCATAGTCTGTATTGGGGATGGTGTCCTTAACTGTAAGTTATGAGATGTAAATTTAGAAATTGTGCAGAATTTTGTTATCTCATGGATTGTAATCTAAACTGCAGACACCAATCCTTACAATGATGATATTACAATACATTAATTAAACTAATAGATGGTCTAATGATTCAGCAAGAATCATCAAAAAGAATGGTTTAATGGTGTGCTGTGATTTTCCCACTGGCTGCATTTAAAAGACACCAGAGACATTCTCTGCAAAAGCATTTTATGGTATGCCAGGAGGTTAACAGCTTTGAAATTTGAAAAGCCCATTGAGTCATTGTTACATTTAAACGTTCTCAAACATGAAGCAGGTTTTATTCCTGTGTCGGCCTTTACTTCAGTGACCAGCATGTAAATGTCTGTGAGTGTGTTTGTGTGTGTGTGTGTGTGTGTGTGTGTGTAAATGGGAGCAGCTGAGCTTATACAGTATTACAGCGTAATTCCCTATCATTACCAATGGGACAAGGGCAATTGAACCCTGGCACTTCATGTTTTAAATGCTCATTTATGCATCAAATGTACCTTTGGAAGATAATAAGACACCATAATAGATTTTTATGAAAATGCATTACATGGGAGGGAAGCTAGTGCATGTGAACCCTCTTCCCTTGCCCTTGTCTCAACGAATTTTCCTTTCCAACAGCTATGCTCTGGGTCCATAAAACTTGTCCATATGAATATTTTATGTACAACTCATGTAATGCAAATTCTACTTTGTTTTATTTTCCCTCTGCCTAGTCTATTATTTTGCCAAGTGCTGCGACAGATCTCGGTGAGAACTCAGAAACACTGGCACACACACAGTGCCATTACCACGGAGACATGACTTAGGTGTTCAAATATACAAGGGAGCAGATATAGATTCAATGGATGGTTTAGCATTGTTTAAATTGGTTGGATGTTAATGCAGACCACATGTATTAATTATCAAGTAAATGCTTTTTTGGGTTGTGAGAAATGAGATATAGACTTTTCATATCGGTATGAAGATATTCAGTCATCCAGGTCAGAGGAGAAGTCAAAAGCACATTGACTTTTTACTTTTATTCTTGATGAGGTATTACCGATTTCACCCCAGAGAATTCATCAGTACATCAGTGTTCATTCACACCTTGATGTCGAAGAAAAATCACTAAGGTTGTGTCGGCCGGTGTTAGGTTACATGGCCATTATGTGAGAGTAATGAGGGTCACATTAATTAAAGAGGTAGTTCAACATCATATGTTTTATGATCTACTTTCTTGCAGACAGTTAAATGAAAAGATCATCACCACTCTCATGTCTGTCTTTTAAGTATGAAGCATGAGCCAGGAGGCGATTAGCTTAGCTTAGCATAAATACAGCTAGCCTCTGGCTCTGTCCAGAGTTGAAAATCTACTCACCAGTACCACTGAAGCTCATTTATCAACACATACTGTATCACATTTGTCCAGTGGCCCCTAAAGGTTTATGCATGCCACCTAAACACATGCCCCCGAAAAATGACCCAATAGGTTGTTTGCATAAGCAGCTTTTTATCATTAGGTGGCTCCTCTAGTTGCCGTAGTAATTATGACGGGAGCAAAGCAGAAAGTCGTGTAACATGGTATTTAGACTGAGAAAGTCCATTAAGGGTGCGGGAGGGGAGTGGTGGATTGGTCAAACAAACACAGGACTTTCCCCAAGGAGACTGTTGTTCCTGTCCCGTTTGAAAATAAATCTACACAGAATTTTACAGAGCAAACAGAACTACGTCATGTTCTTTATCACGTGCCTATTTACGTTGTGTACTTATGCACAGAAGTGAAGTAATGTAACAAATCTAGTGATTTCATCCCAAACCATGCTCTTTACCAAACTTAACTAAGTTACTTAACCTAACAAAGTACTTTTTGTCTCTAAACCTAACCAAACTGTGACCGTTTCCCAATGTTAGCGATGTGTTTAAAACGTAACGTTTAGGAATGAGGACAGAAAACACTCCTGTGGGTCGTATTTCCTGCCACCACAAGGGGCAAACTTTTATAAAACTCTCCTATGGGTTGTATAAGCGGGAAGAAACAAATTACCTACAGTATGTAGTTGTATGGTTTGGAGGACTTGTTAAAATGGACAAAAAAAACAAGAGAAAACATCTTCACTAATTTGAAAATCAGCCAGCAGACAGAAAAGGAAAAAACTCTGCAAAGTGAGAAAGAAAACACAACCAAAAACAGAATTATGCAGGAAAAACTGAAGACAGCCATTCTATATTTGGTTGAGCTTTCCATCCACTGTTTGTTTATTCTGTACACAAACAGATATGTAAAATATGTTGAGTCTTCCCTGGTCACCTGGCAACCTCATGATGACGAAAAAGAAATCAGTCTGGCCGAGAAATAGCTACATCACATACAGTTACTCCCTGTAAAACCACATCTGCCTTGATTTTCCCAAGGTCAATAATATAGTTAGCAGTAACAAAGACTAAATTGCGGACAACAATTTAAATGTAAACAAAAAAACTAGATAAACAATGAAGACAGCACCACCAATATTCTGCTATTCTTGGCGATGATGTGATATTTATAGTGTGAATGACTGAGAGTGAAGATTTCTTTTATGTTTTACAAATGGTAATTTATTATATATCAATAATAACTATAATTAACATTTAATAAACCTTTTTAATATATGATTTATTCAGGCAAATATACGACAAATTCTACTTTACCACACCCGATATACTTACTTTCACAGCCCCCACTTTTTATGACTATCTGATTAATATCTGCTCTCCCTACATGTTACACTATCCCTTTCTACAATGATTTACTGGAAATCACATTATACATGCAAATGCAACTGTTTGCATCTCTCACACTGCCAGATAATACTTCCTATTACTTATAATAATCAAAGAGAGAAACTTTATTTTGGTCATTTAAGTGCCAATACCCTTATGTACTAGATCAGATTTGTTCTTGAATTCAGCTTAGTTGTTTTTAAATATGCAACCCTTTATTAGATTAGACCTTAATGCTGCAAATGAGGAATATATTTCCCAAAAAGCCCTAGGCAAAATAAGATATGTAATAAGGAAAACTAATTCAGTATCTCTTGTGTGTGTGTATATATATATATATATATATATATATATATATATATATATATATATATATATATATATATACATATATATCAATGACCCTGACCAATCAATATCTACTGTTTAATTAAGGGCCATTGTTATTCTCATATTGACAAAACTGCCATTGGTTTCTGTGTTTTCTCTCCTTCTACAGTCTAGTTCCCCATTTTATTATCTGCAGCTCAGAATTTGTAAACTGCGAGCAGGTGAATGCACACCACAGAGGACACACATTTATGGTCTGCCATGATGAGCTTTGAAACAGCAGATGGGCAAAATGGTGGACCCAGGTCTGTCCAGGCCTCCAACCCTCCCTTTTCTCTCTGTGCCAATGTTGGCTTGCCAGACTAAGAGTGCCAGAGAGTTAGCCCCTCTTTCCCCCGTGAAGGGTGTTTATGTGTGGGGTGGCAGGGGCTTGGCAAAGCAATCAGTGGAGCATTGGTAGCAGAGGTCAGCGTGTGCGGTTAGTGCCCTGTGGCAAGTCAGTGCTATATCCAAACCTCTGCCTGCTTTGGCAGAAGAAAGAGGAACGTTAAAGGGGTGTGACAGGGATGGCTAGAGACTGCAAGAGGAAAAAAAAACTGAATTTCCCATTACTAAAGAAAAAGACATAACAAAGGTAAACATTTGAGATGGTTAAACAAGACTTAGCATCTATAGCCATGCTAGCAGCTCTGTCAGGCTGTACTTCGGCACAGCAGTGCTTTAAGACAGCTAAATGCTTACGCTAGCATGCCAACATGCTCACAATGGCAATGCTAACATGCTGATGTTCAGTAGGTCTCCTGTTTATTATGTTCCCCAGTAGTTTAGCGTTTTAGCAAGCTAACATTTGCTGTTTAGCACTAAACACAAAGTACGGATGAGGCTAATAGGTTATATGTTTTTGCAGGTATTTGCCATTACCCAAATAATTAGACAAATTACATTTTTCTCAATTCACAATTTTATTACAATCCATCCAATGTATTTGTCACATTAAAAACCAAACATGTCAACATGTTAGTAGCACTGAAGGTGAATTCAGGGTATCATCAGTCAGTAGGTTTATCCTCTGGGAACCGTGAATGTTGTGGTTGTGGATATTTCTGTTAGGGTTGTTTATATTTCTGTTGCCTGTTTGTATGTTTCTGTTTCCTGTATTTTCCAATGATTGTTTATGCTTAGGGTTCTGTGAGGATTCTAGGTTTCTGTCTTCCTGTTTTGATTGTGTATTCTGTAGATTGTGTATATTTCTGTTTCCTGTTTTATTTTGATAGTCTGTTTTCTGTCTTGTCTAGTTTTGCTTCCTGTGTTTTCCCGCCTTTTCTGATTGTCCTGCTCCACCCTGATGTGTTTCACCTGCTGTATCACCTGTCCCTTATTTGCTCGTTACCTTGTGTATTTAGCCTCTGTGTTCCCTTTGTCTCTTGTCAGATCGTTTTGTTTTTCGCGTACGCACATTTTTGGAGACAAAATAGGAATTGGCGATGCAGATGGTGAGGTGGTGAACTGAAGTCAGACTGCAGAAAGTAAATTGGAATAATGATTACTTGTAATATTTTCAAGTATTGATGCCTCACGCACATTTTTTCACTCCATATCATCCACGTTACCATGAAGATTAAATCCAGTAGTGTTATTTGTGCTTGTACTGAGTGCTAATTGTTCCATAAACACCTCCAACTCAAATCTTAAATAAAAATTTGTTCTTAATGTTTAATCGGCGCTGGAGGTGGAGATGGCCTGACTCCATGGAATACATGATAACATTTAAATCCCCTACCATTAGTTAACGGCAGAACACAGTGTAAATAACTAAATATCTGTCTTTAATACTGTGCATATATCATCAAATGTCAAAGTCTGGAAATACAGCCTTTAAGCTCTCGCGCAATTGTTACACTTAACGTCCTCGTTATCAGTCCAACTTTAATACTGTTCGTGACAAAACCTGTGTGGTGCCTTAAATAGTAATGCTGTGATGCTGTATGAAGAGGAATCCGCCGACACTGTTCTTGATTATAAAAAGGTTTATTACAAGCAAAGATTCAGCATCACTTTAACAAACTCCTGCAGAGAGCTTGGAGAACGACCAACCCAAATTCTTCCAAAAAGTCATTCTGCCTTTTCTTTGTGTGCACACAGCTTATATCTCAATGCATTGTATTAGCATAGGATGTGATTTTGTAAGTATACTATTGGACCAGATAACTGACCAATCAATGCCTGTTATCTGGCACAACTCCAAAAAAGGTCTCTTCTGTCTTGGGGGGACCTCTACTCATGTTAACAATTTCCAGATGTTCTCAGTGAATGTGGGGTAAAGTTCATGCATCTCCTTATACCAAGAACTTAAGTCAAAGTGTATAGAAAGTTATAGAATGTCAATATACCACACCTGCATGAAGAAAAGTGTGTTTGCCTATTACACTTTCTTTCGTCTTCAAATTGTATCTCGGGGTGGGGGATACCACTAGTTGATGCTTTGTTGGCAAGGTGTTAACAATCACAAATTGTTGTAAACGTATAAATACTGCGGTGAACCCGTGCGTAATGCAGCATGATGGCACTGCTGACCCTGCAGGAGGACTACGCTAATGGAAGAATCAGAAGAAAAAGAGGCTTCAGGGACCATGACGATGACTGGCTAATATGCCGATGTAGATTCCCTAAAGCTGAGCTCTTGGATCTATGTACTGAATTGGGTCCAGTAGAGAGGGCAACGCGCCAGAACCGTACCATCCCAGTCCATCCCAGTCCAAATACAGGTCCTCGCCACTCTGGGGGCAACCTGCTGTTTCCAGAGGGAAATGCCTTTTTCTTTTTTTACTTTCTTAAAAAGTATCGGTTCAGGCACCGTTAATTATGTATGCGATTAATTTCAATTAATTAATTACAGAGTATGTAATTAATTAGATTAATTTTTTTAATCGATTGACAGCCCTAATATAATCTTCAACTTCATCACTAAGGCTTGTTTGGATATAATATATAGTTCTGTTAAATCTTATTATATACGTCTGGTATATCGAAGCTGTCCCTGAGTGCCGTAATGCCTGCCGTTTTGGACGTATTATTAATACATGTAGTTATAGATCAGGTTTCCCTACACTGGCCAAGAACAGGCCGAAATTATAATTCAATAGTTTTTTGCTTTTTCTCCGCCAGTCATTATTCGGTGTAACAACTGCCAGGGTCATTCATATACTGATCAGCATTCATGAGGTGCTTTGCATTGACTATTTATGGTTAAAAATGGGTGTGTACAGGGCGGGATAAGAGGCTGATTTACATACGCACACTTGTAGGTAATTTCTGATTTATAAAGGGAACATTGCTTACAAGTGTGCGTACACACGGTTTTATAAATCGGACTTTTTTTTGGCGTACGCCATTTTGGGCTTATGGGCGTACATACACTTATAGTAAGGATCCTACGCACAGCTTTATAAATGAGACCCCAGGACTTTAGTTTTTGCCTGCTTCCTTTGGACACCTTGTGTTTGCCTAATGCTTTTTGTATCCCTTTGTTGGTTGGAACTCTGCGTTTTTTGTTAATAAATCCTCGAGCTCAAACTTCTCCTGCCTGATCTCTGCTTTTGGGTCCTCAAATTCCCTGGCTCATGACAGTGAATGTCTGTACAAAATGTAATTCCATCCAATACAGAAACAACAATAATAGAAATGGCAAAAGTGGGCAGATGTGACATTTCTGTGATTATGTTTTAACCGATCAATATTTTTCACGACTACATCAGTACATTTGCTGGAGAAAGCCATCCTAGTATCTCTTTCCCTCTCGCTTTCTTTATTTCCCATGATCACTTACTGACCTGGAAGGTCTTCTATGAGTCATTACTGTTAGAGAAATAATGTGAATAATGAGGCCAAAGGGCTCGCCATCACTTTATTAGAAACATTTACCTGAATATTAGTATGCATATTTCTGCACCCCCCATTTCCTAATCTCTGCTAGCAGTGGGGAGCAACAGGTCACCTAGTCTGCTGCTGCTAGTGTCTGCAAGAGGGTGTGTGTGCAGTGTGGGTGTGTGTGTGAGTGTGTTTGTTTGACAAGGTTGGGAGAGGGTTGAAGGAGCAGTACTATGTCTGAAATTGGATCTATGCTAGTTAGCTATTCACATCACAGCACTTTGCAGACCTGGAATAAATGACATTTCAAAAGCATGTTGCAAAGTCATATTGTTTTTTGGCTTGCTTTCTGCTTATAATAATGAGCATCTTTTGTAGTTTTAACAGGTCTGTGTTCATGTTGATGGAGATTTAGAACACTCCTCTTGAAGTTCCCTTCAGCTGCCCAGAATGCTGACTTTAATGGAAAAAAAATCTTAAAAAACATTTGTGCTACGTTCCAATTATTCGTAAAGCGAGTACAAGAAAAAGATGAATGCTATTTGAGGTATTTGAAGTCATTAGTGTAAAGCTTTAATTATTTATGAGTGCCTGGGCATAACTCAGTATGTGGAAAGATTTCAAGATATTTATTGAAATAAAATGCAAATGATTTCCCCTCTCTGTGCATGGGAAAAAGACTTCAGTCAGCTGTTTTTCTCTCTATGATGGGAAGAGAATCTAAGCTTTGTGTACATCTTCCGCTGTCCTATTTTTGTCTCTTCAATTTTTAGTTCTCCTCCCCCTTCTCTCCCTATCATACTCAAACCTGTCAGCTCTTTTTCCTGCCACTTTACTCCCCCCACCACTGTGCGTATGTGTCTGCACATGCTGTGTCTATATACTCAAGATCAAACAAATACAAGACAAATACAATAAACAGAACAGGTTGGACAGACATGAACCTCAGCAGGGTGTCAGTGTCTGATGATGATTACATGCATTTAAATGCAAGGTGAAGGAGCGACTCTATTATGTCCTTTTGATTTTCACTGTCTCCAGCAGAGCCGTATCACATGGACAGACACGCTGTTCTTTGATATCATTCATTTTTGTGCTGTTGCCAGGTACTTTATTCCCGGGATGATGGTGAACTTGCCAGTTGGCCTGTACACATGCTGATTTCTTGGTATGCCTGCTCACGACAGAACACAGTGCATAATCCTGTGTGTTTTTGGTCTCGGCTCACTAATCTGGAATGACAGAATTAGTGAAGAACGTGGTATAGCACAGTGCCTGCAGGGCAGAACAGCAGCCTTGTAACTTTGTATAGTACTTGCGTATGGCAGCCTTAAAACGGGTGTGTGCTTTTCTACATGCTACTTCTGCATGACAACTCTCTTCCACCCCTGTAATGACAGTATCATTTACTCCATAATGTGCATTGTCATCCACTGTCATCCATGGCTGCCAAATCCACACATGACATGGGTCGGTGATGAAGCGATGGGGAGGTGACGCATGATTTGTGTGGAGGTCGCAGCACGCACAGTGGATATGACAAACAGCTTCATTTTAACATTTCCTCTTCTGTGCTGTTGACTCCTGATGTGAAAATCAGATCTCTTGAATACTTTCGGATTTAAGCTAAAAGACAAAAACTAACTTAAACACAGTTGTCTTTCTGAAGCGTACAGACACATCATGATGGCATTTTGCAAATGTATTTTTTAACAGTTTGTCCAAAAGTAAAAATAAATACTGTGAAAACATAAATTGTGAAGAGCTTTCTGTACATCATTATAAAACAGCCTTTATAGTCAGTGGTGGAAGAAGTAGTTTAGCAGACATGGTATATCATTCCACTGTTAGGCTGATGACACACAGCTTTACCTCAGGACAACCCCCACTTTCTCTGCTCCCCTGCCAACATCCACACTGACTACCTGCCTGGAAGAGATAGAGGCGTAGATGAAGCTCAACTTTCTTCAGCTAAATAGTTCCAAAACAGAAGCCATCTTAGTTGGCACACCACATCAGCTCCGCCTTTCCACCATCAACAGTATCACTTTCTCTGGCCAAAACATCTCCCTTTCCACATCTGTCACCAACTTGGGTGTTAAAATGGACCCTCAACTCACCTTTGACACCCACATCAAACACCTCTGTAAGACATCATTCTACCACCTCAAGAACATTGCCAAACTCCGTCCAACACTCAACCCTGGCAGATGCAGAGAAGCTTGTCCATGCCTTTGTCTCCTCCAGGCTGGACTACTGTAATGCACTCCTCATTGGGATCTCTGGCAAAAGCATCCAGAGGCGCTGCCAGGATCCTAATGAGGGTGCGCAAGCACGATCACATCACCCCCATCCTGAAATCTCTTCACTGGCTCCCTATCCCACTCAGAATAGAATATAAGGTATAAGGTATGCTTTGTTTGTTTTTTCAAACAGTACGGCTCAAACGTATTGCTATCTCACCTAACAATCGTGTTCTTGTGTGATTTTTTTTCAGAAAGTAAATAAAAAAATACACTCCTAAAAATTATTTTTATCAAGTTTGACTCTTACTAAAGCCCCATGCACATCACTTACAGCATACAGAGAATTCCAAAGCACGGGAGACCTGCCGTGCCTTGTTATGGGTTGCTAAGTGCCAACTCATAAAAAAGTGCTGCATGACATCACAACAATACTCCACAGAGACATCAGATATATCAATTAACGATGCATCAATGTTATATTGAATGTTACAAGGATCTTCATCCGTATCAGCTTCCCAATGCTGAGTACTGCATACCGGATTGTGTCCGGGTCCAAAACACCCACAAATTATGGGGATCTACCAGGAACACTTAATTATAAGGGGGCGGAAAAGGTCAGGCCATTCATCACCCACCTTACCTGTTCATTACAGCAACACCAATGGAAACTGTGACAAATGAACCCTTCCCACTTTAATGGACTTGGCATTCTGGTATTCCGAATGCACACTCCAGCTCGACTTGGAGTCAACAAGCCACATTCATTCAATGTAGAGAGCTGGAACGCTCGTAACCTCTTTAGCCAAGACCAATTGCAATTAACAAGCACCTACTTAGAATAAGGGATATGAAATGGATGAGGACGTGGGAGGTAATGGATGAATGAAAGAACAAGCATTGTGTCATTACGCAACCTTATAAAAGAGCCTTTGTGGAAGGAGAGCATGGGAAGAATTCATACTCTGTGCTTTAATCCTCTGTCTGAAGTGTTTCCTCTTTGTCTTGTTTGACTCCCATCTCTGTGATATTACATGCATGTTACTGTGTGTACAGTGTCAATATAGATTTGCGTGGGAATCTGAGAATAAGCATGTCTAATGCTTTTCAAATTGCAGAACTGCAGATCCTATTTCACCTAAATATATTCTAAAAAAAAGACTGTAATTTTGGCAACATCTCAAGCTGTTCGCACAGGGGGGGTGTTACTAATAAGGGGACAGAGCAAAGTGATCCCTCCAGGGACCTTGCATTATCCCGAACTCTCTCACTGTGTTTTCCCGTTGACAGCGCTCTTTGCTCTCCGGCCGGGCCCCAAACACAAAAGCGAGCCCCCAGTGGCAGTAATTACTGCACCACTCAACCGAAATGACAAATGAACAAATGTCACAATGCCACGGATTGCTCGCTCCCTCTTTGCTTCAACACACACACACACACACACACACACACAAGGGCCCTGAAATCCTTTCTCTCTCTTATCCACACACACAAATAATGAAAGTTTTACTGCAGGAAGGCAATCGAACAGAGCAGGTGAAGGCTGTGACAGGTGTCCAAATCCCTTCTGTGGGACAGAGAGAAAGAAAGGGAGAGGGAAAGGATGAGAGACTGTTGGATAGCCTGTCAGGAAGCAAGCAGCCATGTCCGTAGCAGCAGGGTCGTATGCCGAACGCTAATTACATTGATAAATGACGTTGGCGGCACGTCCCGCTACCAGCGATTTAAGGCCTCTGTGACCCTAACTATCACCATACGTGAAGGACGAAGCATTCAGGGTGCAGAGAAAAAGAGAGAGGGGGGAAGCTTGCTTGCTCTCTCTCTCTCTCTCTCTCTCTCTCTCTCTCTCTCTCTCTCTCAGATGCTTTTTTGATGCTTGTTGACATTACCCGCTTGTATTATCACCATTTCATGGCGCCAGCAAAGCTAATTGAATCTGCACCTCCACTCTGCACTGAATCCTCTTTACTGCTGGCGGGGCCACCTTCATTAAATTTTTTCTTTGTAAGAAACCACATCACATTCGACACAATTCACTCAAACACACACACACACACACACACACACACACACACACACACACACACACACACACACGCTCAGACACACACAGAAGATGGAACATGTTTACACAGCATAATTTCACGTTTCTCCATGTGTGTGCTTGCCTTTTTGTACGGGAGAGTGAGAGCAGGGTGCCCTGTGATTGATTCTCCCTCTGTTTCCCATCGTACGCATCATCAAAGGGAGACATGGTGATCTTGAATACAATTAAGAGGGCTCAGCCTAGACACTACTGTAATCAAACAGACCGGGGGAGAAGAAATGAGGATGTCAACTCGGGCTGCTGCATCTGCACTTTCATCTATTGCCCTTTTCCCATCCTGTCAGTTTTCTGTCGATGTGAGGGATGTGTGTACTAAACGGGGTCCATGACAGGTCTAACTTATCAGGCCTGAGTCATCTAGAATCTTTTCTGTGAAATACTTTTAGAAAATGCCAGGTTCAAAGTCAAATATTCCATATTATTTGCTTGTTCCTAAGGTGTGTATATATTATAAGGCAGTGGTTCCAAAGTGTGTGACTTGAGGAGCAGCCATCGATGCAGCAAGATTTATTTCATTTATAACATTACTAACACTATACATTACTGTAATAAAAACCATGTTAAACATGTAGTTATGCTGGAGCTAAGACAGGTGACAACAGCTCACATTTGCCGGTCGTCATAGTAATGACATGCTTTCTGGCACAGTTTTCCAGATGTATAGCAGTCAGAGAAAATGATGGAAAAATCTGTCACTGTAAACAGAGCTCAAAGAAATGCTGATCCATCTCAACCCTAAACACAGCCTAAGATGACCGAAATAAATACAATTCTAGTGTAAACTACTCGGCTCGCAACTTTTATGGAGAGGTGGAGCTAGCTGTTTCAAAACCTTTAAATGCAAAATGGTGCCAATAAGTTCAAGATATGTCAATACACCTTCTTTAGTGAGCAAAAATATTAAAGGGGTTGTAGAGGACTGCAAAGAGTGCAGTTTGTTTGCTTGGATGGTTGGTGATTGAAGGGGTTAGAGTTGAATTTGGTTTGTATTAAACAGGGGAACAGATGAAGATGAGAGAGCATAAGAAAGCAGGGAGAAGATGTGTTTCAAGTTTAGCTTTTGTGCTTTTAGTGTAGAAAGATGAAAGACTTTTGAAAGACATCACTTCATATGAACTCTTGACTATAATTTTGGGGGCATTTAGAATGCAACAGAGATGATGTGATCCACTGTTAACCAAAACTGCTCAAGTCTTCACTGCAGGGGTCAACGCTACATCTGGGCCATTCTGACATCCATCTGTTCCCATACAAACCCATTTACAGAGCACATTACAGGCTTAAACAATGAGCTGTTCAGCCTTCAACCCATCTCAAATCGCAGCATGCTTTTTTTCCACTGCAAGTGAAGAGTAAAATATTACAGAAAGGAAATTGAGCTATATTAGCTGCTATATATCAGGAGAGGATTTAATGTTCATCCTCTTGGCTGCACATGACTAACATTTATATAAGAAAATGATGGTACTCTGAATGAAGTGCAGGCTAAGAAATCATTTTATAAATGGATATGGAACCGTTTGCCATGATTAGAAAATGTATTTGACAGGAAAACCTGTCAAACAAGGAGTGTTAAGGTGTAGTGTGGGTGGAATGTTCAAATTAAGCCATTTTTATCCTGATACTTTTGAGGCTCAGAGTAAAGAAAGTGCAATTATTTTCTCACCAAACCAAGGCGAACAACCTTATTCATAAGTCAGATACCCAGACAAAGACAAATAGTTATTCAAAACCCAATTCCTGCAAGTACTCTGTCTTTAAATGTAAGGCCAAAATTATTGTCTACATCAAGGAGTGGATTCTATGTTAATTAAGGTAAGTCATTATTTAGCTAATCAGAAATATCTTACATGGACATGTTCCACTTGTAGAAATTAGGAGTGAAAAAACTAGGGTGCCAAATCCCATGTTGCTTTATACAATATTAGATATCATGGTCCATGCTGCATTGGTTAAGGTTCAACCCAGTGTCATAGGAACAGTCAATTTGGATCATTCTGGATTAGATGATTGACAACCAGTAACAAGTGTCTACCCAGGTAGTGAGTGTATCTTATTATACTGTAGGAAAAAGTAATATTGAACCATGCAGCAATCCTTTCTTAAACTTAACCACACAATTAAATTGGATAATGTAGCCATACCTTATGGAATCTAACATACAAATAAACATAATTCAGGGTTTTCAGAATTGTTAATATATATGTTGTGCTTGGTAAGTGAGTTGTTATTGCTCATAATATTTATAGATTCTAAATCCCGAACGATGTATTTTCTATCACAAACACCCACGAAGAACACCCAAGATAACTTCCATACACATAGGTTTCACAAAAATGAACAGTTTATAGGCAACCTCCTGTTAAAAGTATGTATGTAGATAATAACAAAAGAATAACGTAATAATAACAAATAGATATAAATGCAGTATATTAACTCTCATGTCTCTAAACTGACGACCAATAAGTCAATTATTTATGTCAAAGTACTGTTATTAATCTACAGATCAATTAATTGGTAAGCAACAACGTTGGACAAGTTACTTGAAAACTGTAAACAATTACTTATTATTACCCATTTCAAAAATCTCATGACTTTACTAATTACTCAGCAAAATGTGTTACATTAATCATTACTTTGATAACCCAGCTGTCAGCTCTGTCTGAGGTGCATTCAAACAACTCCAAATCCTCCAATCACATTACTGTAAAGTGTTATTAAGTAATGTGATACTGCCCAACACTGGTTAGAAAAAAACGGTTTTTAGAACAGGCCTGAGGGCTACTCATGTGGTCCTTGGGGGCTACCTGATGTCCGCGGGCACCGTGTTGGTGACCCCTGATCTAGATCATCTGTTGTGGTACAGTAATAGGTCTGTTGATCAGTCCTAGGGCTCGTTAAAAACATGAGTAGGCTGCTTTTTGTTACTATGCTCACTACACTACAAACTAGAGATAAAATCCCATATCATGTCTTTTATGCAAATAGCAAATCACCTTACATTTCCATTGTACTATAAATAAAATGACCTTGCCTAAAGAAGTAGAGGCTGCAATGATCAATTCACCACACAGTTACATGAAAGAGCTGAATGGAAGAATGCTAGAGGAAAGGCTATGAGATCAATAAAATGCTCATTATATTTCTTTGGCATTCTTTGGCCTGATGGTTGACACTAGAGGAAAGCTTAAGCGTGTCATGGAAATCTGGCCATTACTTTGCACGACAGCTGGTCATGGATCACATGTTGGTCAAGGGGAAATTTAACCTGCCAGTGGTGCATAAAAGATCAAGGGGTCACCAAAATCATTATAAATCATGTAAGGGACCATGCATACCCACACCACAACCAGTGGATTGATTGACATTGCCTTCCTCAGGCTGTGTTAGCATGGCAACATACACAGGTTACCGTGCAGATCCACCTGGCCATGCGACATTTCTGTTGCGCCGCGCTCCACTTTATTCCTATGGGTGACGTCAAGCGACTTTAACGCGCCCGCAAAGCATCCCGGGAAGGCGGCGCTGCATTTGAAAAAATGCTGCACGTCAAAAAGCTTGCCGATGCAAATTAATCCGTTGAACGCGATGCGACTATCCAATAGAAGTAGAGCACAGGCGAGACTGGGGGAAGTCTCTCGCGGGTCCTTTGTTCTAGACGTCCTACTACAAAAATGCTTAGGGGAGGCGTCGCGACACCACGCTTCAGTCGTGTCGCAAAAGGGGATCCGCAGCGTCAGAGCAACACATCCTCATACTTAAATGACAGAATAGGTCGATTGCCGATGACTCCCAAAACGACAAATATAACTGCTCTATTTACTGCCACACGTTGGCTGTTTTAAATATGTAACAGTAACACGTGACTGCATTGGGAATTTTAATCATGTCACCAATCTATTTAACTTAACAGGCACAGTTTTAAACACGTAGTTAACATTAGTAAAACATCAGGGATTGGCTTAAAAAGAGTCACTTAAAACTACTAAAATAAGGACTTAAGGGTTAGGGTAATGGTTTGGCGCTGTTATACTTTGTCACCTCGCTTCCTCGTTTGCTCTCGTAATAATTACTACAGCCACGAGAGGTCGCCGCCTAACAAGAAACGTAATTATGGGTCATTATGAGCTGCATGCACAATGAACTTATATAGTCTGTTTCTGGCTGAGGATAGTCTGGTCAGAGATCATATTAAATGTCAAAGTTCATTTTAGCAAACGTGTCCATTAAAACGAACTGCCTGCCAGCTGGATCTCAGAGCATCATGGAACAAATGAGCTTAAAAATGCAGATCCCAGTAGAGGATAGAGAATATTATTAAACTAAAATCCTCCACAATACACGGGAGGACAGCTGCAGTCACATACAAAAGACCTGATTCACACGCTGTCTCCTCTCATTGCAGAAGAAGAGTCTGCAGCAGGAAATAGAAACTGTGTCTTCATTCACCGACCAAGCAAGAAATGAAGTTAACGCTTCAAAATCATCCCCAAGATGATGTCTTTTTCCTAACCGCTCTTCCAGTCTTTAGAGCTAGAGTGATGAGGATTATGATCATTAGACAGCTGTGCCACTTTGGCAAAGGGTAGGACACTTAAAAGAACAACAATTAATGCATTTAATTAATACAACAACAATCATGTACTCAATCTCAAATCATTTATGGTTTGGGAGAACTCTTGATTATTGGTTTCAAAGGTTAACAGATGTTTTTGGCCTATTTCTCTATGCTTTTGCTTTGCATGGATGGACTGTGTGAGTGAGTGCAGACTGTGCCGAGCTTGCACATTTAGCTGCTCACATTATTAGTTAAATAGACAGAAGGAATTATGCACAGAAATATGTTGGCAGTATTATGCATATTAATGTGGGACGCTGTTTAAAGCATTGGGCTCTATTGTTAACAGATGAAATACATTTGAGCTGTTCTGTTCTGAAAGGTAAAATGAGGTCTATAAATGTATCCTTTCCTTTGTAACTAAGAAGAAAAATGAAGGCAGCGCTGTGGAGAGTTTGCTGGAGGTTACAGAGATGACCTGTTCTTAAACAGCATAAAAAAACAAGATGATCAGCATATATTTGAATTGTAGTTTACTGTCACTAATTGATTGCAATACATCACTGATCAACTGTCTCTGCCCTTTGATATTTCATTGCAACCCATTCAGTTCGACATGTCATACGGTTCAGCTCAGCCTCCCCATGCTCTCTGTTTGGCTCGTCATCTTCTTCTCATCTTTGCTTCTCCTCAGCCAACAAGACAAGTTCAGCAAGGGGAAGCCTGTTGCCAGGCAACAGCCTAGAGTGTATGATTAAAACTTTGATTTCCAATCTATCACCTGAGAGACTGATGTGGCTTCTTTCCTCTGATGCTCTGCAGAGCAGCTGGGATGGACTCATGCACATCAGGTCCACACTTGCTAAATGAATATTTACTGTGAAATGAAACATTTGGTTCACGTGGATTCGGGCTTCCTCATCTTTCTCAACCAACTTGACATCGAGCTACACCTCTAGAATGTCATTTTGTGCCGTGGTTTAAACTTGTGCTCACCTAACTGGGTTGATTTGGGGATTTTTTTTGTTTCCTCCTCCTGCCTCCTGAGTCTGACACTTTGGTCTGTGCCCTTAGACAAATGGACCAACAGATAAAAAATAGTGGACGTAGCATCAGTGACGTCACCCATTGGTTTGTGGACTGCCGTTTTAAAGCCTCGAGTTTGGCAATATGGCCGTTGCCATCTTGTTTTTTTTAAACCGGACATGGTGTTTTTTGATGAGAGGGTGGAGCTGAGGACGATGATGCGGCTAAGTCAGTGTTGTTTTTGGTTGCAATGGCGCTGCACTAAGCTAAACTTTAAAAAGGGGAATGTTGCCGAACTTCAACCCTTCTGAAGCGAGTCATCCAGCGGAAATTTACTGGCGGTTAAACGCAGACCTTCAGGTACTGGCGCCATTCATCTGCATGTATGGCAGTACAGAAAAACAGACTTCTTTTTGGAACCAGTGATGTCGCCCCCTGCTGGAAATTAGACAGAATGCAGGCACTTCTGCACTGGCTTCACTTTTAAGACCCGGAAGCTTCGTCCACTAGTTTTACAGTCTGTGATTGTGCCACAACTCTAGAAAAAAGTAACTCAAGTTAGGGTATAAGACAGATAAAATGATGAACAAAAACCTCATTCATGTCTGCTTTGTTAAATGACAAAGGCCACACTGATAGAGGTGTTACAACCAGGTTTCGTCATTATAATTGATTCTAATCTGTCAGAGATGCTCTCATGTTCTTCGTGACTATTTCAAAGAGAAACGGAGGAGGAAGAAATAGAGCATACTTTGTGTGTGTGTGTGTGTGTGTGTGTGTGTGTGTGTGTGTGTGTGTGTGTGTTTGTTTGTGATGATGATGAGCAGTGTCATGGCACCTTAACAGTTTGGCCCTAGGCAATATTGTGATACATGAATGACATATTTATCCCTAGCAAAGGAATGTCTGAATAAAATAAATGACAGATGTGTGTGTGTGTGTGTGTGTGTGTGTGTGTGTGTGTGTGTGTGTTTGTGCCAGCAATCCGGGATTCATCTAAATGCTCCCCTCTGGCATCCATGGCATTCCAATAGCTAGGAAATCAAATCTAGAGGCCAAAGATGATAAGATGGTTGCACACAGAGGCAGGGATGAGACGAAAGTGAGATGAGCTGTTGAGCTAAGAGGAGAAAAAAAAGTGGCGAAGTGGAATGGAAGGGTGAAATGTGGCAGACATTTTGTGGCTTCAGGAGACAGGATGAAAAAATATAGAGGCCTGAGATTGGAGTGGGGAAGGAGATACAAGGGGCTTGACAGTGGCCACCACATTAAAAGGTCGGATGGGAAAAGGGAAGTGGAGGTTAAGAGATGTGCAGAGTTTTGACCAGGGGCGTAGCCCAAAATTCTGGGCCCTGTAGAAAGGCAATTTCTATGGGCTCCTCCCCGCATCCACAGCTAATCATTCTAGCGTCTTTTTGGGCCCTCCTCACATGAGGGCTCTGGGTACTCGGTCCCCTTTTTCCCCCCAGTCTGACGCCCCTGGTTTTGACAAAACAAGCATCTGTCAGTATGACGGCTGAACCACAGTGGACAGAGGCATTTCATGGATCACACTCAGGTTGAATATATTGCTATGTTATGTTTCTTTCTTGACCAATGGGTGGCAGCTCAAAGGCCAATGAAACAACCAAGGGAACAGCTATTGTCAGTTTTTCAACAAGTTGACATTTAGCAAGGTAATTTATGCATAAAATACATATTGAATCAAAACAAATCAATATAAAAAAAGATGAAATGAGCATTTTACCCATTGTAGCTTACCGGTAAATGGAACAGTTTGAGCTTTCACCAAATGCTTCATCTGACAGAATATGTTCTCATGAACCATTCGTACATACAGCTACAAAAAGTAATGCACTGTAATTTGTATATATTCCACGTATTTACACCACATTGACTGCTGCTGTATGAGAACGATCTGATGCGCCTATAGGGGAGGTTGGGGTGGATGGGTGGTTCATAAAAAGCCCAGGGCTTTGAAGCGTGGGAACGGAGTTTTTCTCCTGGGGACACACAAGACTTTCACCCAGTTTGTGTCACAGGAGTACTACTTAAGATGTTCAGTGTTTTAATCCAAACCATAATCTTTTTTTCTAATCTTAACTAGTCGTTTTGGTGCCTAAACTTAACTGTCGTCGCCGCATAACAGTCACCTTTTGTCGCCTAAACTCAACAGAAACAGCCTCTGAAATGACTGGCACCTCATTGGTACCAGCTTACAGTAACCTTTTCTCAGCTAAATTTAACTGTAAAGGCCGCTAAACTTCGTCATGTGACCGGTCGTTACGTGAGCAGCCGGCAGTCGTTGTAATTTCTTAGGATATCATACTAATTGTTGTGCATACGCTTTCGTACGATATCGTACACACCCGTTCATGAGAATGCGTTGACAAGGAACCCACATACAGAGATCGATATCTCAGTTTAAACTTGAATCAACACTTCCAACATGAAAGATCAGTGGTGAGGACCCGCCTACACAAAGCAGAAAACTTTACCAATGAGGAGGATAGAAAAAGGAGGCGTGGCAGGTCTAGGGGGCGTTACCAACCATGCTAAAAGGAGTGGATAAATAGAGTCCTAATCTGACGTGACCAGTACAGATACTGCAAAATCAACAGGGACTGCCAGAAGCCATTGACTGCCAGAAGCCATTGACTGCCAGAAGCATTGAGACTCCCTTACGTGGCTGGACTGTATCTAGTGAGACTCTTCAGGCCACAAGTAGTCAGCATAAGACTGGAGTGGTGTATGACACCATGCAACTACTGTAGGGAACACGCATTGGTGAAATAAACAATTTAATAAAGCCACATCTGAACTTGCAACTTAGAGTATGTCAGTTATTTGTACTGTCTTCCATAGGCTTTGCTTTAATTATTGAAGCCTTTCTTGTAGCCACTTGGCTTGTTGCACTGTGTTCCTAACCTGTAGTTTCTGGTTTTCTGGGGGAACTGTACTGATGTCCGGTTGAATGATCCAGTGTACATTTTCACACGCCAGATCCTGGTACTCACTTAGTACCTCTCAGTTGGTTGCATCTGTCATCTGTGGAGGAAGAGATACACAAGCAGTTGGAGACAGGAGATGAGACAGGCCTTGGGCATGTCTGTGGCTTCCACTCAGTGAGCAGAGAGCAAGACAGGGAAACCCTCTGCACAACGGGAAGCCAGCAGGCGTGAGGAGAGGAGTGAAGAGAGGCAGAGAAATGGCTGCAATCATTTTTTTTTTTTTTTATGTGTTTTGACTGCAGGCATCTATCCCGGCTCCGTCTCTACACTCACAAATAGCCTAGAGACAAAGAGGAAAGAAAAACATATATATATATATATATATATATATATATATATATATATATATATATATATATATATATATATATATATATATATATATACACACACACAGTGGCATGCTCATTAATGTTAGAATAGTCTGCCATTTTATTACTCTTACTCAATAAATTGTTTGTTGATTGAAAAGTTTTTTGGGTTGGTATTAGATAAGGTATAAATGAACCAACTTCACCTTAAGGCTAAAACCGACAAACCTGTCTCACTTAGCGTTTTGTGTTCATAATTCAGAGAGACCGTGTGTGTTGTGTTACTATAGAAACCAAGCACTTTTGTTATCTGCATAACTTTGCTGAATACAACCCAGAACCTTTTCAAATCTGAAACATAGACTGGAGTAAAACAGACAAGCAGACAAGCCTCAGAGGCCAGGCCAGAGTTTTATTTACAGTCTGTATAGGAAAAGATGGAAACTAAAATTAAATGGATGAAAAGGATTTGGATGACTATTTGACCTTTATTTGCAATCAATTTACATGTTCTCGCCAAGGTTTCTGAGTAAATAATCTTACATCCAGCTGTGCAACACAACTATGTCCTTATTTTGAGTGCCAGATCACAAAATGTGTTCATGTCAAATTTGCATCACTTATATCTCGTGACAGGATATGTGACTTTCTTTCTGCTGGATTGTATATTAGCCTTCAACCATTAGATGATCAATTTTGTTTTTTAGTGTGAAGGTTAAGCTTGATCTAAAAGCATGCAACCGATGTGGTTATTGTATGGGTAATTATTTATATGGTACCATCTTTTGAAAAAAATATTCCTCAGTACAGTGTAAGGATCCCATAGTGCTCACCTTACATCCAACTGCAAAATATTCCTCATTTTATTTTTTTAGGCTCCCCCTGACGCTCTGTAACAAGGTAGTAGGAGTCAAAGGTCGAGTGTGTGGGTGGTCAGAACTATATGTATTGATCATATTATAGAATGTTTTGCTAGCTTCATCTCTGTATCTGTAATCTTGGTAAAAAATATGCAACCCCACATGTTCAGCTTTACTTTTTAATCCTCTCTTTTGATGGATCATATAAACTCTTTTAGTGGATGGTTGTAAATTTAGCAACCACGTTATCACCCTTTGGGTAATTCCTTTCGATCAGGTAGCTGATTGCAAAAGTGCTTTAAGTTTTTATAGAGCTGCTGCTGCATCTGGAAACTTCCTTCCTCAAGCCTGTGTGTCATTTTAAGCATATTGGGCTGCAGTCATTGGCCACTAGCTTTAATTACAATATCACAGAAGAAGGGTGTCTTGTTGCCTGACTACTATACAGTACAATAAAAGCCTTGGAAAGCAAAGCTGTTGGCTCATCAGGTTTAAGTGTTTCTTTAGGTGCTGTGAAGTATATAGACTTAACGACTGATGGTTTGCAATAATTTCACGAGGAGTATGAAATGCTGTATGGATTAATTTTATGCCACTACAATTAAACTGTGGCTTTTACAAGTGTCGTTAAGATTATTTCTTTACTTTGTACATAATGGAGAGATATGGCATTATTGTTGCGCTTGCAGTTTTCTTTTTTGAGGTTTAATACAAAAAAAAAAAACTAATTAGCAAATAATAATAATTAGGCAAGTAACAACATATACAAAGAACAGTAATCACACTGGCCACAAGAGCCACATCTGTGTAAGCCTGATACAGAGAGAAAGTACAGTATAATATAGGGTCTTACCAACCTGTCTTCTAGGATCTCAGAGGGTTGGCTTTCACTTTTGGACAATCCCTGCTTGTGAAGGAAATCCACACATCTTGAGGCCTTTGCTCAGCACTAATGCAACCACAGTGATGCTGTTGAAGAAGATTCAGAAGTAAGTCAGTAAGTAGTGAGCCATGCGTATAAAGACAAAAAACTAACTTTCTGCTGTGGGAAAATTTCTGTCAGCCTTTGTACCTACCCTATCTGCACACCTACAATACCATTTAGAAAGAATAATGATGAAATGTGGCTTTACTTTAAGCATCAATGGAGTGGAGTGATGGGGTATTCGCTCACAGTTGTGCGGAATTTGAGTGGGTGTGCTGTTGTTGCTGCTGCTGCTTTATCCACTCTGGGGCTGACTGGTGGCAGAGTGTGATTGAAGTGGAATGACTGATAGTTTGATTTCACAAATATCTGAGGAGCTGAACAACGTATCCAGTGGGCGTCACACACACTGGGATTGGTGTTGTGTGTTCATTTGACAAGACCCCCATGAAAGCATCTGGCTGGGAGCTTTTTCATTACACTGAGTATACTTGATTGCATTTTCTCCAGCACTCTCTGAAGTGTCTAAATGGAGCCTCACAGCCATCACTAGGCACTGCTACAAGTCTCTGTGAAGCCTGTCAATTAGGGCAGGAAAGCCAAGAAAATAACTAAAAACTAAAAATAGCTAAAACAACTCCTTGAGAGAATTGATTACTAAAAATCACCCTTTGTTTAATCCGTAGAACCACAGCACACTGTTTCAAATAGATCATTAGGCTGTCGTATGTCGTTTTTATATAATGTCGTTTTTATATATTTTAAATGTGTAACACCACTTGAGCCACGGTGAAACGTTGTTTCGTGTATATGGTTGAAATGACAATAAAACACTTGAGTTAAGTTGACTGTCTCACTGTCTGTCTGTCTGTAAATGGTAGGCGTGGCTTGGGAGTAGATGCTAAAGCAGCGAAGCAAGTGCATTCTGGGATTTGGTGTCTTTCATCCACATGAGCCAAAAATACATTTTCTGGCTTTTCTCGGCCTAGAAGCCACCAATTTCTAAAAAAATTTCACATTTCTACTACATAAGTGACCCAATTTAAAGATATATTCATCTTTCCAATGGTGAAATATCCCTTTAAACTTTAAAGTGCTCATATTATGCCTTTTGGCTTTTTCCCTTTCCTTTATTGTGTTATATATTTTTTTGTGCATGTAATAGTTTTACAAAGTGAAAACGCCCAAAGTCCACCCCAAAGGGACTTACCATCTCAAACAGAAAACACTGTTCACAAACTGCTCCAAACAGCTCTATTGTAGTCCAGCCTTTACTTCCGTGACGAACGCTCGTCACTTTGTAACACACGTTCTAATGCTCGCCTAGCTGCTAGCGTGGTACGCCCTCATACTCTGCTTCTGACTGGGTAGTAGTCCTTACCTAGCTACTGTGCATGTGCAACTCCCAACAGAGATGGAATAGAAGTGTGATGCCTCACTCTGTAGCTAAAACAGAGAGCTCAACACACAGGGTGAAAAGAGGAGCTGCAGCAATGTGCAGTACAACAAAAATATGGTGTTTGTTGAAAATTAAACCATGTAAACCTATTCTGACATAACCTCTAAATACAATTATGAACCTGAAAATGAGCATAATATGAGCACTTTAAATATCTCTTTGCCCAAGTGTCACATAATCACAAAAGAAACCAGCATCCCTCAGTAGTCTCTGGACTGGACTCAGTCTGTCAACATTTAGACGCAAGTGTCAGAACAGCAAAGAGAGAGACACATAATCACAGTTTAAAGGCTGTGGAGAAATGAAACGTCTAGCTCTATTGATGTGGGTTTGGCCATGTGAGAGGAGTGTAAACACATTAAACTGTCACTCTCTAAGTTACTATACTTAATGGGAAATCAGCTAATCAGATGTAATATGCATCAGAGTGCAAACAGAAAAAAAGAAATTGGAGAAGCCAGTTTTGCTGCACAGTTTGGTTCCCTTAGTTGAAAATAAAGCTGAATGTTGAATTTGAAAGTTATCTAAAATTGACCAAGTTATTTTTCAATCAACTTCCACATGGCTTCACATGTATAAAGCCAGAAGACGAGCCAACACAGTGAATCTACTTACCCAGACAACGTCTGATCTCTCTCTGTACCACTTCACCACCGAGAGGAAGCCCAGCAGTGTGTGTTCACTTTGCTTTAGAGATTTATGTATGAGCACACTGTGTACACTATTGAATAAAAAATGTTGCGCCATAAAAAATGTATGGACAAACATGGAGAATACAAGAGCAATTCCACATTATCATATGGTCATTGGGATAATGTAAAATATATTTTGTATATCTGCAAAAATATGCAGGAAATTATAAGTTAGGTATTATTGTAGTTGCTTTGCATCTCTCTTTCTCTCTCTCTCTCTCTCTCTCTCTCTCTCTCTCTCTCTCTCTCGCTCGCTCCTTCTCTCTCTCTTTCTCTCTCGCTCGCTCCTTCTGTTCGAGGGTTCTGCCTGTTAAAAGGAAGTTTTTCCTCGCCACTGTCGCACCAAATGCTTGCTCTTGGGGGAACTGTTGGGTCTCTGTTAATTATAGAGTGTGGTCTAGACCTACTCTATCTGTAAAATGAACTGGGATTAAATCTGTTTTGATTTGACTCTATAAATTGAAACCATTTTTGAATATGTGGAAAGCATGTGAAACTATTTCATTCATTGATTATTTTAGCAACGAATTGCGGAGATTTATTTACTTTACACAGCAGCTGGATTCTCGCAATATAACTATAATTTTTTGTGATACTGCCATTCTCGCATATTACATGAAAATGTAAGGCTCCAAGTAATGTGCTTGTGTCTGAATTACCAGTTTACCGAACCAACCAGCGTCCGGTGAGGAGCTACAGTCTGATGGCTTGGTTTAGGTGTGTGTGATGGCAGCGACTGTTCGTTCAAAACACCAATGATGTTTGTGATAGACAGATGGTTCATCCAATCAGCTGCCAGGTATTTTGACAATGAAGGCTTCTCAGATGGTTCTGTGTAACAAACCATCTGGTGCGTCAGGTTAGACTATCATAGTGATGGAAAGTAACCTGGGAAAAAAAAATTCCATGATTTGTTGAAGATGGAATAACTAAGCCAATGAGATGCTGCACAGGGTCATAAAAGGGCTTTTGCAATACCAGAGGCAAACATGTTTTTGTACATGCAAACTGATTTCTTTTGTTACCTTTTATCCGCTCCCTCCTGCTCGGCTTTCATTACACTAACTAAAATAAGCCTTAGCTACAGGGATTTCTGGCAAAAATACCTTGGATCAGCTGAATTTAATTAGTGATGTCTTAAATATCCTCTAATCTCCATAAATAAGCACATGTTTTATGGATGCCTTATTCATAATTTATCTTCCCTCCAACTCCAAGGAGGGGAGGGAATACAAGTGCTAAGCAATCCTCGTCAAGAATTAACAATGGGCTCATCTGATCATGTTATTGACCCTACACAAAGCTGATTACTTCCCCCGGACGCTGCCTCATTTCCACTAAGTCGTGTATTGTGTGAAAAACATGAAAACTGAAATGGAGCAGACATGATAGGGTCACAGGATGAAGATGAGACGGGAACAAAAGCAGGTGCTATTAAATTGTCAGCTGTTTTCAGGTACTGTACATCACATCCATTTCAACATGGTGCTTTGCCTTTTGAATTGTGGGAACAAAATACAGCACAGTTATCAATTTTCACTGTTAACATCAAAACTGCCATTAAGATCAGCCACTTGGGATCGGCGCCATTAAAATGAGAGGGCAGAGTGGTTCTGTCGCTACGGCAACATGGCTTTTGTAACTGTCTTGTTTGTGGAACTATTTTTCAATCCGGCAGTGAAGTGGGGCGTAGCGGTTTGTTTGGTGCCTCCCTGTCGAGAGCTTATTACCTGACTGAATGAACAGGCCTTCGCCATGTCAGAGATGTCACAGAGAGCAAGGCCTGCTGGGTCGGGGCATTGTGTCACAGCAATGAACCCATTCAAAAGTTTACTGTGATGGTGGATGAATACCTACTGTATCAGCAAGCCTCTTAGTTATGCAACTACTGATGGGTTGTGATGCTGTTAACAATTTCAAGTGTGAGTAAAAACATCACACAATTTAAATCACGTAGTATAAATAACTGTGTGGTGACCTGTTGCCTTCAGGTGTGTGTTGGAATGTGAATGCTATGGTGTAGATGTTGAGGAGGGGCTACCATAATTGCATGATTGCATGCATGTACGAAGAGATTCAAGATTCAACAGTAAGCTGGTTTTTGAGTTATTATATTATGATTTTGAGGGTAATATTTTCCGTTAAGCAGGCAACTCTGTTTTGATTGATGAACTGTTGACTTTGCATTTTAGTTTTCCTTTCTTTGAGAACAATATCATGTCTTTGCATGCAAAGCATTATGTCTGGCTGTCAGACATTCTGTCTGTCTGAACAATGTACAAGTTCTTTGCTGTACTTTACATACCTTTAACACTTAAACAGACAACAATCTGTCTCTATTTACAGCATATTAACCATGTCTAATCATGCCATTTACGTGTGTGTGTATGATAATGTGTGTATATATTCACCTGAAACCCAAATATATTGGTAAAACTCTCACACTGTTTATTTTATACTATACCTGCACTGCCTACTATGTTAATACTGTTCATATTGTGAATATCTAGTGTATTCATAGCCCTTACTGTTTATTCCACATTCTATTTATTCTACATTTTATTCTGTATATTACTCTGCACTTCTGGTTGGATGCATTTTGTTGTCTCATACCAGTAGTCTCTGCAATGACAATTAGGTTGCATTATTTTAAATGATGAATCAATAAAGCAAATTGATACTAAATATCTTGAACAACTATTTTGAGATAATTAAGCACGTAAGGATAAAAAATGTTCAGTTAACAAAGCCAGTAAAAACTGGCTCACTGGTAAGAAGCAGTAAAAAGCCTGCAAGTTTGACCGGGCTGCAGTCCAACTAGAATGGAGGTTACAGTTCCCGGGTAATGGCAGTGCTTGCTTGTCCTCCTCTCACTGATGTAAGGTTCTGGAAGTCAACAGTCAGATGTTAGATACACTCATGTCTTGGGAGGGCTACAGAGAAATATTATATATATGTTCATTTCAAGACTTGCTACAGTACGTATCTACTCACCTCTCCTCCTCCTGTCCTCTGAACACCCCGCAGACCTCTTTCTCTCTTTATCTGACATGAGATCAGAGGTTCTTTGTCTATGCAGCACATCTTTATCATCAGCTGCTTTTCTTTTTAGTCCTGACCGAGCCCGGCTCTCGGTCTGGGTGCAGCTTGAAGCATGTGCGCTGTGGCGGTGATGCTCAGAGGGGACGTTCTTTCAATCAGGTCGAATGTGGAAAGTGTGTATCCACACTGTATGCAAATGCTGGTCCTGAAAGTGGATGGACCTGCACAGCTTCCTTTGTAATTTGATAAATAGGAGGTTAACTGGATGAATAATATGTGACACAAACAGACATCAAACTGACCCAACCCCATGCCTTCAAATCTCCTTGTTAAACTATCAGTGACTGATGTAGGTTAGCCTACCCGTGACATCCACACTTGACCCTTTTGGACAGATTAGAGGTTTCACTCATAGTCCCATCACCATCATCATCACGCTTTATTTTCATCCCTGACTTGACTGCCGCGGTCTGGGTACTAGTGCAGGGATGAGGCTTGATGCAGTCGGGCTGGCTCAGGCCTCTCCTCTCAGCAGGAGGAGAAGGAAGGTTCTGCTGGACGGGGTTACTGATTTCGGAGGAGGGCTGCTGCAGAGAGCCACTCACAGCTTTCCCACTGTCAGAAGTTGGGGTCTTGTTCTGACAGACGCCCATTATCTCAAAACAGGACTGAACACTGCAAGGCAATAAATGCTTACAACAGCAAACTTCAAGTGTATACACTTTCAACACATTCAGATAAAGTAAGATAGATAAGATAAATCCTCATCTCTAAAAGTGCAAGTGAGACATTAATAGAGAGCAATAATTCGTAATATGTTAAAACGAATGAAATCACAGCATTGACTTACTGGGAGCTGACGGGGTACATGCTGACAATGTGGTGCATGCTGGTAAACTGATGCTCCAGCACCTGACTGGGTGTAATCCGCTTGGCAGCATCGAGTTCAAGCATTCGAAATAGCATGTCCAAAAACATCAGCAGGTCATTGAATTCTGCGACTTTATCTGCAGGTTTCTCAGAGCTGATGACCCGGATCTGGAACATGAATAAACAATAACAACAGAGGTCAGGGGTATCTGCAATCACCTCCAGGAGTGGATAACCCCCCCCAGAGATATACGAGTGTATTCTGTGTATGCTTCAGAAATATGTTCAAGTTCATTTTTTTTTTTAATCAAAAGGAACACCTAGATTCAGGAGGTCATACAGAGAGCTAAACCTGATCCTCCTGGTCTCCTTCACCTTAATTCCTGTCTCTACGTAGTACTCTTCTGGTGTCTATATGTATAATATGTTGTTGTTAGCAATGACATTCTGAGTACAGTACACTTGGACACATTCTAGGTCGTACAGTAGGTCAACCAGATCCGAGCAGTGGTGAAGTGGCAGGTACCTTGAGTGTGTAGAGACTGGTGGTGGATTTGTAGAGTCTCTGGAAAAAACAACCAGTCTTGTATCCAGTGCTTAATTTGTAAAGTGGGAGGTCCCGGAGCGCAGAGGGGGGGTGGATCCGGCGACTCAAAACTGGGGTTGGAGGTAACGGAACCAAAACAAAAATTACACCTGCCTACGTAGCTTCTCTGACTCTGACTAAAAAAGCCTAAACAACGCTGTGTGTACATCAGGGCAATGTTTATTTTTATTTCAGAACGTGCACTGCATCGTTGCAAAATGTAAAAAAAAATTAAAATACACTGCAACGATCGTTTTCAAAAGCAGCAACTATCCATCGGACAATTAAAACATAAAACCCACCGTGGTCTCCACATTCTTGATCGGCAGAAACGATTTTTGCTTGTTTGGGATCCAACTGGCCAGCGTATTTGAAAAAGTTAAGCAAACTTTGTTGTCTTTTTGACATTTTTATCCTCAACCAGCACAAGCGCTTGTGTCACTTGGAGTGCAGCGCCGCGCTGTTGAAGTGCCGATCCCCTCCCTCCGTCCCTCTCCCCCCTCCGTCCCTCTCCCCCCTCTGTCTTACCCTGAAAATTCACCTCAAAACGCATTGAAAATGCAAACACAAGACTTTTGTGGAACTCCAATGGGGAATCAAGACTAACAAGACAGATAACAACATTGAACACTACACAAACAGTAGTTTATTTTTTTCATTTAGGCGACTAATTTTTCATAGTGACACAGGAGGTGCCGGATCCAATAAAAAAGGTTCCGGATCCAACGTCGGAGGTGCCGGAACATGTTCCGGCTCAAATTAAGCCCTGCTTGTATCCCTTGGTGAGCAGGTTGTCTGGTGGCTCACCCTGAGTCTCCACTATGTACCTAATCTGAAGAGACAACACAACGTCAAGTCAAGCAGGCTCATGCAGGTCGAGCACTTTTAGTGAATTTGAATGGATTCACTTCCTTATTCATTTCCATAAATGACTGAGCAATAGTTCCCATTCACCCTAACTTCTACCAACAAGAACAGGGGGCTGGGGGAGGAAAAGAATAACTGTGATAAAAAGAAAATGTGTAAAACAAGTAGGCCTATAGTGCACAATGTCCAGAGGTTGAATAGTAAAGACTAGATCACATATAAATAGAACATATTCATCATATTCAAGTAAGAAACAAAGAGTAAACTTCAAGTAGTCCTTACCATATAATATTCACTACTGCCGGGATAGAGTAGAGTGCCGAGGTACAGCGTAGCGGCCATGCAGCCCAAAGACCATGTCTATAGCCTCTGTGAATGGAAGCCCCAATATAATCTCTGGAGACCTGAGAGAAGACAAACAACCATGATTACACTAGCCATAAAGTACAATTTCCACTATTTCGACAGTAAAATAACTTCTACTATACCCTCCTTTACAGCCACCAATACACCACTAACAGATCAACCATGGTTCCAGTCACTCACCTGAAGGGACAGGTCTGAATGTACGAGCCCCGCATGGCAGCTGACACGTCACCGGCCAGTGTTTTTAAAGCAGAAAGAAATACATCAGAACATACCTGCTGGACAATAGGTCTGATCTCCTTCAGAAGGAGAGGTCGGAAATATCTTTCCTTCATGAAGTCTAAAAGACTTTTGTCCAAGTGCTCAAACCATCAAACTAAGTTGCATTTGTCCGAGTCCAGCGATCTCAGTTTTAACAGGACGGCCACCTGGGAATACATAGAAAATACAGATTTTACATAAGCTTGACCCACAGAAACAAGCCATTACATAATTGTAGGTATTTCTTAAATACAGTTGAGGGAACAGCTGTGCAAAACATTGTCACAAAAATAGTACAAATCAGAATTTGATGAGCATGCCTAATTTCATTTCCTACCTCTTGTTTTGCCTGTGTGACTAAAGGGCCCTGATTCTTCATCATTTTGATGGCTGCTGTCTTCTTGACGGCTATCCTCGTGCACTTTGCAACTGTGCCGAAGGTGCACTGGCCCAGGAAAGACTGCACTTGTTAGTTTGAGCTACCTGGTCATCCTGGGCAGATTTAGTGGAGAACATATTTGAAGCCATCACAAAATGGGACACCTGCAGCCGGGAGCTCAAAGCTGAGTGTGGCAGCTGAAGTATCTTCTCAAAATGTTAAAAAAATAAATGTACTAGGAACAAGTTCAAAGGTTCAATGTTGAGAAAAGTCGTGTCTCTATGTGTCTTTACTCTCAGAAGATATCAAACATACTGGTCATCCCAGTCTAGTGCAGTCTCACTAAGTTCTACATTCTGTTCTATGACAGAATTCTGTTCTACATCACATTCTCAACTTTGAAAATAATTAAGGATTCTGAATAAATCTTAATTAATTGGTACACACACACACACACACACACACACACACACACACACACACACACACACACACACACACACACACACACACACACACACACACACACACACACACACACACACACACTACCAGTCAAAAGTTTGGACAGGCTATCCCATTCAAGTGAATAAGTATGAGCCAGACTAATAAGTATTCAGTAAAGGGTGGTTGTTGTGGCAACTCACACATATTTTGACGTGCAATGATATGTAATTTAATATTTGGCTGAAAACAATAATATAATTTGAATTGTCAACTCATTTTTAACAGCTGATTTATATATACACATACAGCAAATATCTTTAATGTATTTGAAGGCTTCCAATTTTCCACAATTACCAATTAAAGGGCCTCCTCCATTTCAACATAGTCACAGCTCATTAACCTGAGATGTACTCTCAACTGCACTGAGAGCAGCAGGAATGTCAATTGAAGTGTAAGAGCTTAAATAGTTGGACTGTGGATGACATGTATTCAGAATTCAGAATTTGGCAGTAGCAACTTGATACAAAGAAACATCAAAAAGCATCAGATCATGAATGTAATATCAACATCAACATGACTTGTATAGGAAACAATAACATTTGGTGAAGATTGCTGAGCAGGTAGAGCACATTGGGCTTTAAAGCCCATGTTGCAGGTTAACCACCACTGTTGATTAATGGGTACATAAAGTACTCAACATATGTATATCATTGTTAAAAATGTCACCAAATAGTGTTAAAGGCCAGTTTTCGCCGTTTTAGTCGTTTAGTGGGTTTTTTAACGCAATTCGGTGATGACGTCACGTTGGGGAGACGTGCCTCAGAACTATGGTGACTGACTGGGATGAGGAAGAGGTGGAAGAGGTGTTTTTACTGTCAGTGAATAGCACCGAGTGAAAGTCAATGTTTTCTTTATATTTAGTGACAGTGATCATGTCGTTAGCTAGTTCAGATAAGTACTGGTAATCTAGCTAGATCTAGAAATAGAAGGCATCATGCTAGCTATGGGCTAACTTGCCAGTCAGTCCTACCTGTGAAATCCCCCGACATTGTAAACACATTTTCGATTAGATATCTCACGTTTTGATGGACCCTACTAGCTCCAGTAACAACATATTTGCCTAGTGCTCATTTATTACTTGGATGGGGATGCTATTCGGCTTTTCACAAGTTTAGACAGCTAGCTAAAGCTACGCCGACGTTTTGCTAACGTTAGCGCAACAGCGTTAGCCTAGACGGCTAGGTAAATATTACGACTGCCTTCGTTGTTTCCTATATCTGCGTCCACGTTGTCAACATAAGACATGTGGCGTTAGTGCTCCTTTTGTACGATAATTGTATTGAAAGAAATGTTAAGCTTCGCTCCTACGAGATGCGTGGGTTTTTGTTAGCTACATTACACACAAATTAACTGGCTATAGTTAGCCTGTGCTAGCGGAATTAGCTAACGTTGCGTAGCCAGCCAGCAGCTTCGGCAGTAGTTCCGGCGAGCTAACCATGACAGCTAACACATCCACAAGCGTCTCTATTTCAAACATCACTGCAGATTGACTGCTTTTAGCAGCAGAGGTTGATTGTGGGCGACAATACTGTCGTGGTTAGCTTACCGAAACTACTACCGATTGCCGAAGTTGCTGGCTGGTTACGCAACGTTAGCTAATTCTGCTAGCATACAGACTAACTATAGCCAGTTAGCTTTGTATGTAGCTAACAAAAACCCACCCATCTCGTAGGAGCGAAGCTTAACATTTCATTCAATAAAATTATGGTACAAAAGGAGCACTAACGCCACATGTCTTATGTTGACAACGTGGACGCAGATATAGGAAACTCCGAAGGCAGTCGTAATATTTACCTAGCTAGCAGTCTAGGCTAACGCTGTTGCGCTAACGTTAGCAAACGTCGGCGTAGCTAGCTGTCTAAACTTGTGAAAAGCCGAACAGTATCCCCGTTCAAGCTGTGTTTCACTTTCCCTCCAATATTATTATACACATAATAAAGACACATGGAATCGGTCGAGACCAAAAGCCATATTTTGCAACACCAGTGGCACATAGACAGTGAAGGTTAACCAAAACTGTAAAGTTGAACACCTAAAATTAGCTGAAACTGAGCGGAGGGCAGCTGCGGATTTAGGTGATTATTCTCTCACTATGAGCAACCATTTTCACATTGTTATATTTTTTTCACATTGCCATTTGATATTATGTTCTTAAAAAAACCCAAAAAACGATTTTAGCTGCTTTATAGACCTTTTTCACGGCAGACATGTTGACATGTCATAGTAGGAAAAGCACAGGTGTATTCAAAACCATTAACGATGGCTGTATTCCACTTAGGAGAGGCCCTTGTATTGTGCATGCTGACTCACTGAAATAGCTTACTGGGACACTTGATGGAATTGAGCCATCGTTAAGGTTATCAATTCCAGCTGTGCTTTTCCTACTATGCCAAGTCAAAATGTCTGCTGTGAAAAAGGTCCATACTCTGTGACATTTCCAGGCTAACTGATGCTACTAGCATTCAGCTAGCATACTAGTGCACATCAGCTCAGGGGAGTCGGACTGGGGGGAAAAAGGGGACCCTCATGTGAGGAGGGCCCAAAAAGATGCTAGAATGAATAGCTGTGGATGCGGGGAGAGGCCCATAGAAAATGCCATTCTA
The DNA here is from genome assembly GCF_008315115.2 of Sander lucioperca. NCBI lineage: Eukaryota > Metazoa > Chordata > Actinopteri > Perciformes > Percidae > Sander > Sander lucioperca. Next base: position 10,513,218 of record NC_050188.1, on the reverse strand, counting down.
CAGGGCCCAGAATTTTGTCCTACGCCCCTGCATCAGCTGAAGTACACCAACATCTCTCCTTCGTCCTGTTTTCAAGTAAACTTGAATGTTGGGCTTTGTAAACTTCAGAAGAACAGAATAAGCTATCTGTTTGTGTGACTGCTTTCTATTTTAATGCATAGAAAATGACAACATGACAAAGTAAATATAAGATAATCATAACCCGTTCAGGGTGAAATAATCAAAATAAAAACATCTCACTCAGCCGCCTCATCAAAAGCTTCCTTACCCACTGATTCAACATTAATTACCCTGATAATTACACAAATGTGCTAATTTGACAGTCACACATGGGAAGCCTGCTTGTTTCAAGTTGACTAAAAAGGAAGCGAGAAAGAGAGAATAAAAAAAAAAAAGAGAGAAAGAGTTGATTCTTAGTCTTCTTCCTCGTTTGAGCATATGATGAGCCTTGGTTGTTATTATCCCATCATGCCACAGAGCCCTGACAGTTTGTATTAGTTATTGTCCTATTGTTATGAGCCAAGGATGGTAGTAATTGGAGATTCACTGTTGATTGTTATCACAGTGCTCGGATTTTCTTTTCACTCATTCATTATTCAAGATAATGAGAAGTTTTCTCTCATTCTAAGACTCACAAGCACATTATCAGTCTGTTTTTGCCTCCGCTTTCTTTCTTTGTTAAACCACTGCATTATTGGGAACAAAGAAGGGCTGAGGAGATTATTGTTATTGTCATTTTTACTTTTTAAGCAGCACACGTTTGCAGCTTCAGCTGGGTGATGATTGAAAACAGACATTAGTTGAATATAGATCGGTTGACTAAACTAATTGCATTTTAAGAAAGGGTTTTCTCAAATTTAAGTTGATTATAGTGTACCTTCATATTCTTATAGGGTCATGATAACTATCCCAGCTTAGAAGAACCACCAGCGAGGACAGAGCTCTCTGATATTTACTTATACACTGAGTTAGCCTTCCCATGGTGCGCTGACTGCAGTAAGTAAGCCAGCCCCCTGCTGACAAATACAACTGACAGGGCAAATATATACTCCCTCTCATCAGTCAACCCCTTCATCCTTGGGCCAATGTCTTCTGGGACGGCAGAGGGTGGATTTTGCCTGATATTAGCCAAGGCCCGGGCCAGCTGGAGGGATTTGCGAGGGTAAACCTCTCGCTTTGATGTCTCCTCAAATATCCTGGCTTGACACAGTAAAACAAGGGATAGCAGGAAATCGAGTGGACTGATCCAAAAGAGATGCCCCTTCTGATCTCCCTATCAACAAACACAGGGAAAATAAGAAAACACATTGTAGTAACGTCCTATTATTTTCCCAATTCAGTGTTGTTCTGCTTATTACAAGAAGGGGAATGTGTTTAGTGCAGGGAATTATCCATATCCACAACACATGTGCAGAGATTATCAGTGCAAAAGCAGTAGTAACAAGAACCAAGACATTTCTATTTTTCTGTTTAAACACTGCATTAGCCTGCTAAAGATGTACTGTAATGACTCAATCTCGCACAGCCTCTCTGAGAGGAATTCAAGTAGATAGTTCATACATGTATACTCAATTGAGATAGCGACTTGCTTAGTCCCAAATGATCTTTGCAATGAATTGTATAGTCTTGTTTTTCAGCTTGGCGTAATAAGCTCCTCTTATTAAAAAAGCAACAAAGGGAACATGGCTGCCGGACACCTGGGTAATTGGAGGAAGCTGTCATCTCAGGCAAGACGGCGGAGTGTATGGCTGCCAGTGTGATGTGTCAGACTCTGCGCAGTGATAAAAGTGACAAAGCTAATTGTCGCCTCGCATCTCCATGCTCAAAGAAACTCTCAAGACCTCTGAAAAGCTTTTCTCTCCCATTCCTTTTTCCTCAGAACTCATTGATATTAAAATGCCTGAGGGAGACATTTGGGTGGCACAGTAAGAGAAAAGCAGTAAAACCGATGTTGACGTTATACTGGCTTCTGAATACCGGCAGGTATAATATGTGTGTGACTCAGAATTAGCATGCTATCGACTCATGGGAGCAATTATACAGCAACTGCAAACTGATCAAAGAACTTAGCGAAATTCACAGAAGCAATGATGCACAAGAGAATTCTCAGTCAAAGCAACAGCAACTCATAAGGCACTTCAATTCAGAAACCCAAGAGTGGATCCTTAATCACAGCATTCCGTGTGATCCTACAAATGCAACCCAGTCTCACGGCAGTTCGTGAAATGTTCACGTAATTTAATCTATTGATTCGTGTACACGGACACGTTAATCTCATTTTTTTCGTGCTGGTCAGCACGTTTTTTAAACTAATGTATTTCTACTTTTGTGATCACAGCATGATTCTTTCTGCCAATCGGGCTGCAGAAGAGAAGCTGTATACAGCTTTGCTATTATTGGTATTTTTAGCCCAATAACCGCTGTTTTAATCAACATTTATTCACGAGATCTTATCATTGTTTATATGTATTTCTTTTAATGTTATTATTTCAGTCTTATTACCAGGGAAGCTGGATTGCTTTGTTGTTTGATATTTAAAAAAAAAAACTATAACGCTACATCTATCAATTCATATCAGAGAATCAGACAGCGATTTAACTTTAACGACAGTATCGCTTCAATGTACATATTTAATCAGTGGTTTTGTCACCAGAAACAACACGTTGCTCAGTTTTGTTCCAGTAAGTTATGCACCGTAATAGAGCCGAAGTCCCGAAAATGAATGGTGGTCAATGGCGAAAGACAAACTATTGCTACAATTGTAGATATTGTTGAGATAAACGTGTCAGTGTGCATGAATTGATGGATTAGATTATGTGAACATTTCACGGACTGCTGTGAGACTGGGTTGACAAATGACCTCAGATGAGGATAAACCATTATACAGTGCATTTGAGAGAAATCAGATTTTAATCTGATGAAGAGGCAATCACAGAGAGCACTTTGAGTTCATAAGATGGCAGCATGTATGATTTATTTGCATGGAAGTGAAATCAATAGCTTCTTTTTGATCTGCATGGTCAGTCGTTGATAAAGTAGAGCAGCCGTTAAGTAAATAGCCCAGCATTGACTTGAGACACAAACCATGGCCATGGACATTTTTTAAAGTCCAGTCTTGAGGATGAAGGGCTAACTGGCTGCTGTGAAGAAACACTCTTACAGGTCAGGGCAACTTGACAAGGTTTGATTAATCGCCGTGGGAAACCTCATCGAGAACAGGAGTGACTAATGACCCGTGTATGGCTGTTGATTTAATCAATCAAGAAAAGGCTCTAACCTTGGCAATACTTGTGGTGAAACACAGCCACACACTCCAACACACACTCACTTATTCGAACCAGCAAGAGTAGCCATTAAATATTTTGTGTGATACGAAGTGCATTACTGGAACCACCACAGGTTGTTTGGGCTACTTTTTTTTTGAACACAGAAAGGATGCTGCCTGCCTGTGTCCTCAACTCCATAAAGTGATCAAACATGCAAATTAGCCATATGAAGGTAGAAGAAAAAAGCTCATGTTTTATGAGACAATATCAACCTTTGTATAAAAGATAAGGGCATTTTCTCCGCAGTATATTAGTACTTCTACTTCAAAAAGCTGCAAGGCATTTTCCACTGCCATTACCAACTTTGCTGCAGTGAAAATTAGATCTAAGTGCAGTTCTGGAGGCGTGCTTTTATGTCCGTACTGGTACTGTCACAATATCCAATACATTAAATGATGAAATACAGAGAAGCCTAAACTTTTTTATGACTACATATTGAGATCAACAATCCATTATTTAGTAAGTTAACGGCTGGGGCTTTGGGGCTTTTAAAACCTCATTTTCTGTCCCCTGCTGTGTTCAGAAGCTCAAACTAAAAACTAAAAACTAAACTAAAACTACAATCATGTAGTTTGCTTATAAATTACCTTTTTACTAATGTTTTCGTTTAATCTTTTTTTCTAGTAGCATAAGCTTGCGCCTTGGTTTTGTTACAGTCTCTGTGTGAACATGCACAGTAATAATTTAACTATTACAAGATGAAGGCAATATCAGATTACTGCACCTGCTGTGTAAACACCATAACCAGGTTAGCTCATTAAAATGAAGGCTGACATTGGAGTAATATAACCCAATCAAGACTTCCATTACTTATCAATATTTCAAATGAATGTGGCAAGTACTGTATCTGATTTATTTTCCTCTTGGTTGAGTGCATGCACCACATAACTGGTCAGGTCACAGGAGAGTGAACAGCAGTGTTCTATACATGAGCTGCAGCATTGCTAGCAGAGGCAGAGATGTATTCTATTTCATGAACTCTAAAAACTAAGACCAACAAAGTTGCACCTTTTTCCATCACTCAGTTAGTGGTGCCAAAACAATGTGTCCTGTAGGGTATCTCAAATTCTTTCAGACATTACAAGTTATTGAACAAATAATTATGTTATGGGGGTAACTGACAAAACTGATACAAGCTTGCTAACATAGGACCCATTTAGAGTTTAGAGTAAAACAGGTACATTAATAGCCCTATTTTACAGTAGACATTTTGACTTGTCATAGTACAGCACAGTGACATGGTTAATGCTATGAGCTATAAGCATGATGGTTCTGTTCTATTCAAGTGTCCCAGCATGCCACGTCAGTGCGATAGTGATTCAGTAAGCACAATACAAGGACCCTGAAACTTAAGCAGCTAAATTCAGCCATCATCAAATCTATCATTTACAGTGTGACATGTCAAACGGCTTCAGTGATAAAGGCCAATGTGATAGTCAAAACATCTGACCTGAGACTTGACAATCGTTTACTGGGAAGTTTTTTAATTAAATTTGACAAAAAGAAGTATACTGTACCACAAATGTAGTTAAATATATAACTAGGCTGCATTTCTGGAAGTTATAATGCAGCTTGTGATGCTACAGTGACTTCCTGTTCAGTGCATTTATTTTTTCTAAATTTTGTTTTAATGGTGCAACCCAATTTTGTAACTCACTAGCTTGAAACAAGCTAGTTGTTAGGTACTTAGAAGGGACTTTACACACAAACTTAGTAATGGATTTACAAATAACTAGTGCAACCCAATGGTGGTGAAATTGTGTCACTGTAAATCATTTCAACATATTGAATATGACATTCGTCTCTCTGTCTTACCTGTGCCAGAGGACTGTCAACGGGAAAAATCTCAAATCCAAGAGCGGGGGTGGGACCGTCACTATAAGTCTGCAAGTAAACAGTCAATATGCAGAGAGGACATCTGATGTGGTCCTCAAACACAGAAATCTTAAACTCTGACGTAACAAGTGGAAGCAGATATCTTGGCCTAGATATGAGGAGCTGCACCAAGAACACTGGTTATATACAAAGCCATTGCTTATTACCCCCAGAGGCTAATTGAGCATAATTAGCTAATGGATTCTGGGCTTGAGGCAATAAAAGCATGCATTCAATAAATACTCTGATATAAAGTAGGTTTTATGTTTTATTCCAAAACCTTCAAAATAAGTTTCAAGTTCAAGAAAGTAGAATAAGCTTAGACACAATGCAAAGCATCATATACAGACGGATAAAATACATTTTATATATTGCAGACAAGCCATGGTGGGTCTTACATATGTACAGTATGTATGTAAACTTTTATGTACAATCTTTTTTACATATACAAAAAGCCTTGTTTCTATTTTTCTTTGTATATATTTATATATATATATATATATATTTATATATAGAGATTTTTCGTATACTCCCCACTAGCATTTGTACTACAATAATGAAAAAGAAAAACATTTACATATATGTCAATCCATTTTTTCTTTTTATATTACAAATGTATTTCCATAAAAATATATCTCTGTACAAAAAAAGGTTTTTTATTCGTTAACATATTCTCTTTTCTCAGACACTTTCCCTCTGTAGTTACACACAGTTTGCTCAAGTCCATTCCTTTACAGGTAACCCTTTTGGTGTACAGCAAGACACTGATGCTGAATCTTTGCCTTTTACTGTTTTGTTGTTTTGTTGAGGCGTTCAAGGGCCGTGCTGATCTTGCTTAGGCGCTATGGGCTGTCATGAGTTGTAGTCTCATTTAGAGGCTAGTTGAGAGATCTACTGGGCTGCCATGAAATAATGTTAGCGAAAACTAAAACTAAAACATGGGACCATGTAATAACTTTGTTGCCATGACAAAAATGCAGGAATGTCAAGTCTCTTGTAATACAAAGCAGCTCTCCGTAAATATTTTTGCTATATTATACTCTGGATAAATTGGACATTCTGTTTTTATCCCAAGGACGACACATTGTAGCAACACAGATTTTCTTTCCATTACTGCACACAAACAGAGGAGCAGCTGTGTGATTACAGATATTAAACACAGTATTGATAGATAAAGTCTGTGAAATGAAATACATTCAATAGTTTTTCAGTAATAATCCCAAATCATGGTCCACTCTTATCTCCATTTATAGAATAAATTTCATCTAAGCGCCGAAACTTTTCTAAATGCATTTTGTTACCCTCTTCTCCATGCTCGAGTCCACTGGGCACACTGAAATGGGCTGACTAGTGAAGGCAAATTGCATTGAATGGGCCTGAAAAACACAGCAGGAATTGTGGCTTTGTCATAGCTGTCAATACGCGGTGACAATGGAAGATGGGAGATTACAGATGATGGTGATGCGGTGATGCAGAATATGTCACACAGCATGACAGATGGATTGCTTGTTTTTTTCAACTCGTACAAGGTGGCCTGCGCTACAAAAGTGAAAGCACTAGCTGCAGAAAAGAAATGGGAAGCTTTCGTCTATTCCCTGACTGTGAGAAAATTCAGGGAACTCATAAGACCATAGCTGCAGTGTGTTTTATTATAGACGAGATGGTGAGCAGGAGAGAACTCAGAGCTGTGTCTGGCTGATAACAAAAATGAACCTTGGATGATTAGAGTTTATGTCTTAAAATATGCAAAGAGAACCAGGAAGTGGCTGGCCGCTATCAATAAAGAAGTCTCTTCAAACTCTTATAGCACGGCTCTATCCAGAACTCAGATATTCATTTTTATATAACTGCACTTTCTTTGAGAACTTTCTTGACTAACCCAGATGGGTTAAAAAGAAAGAATTTCTATAAATGTAGCGCCCATTACGTGAAAACTCCCAATTCTGCAAAACTACCAGCATGGATTTTTGAAAATGCCTTGTTCCCCGTTTAAAACCTTCCTAACTAGCGGAACTAAATGAAGCAACATCGAGAACTGATTGAAACAATGTATCTTAATTATGCCTAAATCTTATTTGTTTGAATAACTTTCTTTGGTTGAAAAGGTGAACTGTCAAAAACACACACAACACAAACACTAACATCTAAGACGTTAATCCTTGCACACCAAAATACAGTACTAATGAGGTCATTGCTCTTTTAGGAAAAGCAAAAAGTGGGCAAAAATCGATGGTTTATCTGGCATGATCCTAACAAGCTCAGTTTTTCGCTGTAAGATCAAAAACACAGGTACAATGCTCCCAGTTTCTTCAGTAGGTGTGTGTATGTGTGTGTGTGTGTGTGTGTGTGTGTGTGTGTGTGTGTGTGTGTGTGTGTGTGTGGGGGGGGGGTTTGGCAGAGATGATAACAAGGACTTGACCAAAGCACAGAAAAAATAACTCTAATTTCAAACATCTGACATAATCCCCCCAATCTTAGTAAAGAAATTATGTTTGGAACTCCTGAACACAAAGATAGAGCCACTCAAGATGGTTCATAACATCATGGGGTTGTACCAAGGCACTATAATGAACGTAAAGTGCTTATTGGAGACTGGAGGAGGTAAAAAACACCAAAAAACAAACACTGAAATGGTATGAGCCTGGCCCCTTTAAACCGTTTCTGAACTGAGCTGACTGACTGAGCCCTTGTAGGTAAAACAATCATAGTTTTGTGAGCTTATGCTTCTGTACTGTTTGTCCAAATCTACAATCTAAATCTAGTTTAATAGAATCAGTTCTATCAGGGGAGTGGGGGCATCATGTCCTATTGCACCAGCTAATCACATTTGTTTGTTTAATACTCAACGCAGCTTAATACAGTGTTGGGTAAAGTGTGCTAAACATTGCCATGGGAGGAATGAATGGAAAGACCACTTGAAAGGGGCCTGAACAGAAAATAACTGGAATGTAATGAAGCTGTCGACTCTGATGAAATATTTGGAGCAATTTCAGAATAAAAGCAAATGAAATGCACAATGCAACAGCCACAAAAAACTATGACAACTGAGTAACAATGCCTTCGAGATAATGCGAGTGCAACTGCTCCTTTCCCCTCGAAATCTCCAGGGAAATTCAATCGTTTCCTTTTCCATCAATTCACGACCAGAGCAGGCAAGGGGCAATATTCTATCTGTACTGTTGAGATAAGCGAGAGCTTTAAAAGTAATAAAATTGTAAAAGCAATTACCAACCCACAGCGAAACTAATTGAAGGAACAATACAGTGATTGGTTTCAAAGGCCTGGACTTCTGAGGGAAATTATGTACTGTAGGTGACTTTAATGATTTCATTAAAAAACCTGTTGGTGTGGAGGTTGATTTTGACTGTGAAAGCCACTTTGTTGCATTTATATATAATGTATACGCTAATGAAACCAAACTAATTTTCACTAAACTAACACTAAAACGAGTACATGTTAAATCAAAGAACTATAGATGTTTAAGATGACTTTTTTTGAGTCAAACATATATTTGAAGGTCTGTCCTGTCAGCGATAATGGTAAGGTGAATTCAGGATTCGATATGGGTTCGACAAGGAAGCAAGGCTAAATTAAAGCAAATTGCATGTAATGGCTCAATTTGCTACAGTGAAATTGGAGCACTATTCACCCTACTCAGCATCCACAGGACACACAGGTACAGGGATAGTAAGTGGTCAATAGCTGGTGGCAGTGTGTTTGAAATCCAGTAGGTTTTCTTCCTTCAACTCCACCGGTCATAAACATTTTACACACACACACACACACACACACACACACACACACACACACACACACACGTGCACATTATAAGGGTCACAAAAACATTAATGTTGTAAATGTTTCTCACCAGGCATGTCATTCACCAGCCAAGGCAAAGCTAATGACAGGTCCCTCCTGTGTACTTTCTAAACAATATTTTCTGGTTATCACTCCCCAGTTGCCACAGATTTGAGGTGTTAGCATTAGAGGCATAAACACTTGTTTTCCTTATCATATTTATCATTTCCAAGTTAATGCATGGGATTAATCAGTATGCCAGCAACTCCCCCGCTGTCACAACTCTGAGGGGGCCTTCTGCAACATTTCCATGACGAGCGAAGACAAAACAGAAAGACTCTCCTGTTTTTCAAAAAGGATGGAGCTGTCAGAAGTTAACTTGGAGGAAAAGACCTGAATGTAATCCAGGGGGGAACGCATCACTGACTCATCCATTCTTCAGACTCGAGCGCCTTCAGTTGTACATTTTGAGGGAGTTCAAACATGACCACACATTGAACTTTGTTTTCCAAAGGGCAAGTTTAGGGAGCTCGTACTGCATCCTGATCTCAGAGAAAATACAGTACGTGCCACCTACAAGCTGTAGAAACGTGACCCGGGATTAAAAAGAAAGAAGTTTACATCAGACTTGTGAGTCTTCGCAAAGAAAATGTGCTGCGTGTTGTTCTGTAACATGCTTGGTGCTACAGTACAGCTTTGTTCAGATTTTTGAAAAGACATAGTCCCAAGGCATTTATATAGCCATGGAAACAAACTATCACAGAAAACATCCCTACTTTGACCCAGCCAACGTCTTCATCTCCTCAAGTACCTCAGAGCAACAGAGGCAGGAAAATCGTAACCGATGCTTATGTGAAGCAAATTTGAGATGATTGCCTCTTAACATTTTGATTTAGGTGCATCAGCTAAAAGGTGGATTTGTCTATCCACACCTTCTTTTCAGTCTCTCCCAGACACAAACATGTAAAGTGATTGCAAATTACTACAAACAAAGAGAAAGCAGGTGAAAGATGAAACTAAAGACTGACACTGCCTTTAGTTTTATTTTTTTTCAGTGGATCTATACAGTCTGTATTTGTTCTGGGTTGCAGTTTGTTTTATTGGTGACCAGAGCACCCAGGTATAGTGATAATCATTAACCCAATCCTCAGAAATTACTTACTATAAAATAAAATAAATGTGGAGACATATTACCATGTGTTTGGTAGATTATTTGGGGCCAAAACAGACAAGAGATATTTTGGGTAGATTGCAGATGCCACCAAAAATGTGTGCAGAAACACACACACACACACACACACACACACACACACACACACACACACACACACACACACACACACACACACACACACACACACACACACACATAAATTCTCTCTACACCCTCACTAAGTGCTTTTTTCAGCAGCCCTAGCTACCTTTTAACCCCTGCTCTGGACACAGCTGCCTCAGCAAGAAGAATTTTATCCCTGCTTCAAAAAAGAAGAGGACTGAGTTAAGCTCAAAAAGTAGTGATGGAATATGTCTCCAACATGGCCTTCAAAACTTACTGAATTTTTTATTCATCCTCAGCCTGAGACGTGGGGCCTTTCAACAGCCTCAGGAGCAGACAGTTGGGGGAAAAACAGGTTTCCCAATTACTCATCACAGAAAGCGAGCAGTGTATAAAAAGAGAACCAAAAAAAAGCAAATGAAAACAGAGAGAAGAGGGAATAGAAACAGTCCAGACTGTCTCTCTTTGACTTACACAGGCCAACACTGTCTGCCATACAGTTAACTTGCACAGAGATCTCTGTTAGCTACAGGTCAATTTCTAGACCTAAAGTTGACCATGAAATTCCCTTTGGGTTTAGGCGGAGGGTGGTGAGGAAAGTCATCACAGCTTAGCTTCCAGCATTACTGCCAGCTGCAGTTTCAGGAGGAAGCTTTTTCTCAAAATATGGAAAATGATCAAGAAACCATGACAAGTTACAAAAAGCATTTTGTTGTGAGCATTTGTTACAGTCGTTGTCTTCACATGGTTTCTTTTTTTTTTTCTTGTCTCCTGCGGGTAAGAGCCTTTGCCCCTGGAGATGTTTCTTGAATGTATTTCAGCAGATAAAATAATCTTTGTCTTGCCCTTTGCTACAGGAACTATGGATGTCCTCTGTTGGCAGGCGGGCGAAGATGTGGTGCACTTCTTCTCCCCTAACTGACTCCAGGATGGATGAATGAATGGATGTAATAGGTGAAGGGTGTGTGGGAAAAGGACAAGACAAGAAATGGTAGGAGAAGAAAATATAGACAGAAAAGCAAGATGGTTAACGGGAAACAGACAGAAAAAGGTGATAAATAACCGAAAGAATGGAGTTAGGGAAATCACAGAGAAGAGAGAAGATAAAAGCATTAATGCAATACTCTTATCAGTGTGAAAATAAACAAATATATATTCTATCTCTTTCAATAAAGTATTACATAAACCAAACAAAATTAATTAATATGAGAGATCCAGATCAAAGGAAATGCAGCAGAAAAAAAAAGAAAAATACAATTTTTGTATTATCAGAAAATTCGAGCGAGACAGTGCAAAAGGTTTGGTTTACAACTGGATTCTGAGAACCTATGTCTTGTTGCTTCAGCAGTTTTGATGCCTTGGATGTGTGATTAGCTAAAGCTTGCCACAAGGTGATAACTTCATATACTTTCACAGAAATCTGGATCCAAGGATGCCTGAAGCTCTAAGTCCTTACTTTTTCATAAAGCCACATGACCTGGTGATGCCATGATTCTTACCTCTGGAGGAAGCAGTTGCTATACAGCTGTGCACACTGTGCTGACTGTGAACTCTGTCTCATTGGCCATGATGTCAGTGGGCTGGATGTTGCGGTCATACATAGGGTTCTCGAACGTAGCTCGTCCGTTAGTGTTCTCATGGCCCACGTAACCATTGAAGGGGACTTTGGGTCTTCTTCTGAAATTAAACGAATCAATATAATAAACAATGAGATCAGTTCATATTAGGGGTGGACACAGTATATCAAGTATACAGCAAAGAGATGCATCATAATATGGATTAGGGCTGCAACTAACAATTATTTTCATTATTGATTAATCTATTGATTCTTTTTTTGATTAATTAGTGAATTGTTAAGTCTATAAAATATCTGCAAATAGTGAAAAACAACTCAAGGTAACACTATTTTTGTCTGACCAACAGTAGAAAACTAACAATTTTAAATTTGAAACGATATGAAACAGCAAAAAGATCAGCATATAATCACACCTGAGAAGCTAGAACCAGACAATTGAATGGGTAATTCATTATCCATATTCTGCTAATCATTTTTTGACAACAGCTAACTTTCCAGAGGCAAATTAAACCCTGACTTAAGATGCTTCCCTGTAAATATCAGGACCAAAGTAGTGGTATAATATAATGTTGCTTGCAGATGATGAGTATTGTAAAATAGTGTTAACCTTACCTGTGTTTGTAGAGGTACAGAGCAAAGCCTGCAATGATCATGGCTATAAAAGGCACTAGGATGGCTGCCGCCACTGAACTGCTGTTGGACGCAAAGTTGTAGCCTGTGTTTTCTCTGCCGGGATCTAAACTCTCTGGAGGAGAAAAAAAGATCGGATGATGAGCCCTTGCTTAAGCATTACTTCAGTACAATACCACTTTAGCAGTAGACATAGTTATATCCCACAAATAACACAATTAAAAGAAACAAAAAGGGAAATTATCCTCCTCATCTTCTGCCAAGAACTTGTGATAAACGTTTAAGGCAAATAAATAGAAACAGCAGAACAGTGAAATAAAAGGAATTGTTATGGCTGAGGAGGGCTGCCAGGAAGGCTCCACTTTACAATAATAGACTGAGCAGACAAGTGACTTTTAAAAAAAAAAAAGTTTATTACTATGCTTTATTTTAATTTTTCCCCCCTGGGAACATCAAATTACATTATCCTAACAATGACTCTTAATTACTGACATCAAAGGCTGATAGCTATTAAGTCACTTCAGATTCATTCTCTAATTTATGGAGGTGTGTGTGTGTTTGTCTGCAACAGCGGAGTAGTGACAGCACACCTGTTTGCCACAGAATGCCAAAAAAGCTCCAATAAAGGACGAGTGACAAACAAGAAGGAATTCAATTAGTGGGTTCTGTGGTGTTTGCTAATCAAGCCCCTGCTGCATGAGCACACACAAACAGATGCACAAACACACCCACGCAAGCAAACTACACTACCACTGAGTTAAAACAAAACAGGAAAACCTTGACAAATTGAGTAGGATTATTTCCAAGACGTCCAACCCACCCCCCATCTGCTTTTTTCATACACACTTAACACACATACACATGAATGCCCTGGCACCAGCCCCAGACCTCTGTATTAATAAAGAGATGTTTGCTCTATCAGTGTGCTGTGGTGGTGGGGGGAGCTCTGCACCTGCTGTTCAAACACGTCTCTCATTACAGCAGATTTTCACATCCACTTTCACTATGTTCACATAACTTTCACTGTGCATACACACACTTAATCTGTGTTAACACTAAGGCTCTAACAGTACGTGTATTCGCCCGAACTGTTCGCTACAGGACATTTAGTTCAGGTATGCAACTTTCTCGGTCCAATAAGCTCTATGACCCAAACAATTACTGTAAAAATAGTCTATTTATGTCTACTACTCACATGCATGGAACAGAAACTCTGCAGTGCGAGTTCTAACTGGAAAGTTTTCACAATGCACTAGTTTTCAGAGAACAGATCAGAGCCTTATGATGGAGCAATTACACTTACATAGACATTTGGGATGTTCCTTTTTTTCTTGTTGACAAGAGTGCCAGTATTTGAGTGCCTTAACCCCCTGGAATCTGCTTTTCCCCACCAGTTTCATCTTAAACAGATTAATTGTCTCATGAATTGCCTAATGAAAAAACTAATTATTGTTTAAAACGTGTCTGAAATAAATGAAATACACATGTATACACATTCCGCAGGAACAACACAAACCCAACCCCCATATCTGCATCTCTATTCACATGCCCATTACTTTCAGTAATGCAGGAAAACCTAAGTCTCACAGGACAATGCTATGAAATACTAAATACTGTGCAGGTTTAGGCATAATGTATTTGAAGACAAGCTTTGCATTTTGGAAGATGGCTAGGAAGACAGAAAGACGTCACGGAACAACACTGAAATCACGAGACCTCATCTTGGACGACATTGAACGGTGATGTCTGCACTCCACACACCCATACACACACAGACCATAGTAACTAATATTGATACTGTCAGTGCAATAAAACCTTTGCGGTTAAAAAGCCTGTTCAACAGGCTTAAACATGTAGAAAAGCAATATTTCTATTTTCTCTCTCTGCAGTGAGCTCTGAGCTATGAATCATTTGGCTATATAAGAAAGACAGTAATAGGGGAGACCAGGGCTTGGTTGGCACACTTTTCACTCTGCCATATTTCTCTGGAATAATTTATTTTAGAATATTTTAACCAGCTGCAAGTGAAAGGTTTGCTATAGGTTCAAATTATATTTTTCTAAAGTAGAATCATAAAATACATTATGAAGATATTAGTGCTGAATACAAAAAAAGTCATGTGACTTTGATAATACTGCTTACATTTGTTCAAATTGACAACAATATCAGCATGCCAAAATCATCACAGTGTCTTAAATTAACCTCAGACTCCAGGGGTTAAGTATTACAGTAAGATGTATGGCCATGAGCAACTGTTGTTGTTGTTGCAAGTGTTGACATTTTTCAAAAAACGTTAAAAGAACGTACCAAACTGTGATCCTAAAACCGAGGTACATACCAAACTCATAGTTACACCCCTAGTTAACACCAATTCAATATCTGATCTATTTTTGCATCACCTACACTTCTGCTCTTCAGTCTGTCTTGCAGCCAATATGGAAGCTGCACCAATCTGGGCTTTGTTTTTCAAAAGCTGCTGTATTCCTGTAAAATCTGTCCCCCTCACCAGCATTTGCAAAAAGAAAACCGCAAAAGCACAAGCATTATCTGCTTAGCCGTTTGAATGAATTATATAAGATCTATGTCACCTACGAAATGTTGGATAAGAAATGGAATGTAGAGGATTTTAGCTTAATGTTAAAAGTAACTATGTATTCTCACAGAAACATAACCGTTTTTGCCATTTTTCTTCATGTATAGCATCCCAACCTGAACAAAGTGTGCCAAAGGGACTGAAAGGCTGTCAAGGCTATGTGAAGTTTTTAATTAACCACCACTGATGGCTGATGAAGGGTTTCGTACTGGGAGAACACATGAGTACATATTTAATCTAATGCATATCAGATTACTCTGCAATCTTGTGTGTCCACTCAGAAGTGAGATCAAGTCCAACTTGTGTGGATTCGTAGAACAACTTGAAAATTGATGAAGAAGAAATTATGTTTAACGTCAAAAACCTTTCTCTCTCTCATGGCATTTTTAGCTGATTTGCAGCTAATGTTTTACATAGATCAATTCATTTTCAAACATACCAAGGACATTTTTAACTGTATTTTAACAGTGGGTGGCAGCAGTAAACCAATGTTGTGAACTGGCAAAAATCTAAAAAGCCAATTCCCCATTCTTTTTATTTTGTAGATGTTATATTACATATGTTTCTCTTCAATGTGTGCTTTATTTAGTTCAGACAGAGGAGTGGGGAGTGTTTGCGGGTACAGGTGCATCAAACCATCAAGATGAAAAAAATCCACGCACGCACGCACACACACACACACACACACACACACACACACACACACACACACACACACACACACACACACACACACACACACACACACACACACACACACACACACAGACAGACAGACAGCTTGACTGCAGCACCCATTCTGATCCATGGAGTCAGGGTGTAAAGATTTGGTGTATACAAATTGTAGCGGGGAGGATCATATGGTTGGGATTTCTAGGTCACAAACATGAAGCAGAATATTTGGATAGCTGCAGCCTTTAGAAAAAAATGTTCTAGATCTATGACGGCATAGCTGAAGTCATTAAAGAAACTAAAAGAATGACAAACAGGCAAGAATGGATATTTACTGCAATATGTGGGGTTACTTGATATAACAAAGACTCCACAGGCATCAACACCCAACCCACAAACTCCAGAAGGAAAGATTTTCCGTAGCTGTGTTGTGTGTGTGGGTGAATGCCATTTTCTGAATATTAACCATGTTTTTGAACTGTGTTGGATTCACAGCCACATTCTCCAAAAGTGTTTTCATATTGGTAGAAGTAAATAAATGATAAATCCAACACAGCTGCTGTGAAAGCACTTGCAGCTAACCTGACGGATGCTACACATATTTTAAGTGAA
Organism: Sander lucioperca; assembly: GCF_008315115.2. NCBI lineage: Eukaryota > Metazoa > Chordata > Actinopteri > Perciformes > Percidae > Sander > Sander lucioperca. Next base: position 10,496,860 of record NC_050188.1, on the reverse strand, counting down.
AGATTTATGTGATAGAAATCCAGACAGGAAAAAAAACCAAACATTGACAGTCTTCCCCCAGGATACCACTTGGTCACAGAGGTTTCTTTAACCTAGTGGACAGCTCACTCACCCAGTCTCTGGAGACCAAACTGGCCAAAGCCTTTCCCTCTGACAAATCCCTGGTACACAAAGGAGTTGGATGAAGAGATGTAGGAAACCTAGGAAGAGAGAGGAATGTAAGACAGACACGTTATGTGTCACATCCAGGCTTAACAAAGGACAGTATCATCAAAGTGTCAGCAGCTGGTGGACGCAGAAAATGAAATATCATGTCAAAGGAGCTGAGAGGCGCTCTTATAACTGACATTTAATATGATGTTATTTTTTTGCACAAACATAAACACACTCAGCCGTGCTGCTCACACACACACACACACACACACACACACACACACACACCGTGTTACACACGAGGAATACTACACCTTGCACAACATGCTTGTACGTAAACACAGAGTGTTTACGTACAAGCATGAATGTGCTGTGAGGCTTGTGAAACATGCACATAAAACCCACACAGTAGCGCACACACATGCACACATATACTGTGACCTGCTTTTTTAATTATATCTGAAGTGGGTGTGCATTAGAGGTGCCTGTGGTTGGGGGATAATATGGGAGAGAGGAGTGGAGGGGGTCTGTCGAGTCCTGATTACCAGGCAATGATTTAACTGACATTTTAATTAAAGATAAAACTCTTGGTGGGCCCTCCATCTCCCCAGAGTGACAAGGTTAGTGTGCATGTCTGCTTGTGCATATTTCACAATAAAGGTGTTTGGGTGTGTGAGTGTGATGTAACACCTTTGCTATTACAAAGAGAGGTGCTGTATTGAACCTGACCCTGGACTTGCACTTACATGTCCGTCTAGGGCCCAGTTGTCGATTTTGAACTTGTTTACAAAGATCTCCACAGGGCCTTTGATCTGGTGGACCTGTAGCAGCAGCTGAGCCTCCTCCTTCTTATACGTACCTACAAAAAACATAACAGTTATTTAGAGCAACCGCCACACTTAGACTAACTGAATAGGATTATGTGATGTATGTTACACTAGCAGCCCTTATTTGTTAACAGAAAGTCTTACTGCAGTCTTGACTGAAGCTCAAACACAAATATAACTTTAGTAGCAATATAAGGATAGAAATTCCATCTAGATTGTGTTCATTTTTTAGTTTAGTCGTACATAAATACAAATCTGTGAGCAAACATTCCTTGTTGGTTTTGGTCTTTTCATTCACATTTAGACAACTATAGAGAACCACAAGATGAATCCTTTAAGTAAATGATTTATTCAATACCAGGTTATGAAAGGCTGGCAAAAAAAGGAAGTATGTTTATTTGAGACCATTGTTGTATTTGATGTGAAGATTCATAGTAAATGACCTAACAATAATAAAATGGAATTTGTATATTGTGTGATCACAACAATAATCTATACGTCTGAATCAGCAACATTACTTTCACTGGGGAGTGTGGCAATCTGTAGCTGTAGAAAATATTTTTTACTACACTGAGATGAAGATTGATAGCACCCAGGTACAGAAAAGTGAAGTGTCCAAGGCGTTACGGATGCAAATTTGTGTCTTAATGATCACAGCTGCATGGTGATTATGCTACAGGGGAAAAAAATAAAATGTCTGCTGTTCAGTAACAGCAGCAATGATCTACTCTATGGAGGGACCACAATGTTTTCTTGCTCCTTGTCCTCACTGGAATTTATCTGACATTGTCTGTTTGGATAAAACCCAACACAGTGGGTCTCTGATATGAGAATGAAGTCATGTACACTCACCTAAAGGATTATTAGGAACACCATACTAATACCGTGTTTGACCCCCTTTCGTCTTCAGAACTGCCTTAATTCTTCGTGGCATTGATTCAACAAGGTGCTGGAAGCATTCTTTAGAAATGTTGGTCCATACTGATAGGATAGCATCCCCCACACCATTACACCACCACCACCACCAGCCTGCCCAGTGGTAACAAGGCATGACGGATCCATGTTCTCATTCTGTTTACGCCAAATTCTGACATCTGAATGTCTCAACAGAAATCGAGACTCATTAGACCAGGCAACATTTTTCCAGTCTTCAACTGTCCAATTTTGGTGAGCTCGTGCAAATTGTAGCCTCATTTTCATATTTTTAGTGGAGATGAATGGTACCCGGTGGGGTCTTCTGCTGGTGTAGCCCATCCGTTTCGAGGTTGTACGTGTTGGGGCTTCACAAATGCTTTGCTGCTTACCTCGGTTGTAACGGTTATTTGAGTCAAAGTTGATCTTCTATCAGCTTGAATCACTCTGCCCATTCTCCTCTGACCTCTAGCATCAACAAGGCATTTTCGCCCACAAGACTGCGCAATACTGGATGTTTTTCCTTTTTCAGACCATTCTTTGTAAACCCTAGAAATGGTTGTGTGTGAAAATCCCAGTAACTGAGCAGATTGTGAAATACTCAAACCAGCCTGTCTGGCACCAACAACCATGCCACGCTCAAAGTTGCTTAGATCACCTTTCTTTCCCATTCTGACATTCAGTTTGGAGTTTAGGAGATTGTCTTGACCAGGACCACACCCCTAAATGCATTGAAGCAGCTGCCATGTGACTAGTTGATTAGATAATTGCATTAACGAGAAATTTAACAGGTGTTTCTAATAATCCTTTAGGTGAGTGTATGTATGTGTGAAAATTTTTTGAAGGTCTTGATAGTGACTTCTGCTTTTTGTGTACCAACCGGCCAGTTTGAGTTCCACTCCGCTGTGGTCGATGAGTGTCCCGTTAACCCGGTTGCTAAAGGATTCAAAGGCAGTGATGCTGAGCATGGCCGGCTGCTTCTTCCCCAGGTACTCATAGGATCCCCTCCAGAGAGAGTTCTTAGCAAATACACCACCAGGGACTGAAATAGGCAAAGGCGAGAGAGTGAGGAGGCAAAGATACTATGTTTTTGTCAACAACAAAGTGCCAGGTGTCTTTACTGGTTAGTATACCTTCAAGCTTATGTCAGGTGATAATCAGTGAAATCAGTTAACAGGGTGTGAGTTAGCAGCAGTGAGAATGACACCTTATACATACTGTAATTTAGATAAAAGTGAATCAAAGTAAAGCAAAATTAAACTTTATTTGATGATAGTCCCCATCCACTATTCAGAAGAAATATTCCCAATGAGAACCACATACAAACCACCTATTTCAAACAAATATCAGTCAAAGCATTTGAAAATATAAGAAAGTCCTGTCCTACCTGGTAATTTGGAGGGTGGCTCCTGCACTGTCCCCACTGGGCTCTCACCACTTGGGCGATTATCAGCTAAAAAGCATAACAAAACATAATTAACTGAAATAATAATGTACAAGTTTATCCTGTAAAAAGACACAGGGCATGCCCCAGGCAGTGAAAATAGAAAGAAGATACAATTTTCTCTTTAAATAGCCCTAAGGTAATTGCAGTAGGAGTATGTCACTATAAGCATTTCATGTCTACGTCCATGACCAATAACCACTGTGGTGGACAGAGTGAGGGCTGCCTGCGACAGGACTCGACCCGTGTGTCATAGAGCAGCCCGGTTGTACCTGTGGGGCTACGGCTAAGTTAGAGACACATTTTTACAGCTTCAAGAGAAGCACTTTAATAATGCCTTACTGCTCACACAGGACCGCAGGGCTACACCACAGTAGTAAACATACACCCACACAGGCAAACAGTGCGAAGAGGGCTTTACATGCCACTACAAACAAAGACAGGTATACTGATGGTAGTTTATGAGCACAAACATCACCTTGGATAAATGTATACAGACACAAACACACATGCACACACACTTCCACAGCCTTGTACTTTATTAGCTGCCAGTCTTTTGAGCTTCCCTTCCATCACTGCGCCTACAGGCGCTGTTAATATCCTGTATGTGCTAAGGCCAGTTCTCTTTCTTTCCTTCACTTGTAATGGCATGGCCTTAAAAAAACATCCCCTTCTATATTTCAGCAACGGCTTGGCATGGAATCCATCACACTGATATCCCCCTCTTGGTACGTCTTTCTCTTTAAGCTATTAGCATTTGTCTACCCTAGATAATTGTGTGTCGATGACTATTTTTTTCCTATATGTATTTAGGACAATGCTTGGGGGTGTCTTAATGGCAGTCTATTTGTCTGCTAGACCTTGTTAACACTGCCTCACCATTTATAAGAGGTACTTCTGCTAACCTAATCAATGGGATGCATTGGCCTAATCAGGTTTTGCACCCTTGTTAATGTTTAAAAGCTTCTGTGTGTGTTGTGTGTGTTAATGTTTCTCTTTGTGAGTGTGTGTGTGTATGTGTGTGTGTGTGTGTGTGTTAGTCCATGAAATGTAATTGTGTGATGGATGGGCCGTCCTACTCCGGCATGTGTCTGAGAATAAGCAAGTGTTAACGCTGCTATTCATCAACATTAGCTGAATCCCCAATTTCTCAACCTGAGTCACCACTGAATCCCGCGTTCGTACAGACCCAAGTGGTTTCAATAGAGACTGCTAATGGAAACAGCACATTATGAATATGAGGTGAAGTGTTTTAAGTGTTTAATACATCTCTGTGGGAAAGTGGGTCACACACGTGTAGTGTTATGAGGTTTGGTGAATGTATCTATTTGTGCTTGTGTGTGTTGGCATTCACTCTAGTCTTGTAAGAATTGGATCTTGTATTGTAGAAATTTAGCAGCTGCAAACGCAAAAAGAATGCATGTGTGTGCATGTATTTGCATATGTTATACCAGGTATTTCTCTTATGTTCTCTACTGTAACCATGTTTATACCTGCACAGAGAGGGGGTTTCCCTGTCCAGCTCCCATCGGATCTGCAGGTCCTATGCTCTGATCCTCCAGCCAAGTAGAAGCCAGGCTGACATGTATAGATCAGTGTGTAGCCAAGGGATGGCAGTTCAATGGCTCTCACATCAGACTGGGGTGACAGCTCTGGCTGGCTGCAGTGGTGGGCTGGAGAAAGAGAGGGAGAGAAGGATTAAAGAGACCAAAAAAGAAGAGACTGAGAAACAGGTGAAAGTTGGGATGAGGAGGTGAAAAGGGAGAGGGATCAGAGGAACGACAGATAAGAAATAAAAAATGGTAGAAGAGAAAAAGTGAAAAAGAGAGCCAAGGTGGAGGTTTGGAATCAAGGGAGAATATATGGGATACGTAGGCATCACATTTTGAGTAATGCAAACTAAACGATACACATTTTTACTATTGGAGTAGACTGTGTACTTACCAATGCATTCAGGTTGAAAACCACTCCAAGTGAGGTTGGGCAGACAAGTGCGAGAAATTGAGCCCTGAAGTAAGTAGCCCTTTCTACAGTTGAAGAACACAGTGCTGCTGATCTATAGGGGACACCCATGAGGATGTGAGAATGTGGACTGCACAGTGAGCATACATATACATATAAGCAAGCAGGTTTTGCAAAATGAAGTGGCAGTTTAATAATATTAAATTGTTAAAATCAACTGTTTTTTTGGGGATTTTTAGTCCAAAAAGGTTTGTTTCAAATAAAAATTTGTATATTAACTAAGTTTTTACTCTCTCTTTAAACTGGTCGACTTTGAGTACATTACGTTGACACTACGTTGGGCTCTGAGAAACTCTGATGGGCATTTTTTTATTATTCTTTTTGATGTTTCATACAGGAAAAATCATCAAAATAGGTTGCTGCCCTACTTCTGTATAAATTATGAAACTAAATAATGCTGATGGCCACTGACTGTATCGCATTTTTACTATGTAGAAAATTATGTTACTTTCTCATAACATCAATATTGAGGCCATCATTGATTCAACCTTGCAGTCCACGCTGTGGCTAAATGTAAACAACCTTTAATGAAAAGTTACAGAGGATTCTTTATTCAATACATGAAATACATTTCATGTGTGACCACATATTCACACCTGGTAGCCTTGACTGTTGTTCTGATTTCCAAAGAGAGGAGTGCCAGGGTCTCCACATGTAGTGTGAGTGGGATCTGAAACACACACACACACACACACACACACACACACACACACACACACACACACACACACACACAGCAATTCTGTAATGACTACTCTCGTGTTCAAGCCTGTCCCATCTAATATATGTCACCAATGACAAATAGATATATCAACTTAGAGACATTGTATAGGAAATTACATAATTCAGAGATCTGGTGTGAAATACTGACTGTAGGAGTTAAGGCCTTCATTATATTCTAGTTCATAAGGCTATAGGCCAGGGAGAAAAGTAACATTTCTTATTAGAGTTTAGTGCAAACAAAGTTAAAGAAGGAATAGAACTTTAGAAGAGGTTTCAATCAGTCTCAGGGAATTCACTGTCAAATCTAGAAGTTGAACACAAGGCCACAGGAGGCCAGTCTTTCCAGTGAATCTATAGCTAACCGAGAGGTGTTGCAGAATATGATGTAAAGCAATGTCAGCATTAGCTACATACTGAAAATGTAAATCACAGATTCTATTTTTAATTGATTACATCTCAATAAATCTTAATTTAACCTTTCCCACATGCCAGGCACTATGGCTTTTCAACAGTGGCTGATAAATGATGCATAGGTAGTGGAGTTAATGGAGACTTGGCTATAATGAGTTCATGTTAAAACTAACTGTTATTAGGTCAAAGGGCTGGCATGTGTGCATATTTTACAGCACTTCAAATTAGAGCTGTAATCGGGCCTTAAAAGTTCGGCCCGACAAGGCCCGAGCCCGACAGAATTCGGCCCGAGTCCGACAAGTACATTTTGATTGACAGCTTTTTAAAAGCCCAAACCCGTTTACAGCCCGACTGTACAAAAGGCCGTCTATCAGCAGTGATTGTTAGAGTGCATGTTGGAGAATATGCTTCACACCGTGAGCAGGCACACACACCATTCAGCGGAAAAGGGAGAGAAAGAAAAAAGAGACTGCGCTGTCCGGAGGTCTAACACCGACAGTATTCAAATGTGCGCACGCACACAGCTCTTTTGCCTTTTGTCAAGAATGATTAATTTATACATATTTTAACATAATTTATTCATGACTAACGTAGGCTATAGGCCACTTGAAAGTTGGAACAAAGAAATAAAATAAGTCCTCCAGAGGCCAGCCTCCGTTTCACCTCCTCAGCATCCATTTTCACGCTAATCGAAACGCATCACCTGACCGCTCATTTACCACGCAAACCCGTCGGGTCCCGTCGGGTTCGGGCAAAGATCTTCAGCTCTACTTCAAATACCACAATGCATCTAAGCGCTGGGATAATATATTTTACTTTATTCACAATTTGTTTTTGACCACAGCTTGTGATTTCTTTAAGTTCTTCTAAATGCAGCATCCAAGTCAAATTGAATTACTCTTCCTTGTTTAAGGAAGTGTATTGCCTAAGGGATGTTTATTGCAGCAGCAAATATTTCTGTATTTCTGATGACACAGGCGCAAATCAAAAGTATTAAGTTTGATACTGGGGCCAGTTTCAAAAAAATGTTTTGCAAGTACTGCATACATGCAGGTCACAAATGGAGGCAGTGTAAGGTTTCATGTCACTCGCAAACTGCAGATTCATTTGTCCTCATGTATGGAGCATGATTGCTTTGTAAGCCAAATTTGGAAACATTTACAGAAGAGGAATTGATTTCATGTTGCAAATCGCAGCTTGCATGTTGCAAATTTGGTGAAAGGGGTCCCTGGTGCAGTCTTGCATTGCCAGACCTATAGTTCTCCACATGATGCTATTCTGAAACAGGTGAAATACATTTTCTGGGTTGGTTTATTTAATTACACCAATCAGAAGTGAAAAAAAGAATGAATATAGCTTGTTAGCTGGGTCAAATGGTTTTTGCGTGCATTACTTCTTGATTACAAAAGGCAATCAGCACTAAAAGGGAGAACATAAGGGAGCCGGCCAATGGGAGGCTTCTCTCACACTGATGTTAGTGTTATAGCGTTATATGAAAGTAAATACATATAGTAATTGCCATGCACACTAGTTCCAAAAACAACCACCAAACGCCTGCCTGTATAACACTACATTGATTATTATATCAATAACTGTATTTTAACATACTGTATCCAATGTGTTAGACTATACTGTAAATGGATTAACAAACAAGTAGCTTACCTATGCAAGAGGGTTGTGTGCCACTCCAGGTGCCATCATATTGACAATATCTTCTAGTAGAGCCCACCACGACAAGGGGAGGGTAGCAGGAGAAGGAGACAGAAGAGAGATAGGTGAATCCTCGGTCCTCCCGCCTCCCCTGGGCTGGCATCCCTGGGTCTCCACAGAACACAGCTACCAAGATGAAGAAGGAGGGAGGACACAGAGAAGAAATGTGAATGTGAGGTGACCCACTAACCATGTTTGGTTTTAATTCAATATCTTCCCAAGGGGGGTGAAATGTCACACAAGGGACATATATATAGTGTACATACTTGGGTGAAAGAAATGTCAGAAAGACGTCAATTGACATGTAATGTAATTGGGCATTCCAACGTGGTGCCACTTACGGAAGCACTGGGGTTTCTCTCCACTCCAGTTGCCTTTGCCCTGGCATGTTAACAGAGTGGGCAGGGACAGCTGGTAACCTTGGTTGCAGGAGTAGCTGATGCTAGAGCCCCAGATGAAGTCTGTACCGACAACCTGTCCATTAGGGATGATAGGTGGTGGACCACATACGATCGCTACAAGGAGACAAAGAGGCATTTCAGGACTTCATGGATTCTTAATATTGGTTTAAATGATGTCCAAGTAAGTATTAGTGTAATAAGTAGGATATCTGTAACATTCATTCGCTCTAGCCTCCCATAATCCCACCTTTCTTTTATGTAGCTAATGTCATTATCTAGATTTATCTCATCACTGTATTGTCATTCATATCATCCTACACAACTTTACCTTTACAGAGAGGTTTGGTGCCATTCCAGGTGCGGTCCTTGGTGCAGATAAGAGTTGAGGCTCGGTCAGCATCCATGTTGAAACCAGGAGAACACTGGAAACTGACTGTGTGGTTGTAGGTGAAATCATTGCCCAACCTCACTCCATTGGCTGGCACTCCAGGGTCACCACAGTGGATTACTGCAGCAGCAAAACGGGATAAAGAAGCAAGAGCTAATGAATATGGGTAAAACAACTCAACAATAAAGACAGACATAGTGGAACATTATTAATAATTATAATCGGTTTTACACTTTCCTCAAAGAAACTTTACATAGGATACAAATCAATCCCCACCGCTGACAGTGTGATGTGTTTTATCTCAAACAACTCTCATGGTACTTTGATTATCTCCAGTTTAGAGCTTTTAGGGTGCAGAGAGACTACATCTTGTAATGGGTATCCCTCTACACTAGCTCCCTAAAGCTCCAAAACGAACCACATTACTCTTTCATCATACTTTTACATCTTGCGGGGGAAACAGTGTGATTGAGTAACAACAGTGAGAATTCCACTGTGTGACTCAGCAGCAGCATAGATCAGGCCTGCTGTAAATGTCTAAGATAGAAAATCCAGGGCACAGAAGGACAAGTTGCCATGGGACAAAAAGGAAGTATTAAATGCATATTCCATATTCCAGCAAAATTCCCAGTAGGGTGATAAAACTTGGAGTCTTTTGGAGGTGTAGTGTCTCTCCTTGACTGAGCAAGCACTTAACATTTCCCACTGGACTGGTAAGAGTATGTCGCCTGGAGCCACAATGTCTATCTAGGACCGTGTAACCTGTAACAATACCTACAAGGCTGAGATACAGTGAGATAATTTCTCCTCTTGCATAGCAATATTCTTAAATTGTTGTTTTAAAATGTATTTATTTTGGTTATAGGTAGTAAGTTACAGCTAAAACGGAGAGAGAAGACTGCCAAAACGTCTATTTCTAGTAGCCACCTCTGTCAGGTAAATCCCTTTTTATCTTACAGTTTACATGAGATTAGTAGAAATCATTCAACCAAAAGTGGTCCTATTCACTAAAGCGTTCCACTGAAGTGCTTCAACATGTACCCTTTCACTCCTATGGATTACCGAGTTCTGAATTCCATAATGGTGCTGCTTTGGGTTTATCCTCTCCATTCAGAAGAAACTGGTTCTCTTAGTGACCTCTATTTGCCAGTGTCTCTAGGCTCTGTACAGCAGCTGTATGTCTTTTGTGAGACATGATGATAAAGGGCTGTCAGTCAGGCCTGTGCAATTTGAGTAGACCATGCCTCAAACAAAATGTTCTCATACTGAGCCAGGGATCCACATGAGTTATTCGTTACAAAACATAAACATTAAATATCTTGCATTATTTTAGCTATTTAACCTGTATTCCCCTCCTCTACATGGTCTGGATATGTATTCTGCTAAGTCTAAAGTACTGTTCAAGCACAAATAAACATGAGAGGACACAAGGTAGACAACCAAGAAATGTGTACAACCCAAAGAAACAGAAAAGCATCCAATTTCTAGCTAACTAAGATAAGCACTAGATACACTTAGGCTCTTTTTCTGTGAGAGCTGTTAATTACCAGAGCACTCGGGCATGTTGCCGGTCCAGGTCCCGTTAACAGTGCAGTGTCGAGTAAGCATGCCAGTAGAGTAGTAGCCCTCTCTGCAAGCGTAAGTAATGGATTTGGAAAACGTCAGGCCATCGTGGATCAGGATCTGGGCATTACGTGGAGTTCCTGGGTTTCCACAGGAGATCACTGAAAACAAGAGAGAAAAAGACAGGGAAGCAGAGAATGATTAGGTAACATTCATTTACAGACTTAATCCTAAATGACCAGAGGTGAAAGTGGAAGTTATGTGTGTGTGGTGGGGGTTAAAAGGAGTGTTGGCACAGTACCATTACAGACTTTGCTTCATGTAAGCATTTTTGTAAAAATTAAAAACCTACAGTACCACCTACCAACCTAAATGACTAAATGTGGCCTAAATCTTCAAATTATTTTTTGTACCTAGAAATGTAGTAGTAAATAAAGTTGTTAAAACTCAGTCAGTGGTCACCGAAAGGCAATCAGCTACCAACACAAATATGTATTTTAATTTAACAAAATTTAGTTTTTTTTAACACATTCCTTTCATGCTCCTTCCTGTGTATAATTTGGGTTCCTTATGCTGTTTATTTTCCCATTCCCTCTGTTCTTCATACGCCTACCCTACCACCATCCTACTTCATAAATATCTCTGCTTTGATGGACACATCCTTTGCTCACAAAGTCCCCTGGTGTCTGTCGGGCTGCCAGCGATGGTTCTGTTCATTACAGTCTCCAGCTTGCCCTGGGCCCTCAGAGCCCCGTGGGCTTGCCCTCCCGTAATGACCAGATGTGGCCTGGCCCTTGAAGTCTGTGCCAACCGAAAACAGGTGGGCAACCTTCGCTAGTGGGCATACCACACACCAGAGAGGGAAAGAGACAGAGTGAGGCGAGGGAAAGAGGTGGTGGTGGCGTGTGGAGAGAGGGTTGTGTGTGTGTGTGTGTGTGTGTGTGTGTGTGTGTATGTGTGTGTGTGTGTGTGTGTTTGTACAGGATGTTAAGAGCACAAGTGAAAACAGCCTGGCATACAGGATGAAGCCTCTGGAAATAACATACTGTACTGTATACAAGGATGAGGGAAGAAAAGGGGCTGTGTGTTCATGGTAAAAGGCAAAAATAAGAAAAGGGCAGTTTTGCAGTATCAAAAATGTAGGTCAGAACACAAACACCAAAAAACACATTATTAATACTTATAAAGTTAATATAATGAAACACAATATGAAAGTAAAATGGACAGGAAACATGACAGGTAGGGATGCACCGATTGGGAAATTCTGGGCCGATACCGGTACCGATGTTTAACATAACAACTTGGCCGATGCCGATGTTTTTTCTTTTTGTTATTTATTCCTTCTTTTGTGCCACGGAAACATACAAGTCTTTCGGCTCTTGATCACACTATCCTAGAATGAGCACAAATTCAATCAGACCAATTTATGAAACAAAAACAACCTTTAATGTCACTTTCTGGTTGACATTAGTTATAACCTTATTTATGACAAGTTCTTTTCTGAAAAATAACATTCAAAAACCTTTGACTGCTAACTAATCAATGAAAAGATTGTTTCAGTACATTGCGCAACAAAATTATTTGAGTGGTTTTAGCCTGATAAACAAAAACTTACTCAATGAGATTATTTTCATGGCCCAATAAAAAATATTTCTCTGATAAATAAAAAAAAAATACATCAAGTGTAAATGCAAAAACAAGTGAAATAAATAAATTATGTTATTAATTTGTTTCGCTTTGGCGCTGTCTGGAGGCAGCTGTTTGGCTTTCTCAAACGCCGTGTCAATTGAAGTCTGAGTCTTACCGGGGGTTTGCGCTTTCTTGGCGGCTTCATTTTTCCGTTTTTGGTCAGCTTGCAGGTAATCGCCGTACACCGCCTCGTGCCTGCTTCTCAAATGTCCAATGAGATTTGTTGTGTTAAATGACTTTCTAACAGCCCCCCCTCTTGAAATTTCAATGGAACACGTATTGCAAACTGCAAAACGCTGATCTTTCTCTGAAACTGTAAAATATTGCCACACGACCGCCATCTTCTTTGTTTAATCTGAGTTACTGAGGAGAGTGCGCGGGTGCCCTCTTCCGTCTCGGTCTCTCCCCCCGCCCAAATAAAAAGAGGGAAAAAAAGTTTCTCCTGAGCACAGCGTTCATGACACATATAATCATCGGCGAATGTCATTTTTATTCCCCGATGGCCGATGGCAGTTAACGAGGCAAATATCGCCCGTTACCGATGTTCAGCCGATGCATCCCTAATGAGGCAACTAATAGGATGTTACATCAACAACAGCTGCAACAATATTGTTTAGCACATGTAAACCATACATATTATTGATAATAATTGAATTGATAATAATTTAAATCAAGTTAAATTCAAAGACTTTAAAATTAAGGTGTTTGCACAAGTTCACCCCTTGAGAACAGCCTCTTTCTATTATACTCTTGCTGCTGCGTGCAAGATGTTTGACAGTAGAAAAAGAAGTGCACTCTATAGTTTTTTCACTGTGTGTAATGTCTTTGTCCTGTCTCAGCAATAATAATGGATAGTGTAGGGCCTAAAGACCCAGATCGATTGGATGCACACTCACGACATTCAGAGAATCTGCTTTTTCAGGTGTCAGCAGCAGACTGGATGCAATGTTGCACAAGGGCAAATTAAAAGCCTTATGTTTAATCAATAGAGAAAACATCCTCCGTTATGTCACCTATTCTCTCTTGCTCAATTGCTGTTTTACATTTTTGCAAACACACACAAAACAAATGCAAATTTGCGATGTGCCTTTCATTCAATTTGCAGCAAAGGCAGCAGCTAATTACACAATCTGTGATTACAGTATAAACAACAATCCTTATCTTAAAATGTACAATTCAGTGTTGAGATCAGCTAGCTCTGAAAAGACATCAAAATCTAGAGATGATGTAATATAAATACTTATCAGCAAAGTAACCAGATTCTAAAACATTCACTAAGATCACAATGAACTCCAATTGAGGACAATTATGTGGGAGTTACCCCTGAAATAATAATGAAAAGCTTTTGCATGCAAAGGTTTGTAAAACAAATGCAGTGGGAGTAATTAAACAAACTTCTGAGGAAAGGAAGAAGAAAGGGAATGAAAAAAGGATACACAAAAGAAAAGACAGATTTAAAGAAGTTACTGAAATGAAATGTAGATGTCTCATTCATGTCCATTGTACATTAGTTATTCAGTGAACATCGACTTCAGTTACTGCACAATCATAACTCAACAGCTGGACTGTTACATGTGTTACTAGATGGTCAGATATGGTGTTCATTCATTACTGCTCCTAAGAAGTCTGTCAAACTATCCATCCATTCATTTTCCATCAGTTACTCAGGTTTAGGTTGCAGTGGTAGCAATTAAATCAGTAGCCCACACATGACTTTCCCCAGTGATGTCCTCCAGCTCCTCATAAGGCATCCCAAGGGGTTCTCAGGCCAGATGGGATATGCTATTCCTCCATTGCCTTCTGTGCCTGTTCTGTACTCTCCAGTTGGACGTGTCCAGAATATTTAATCCACAGTATATCAGATTCCTGAAGAACCTCAACTGGTTGCAAGCTGCTCACCCTGTCCCTAAAGGGTTGTACTCTTTTGGTCACAACCCAAAGCTCATAGCCACAGGTGAGAGTTGGAACTGCTAACTTGAGAGCTTCACTTTCAAGCTCAGCTTTCTCTTCACCACAAATTGGTGGATCCGCCTATTGATCTTACCCCACCCTCACCTCACCAGCCTCCTATCATACACTTCTTCTCTTGGGGGGGGGGGGGGAAGACACTTGAGATCTGGTCTTAAAAACCTGTAGGATGCAGATTAGAGGCAGTACTATAATTAACCCTCCAGTATCTGTGTGAGGGTGAAGGAATGAGAAGACAAGTTCAAATCCATATTCATCCACTTTCTCAGCAGTGTGATCCTGATTCTGAAACTCCATGAAAGTCCATGTTTGCCAGAGAAGAAAGAAAAAAAACACACACTGTAAATAAACATGTATGTATTTCTTACCATGACACTCAGGTTGTGTGCCGAGCCAGGTCCCATTGGCCAGGCAAGTTCTCTCTGGTGAACCCTTCAGCATACAGCCGGGCTCACAGCTAAAGCGGACAGCACTGCCCACTGTAAACTCTTCTCCTAGACGGATACCATGCACAGGAATGCCAGGATCTCCACACAACCCGGCAGACTCGCCTGGAAAGATAAATACAACAATAACTAAATTTCTGTGACAAACATAGCAAAAGAAACTGCTCTTTTTCTTAACAATATGAGATGATTACTCATGGGGAGACACACATTAGAAATGTACTGTATGTGCTTCATATTAAAACATATTAATAATAATAATAATGGGATTAGAACGGTTACAAAGACCCCCCCCCCCCACCAGACTGTCATCCAACAGGAAAATTAACATTCCCCTAGCTCCCTAAGGAGTGACTAGTCTCCCAAATACATTAAGTCTCATTATATCTATATTATATATTTGCTCAACATGCAGAAAATATGAATAACAATGTGATTTTTCATTCCATTCGAGCTTTATAATTCAGCGTCCTCCATTTAAAACGAACACAAACAGTTTAGTAGGGCTGGGGGTAAACGATTATTTATTAAACGATTAATCGGGCGATTATTTTATCGATTAGTCGACTAATCTAACGACTAATTGGACGATTAATATAACGATTATTTTTCTGTTGCTCGATTAATAAAAACCATAATGTATCTCAAATAAATACCAAAAAAATCTTAATAGTATACTTTATTAAACAACAGTTTTGCACAGCAAAAAAATCTTCTGCTTTAAACAAAATAAAAAAAATACAATTATTTTACTGTTATACAAAATGAAAGGCCAGCCTGTTTACTCTTTTACAGTACCAACATAACTCTCTTGTTCAAAAAATTCAAAAGTTGTAGTGCAAAAAAAACACAGCACAGTATAGACATTCCTGAGAGTGTTTAACACAATATAAAATTCCTGTTTTCAGTTTTACAGTCTCAACAAAAGCTACTGCAATCTGCTTGCTACCGTTAGCTAGATCTAGCAGCTGTGCACTTTGGTGGTGCTAGGGCTAACCAACGCATCTTAGCTCTCTGTGCAGTTTGTTCGTGCTAGGTTAGTAGCTAACGTTCACGTTAACGTTCACGTTAGCTACTATAGATAGCTGTGTTCTGCAGCCGTAAGCTAGCTACCATTCAAGCCAACATTAGATGATAACTAACGTTAGCTAAACACAGCTGTCTAGGCGCCAGTAGCTAGCTAACGTTAGCTACTAACCTAGCACGAACAAACTGCACGGAGAGCTAAGATTAGTTAGCTAGCACCACCGAAGTGCGCAGAGCTCAAGCTACACAACACACTACACAAACATGAAATTAATTTAGCCATTATTGTCTCCTTCATGAGTGACAATGGGGTGCCTCAGTTTCAGATGCTCCCACATTGCTGTTGTGCTGGTGTGGTATGCTAACTCCATTTGGCAAAGAGCGCAAATAACGACACCTTTATGTTTGGAACTAAATTTGAAGTATTCCCATACCTTCGATGATTTAGGGCAAGCTGTTTTTTTTAGGACTTTTTCTTTTATTGGGGCTTTTTGCAGGACATTCTGCAATGTTTTGGTCTCCCACGTGTGTGTGGCGAGCTGTGGCGAAGCGTCGACGCAAAAACATGAAGTCGATGTAATTTTGACGTCAACGTCATCGACGCGTCGCTACAGGCCTACCGTTTAGTACAGCTGTGTGCTGCTGTTTCTCCTCATTTCACAAGGCACTGGTCAACATCACTTCAATAGTACATAGCTAAGAAAGTCGGGCACATCTTTATAAAAAAGGTTGTCTTTATTGCCTGTGGAGATAACACTAGCAATTCCCGGAATATATAGGAATGTCATGAATTGTGACATTAAACTGACAGCATGTTATTTTATTGTCGGCTTTGTGTGCACTAGTTTGTGCGTTTCTGTCACTGCCTAAGTTTGTGCATGTGTAAGTCACATATTTGTGAATGTGCTTGTATTGGTGCCTATGAACATTTGCATGTGTGGACACGCCCATGGCTTTTCTCATGTGTATTATGTATACTCAGAGCTCTGAAGCGAATCGCTGTACAGTATGGGGAGAGACAGTATGGGGGCTGATGTCTTTATAGTGCACCATAACCCAGCTGAGGTGTGGGCGCCCCCGTTCCTCAGTCTAATATGAGCAGATTAAAGTAGTTTTATAGAGGACACTCTTTTGCCCTTGAGGCCCTATGGAACAGACAGGCAGCTCCATCTTTGGTCCACCTACTTCGCTTATAACCTGCTAACAGCTGCCAACCAAAGTGTTTTACGAGTGTGTGACTGGGTGTGACTGGGTGGTGATATTACATCTGAATTAATCAAGTATTAGAAGCAGGGTGCTGGGAAGAGAATGAGAAAAGGACTACACCAGCACATAGTTTCAAATATCAAAGATCGAATGTGCTGGTTCCAATCTTTTAGTTTAGGTTGATCTTGAACATCAATTTTGAAAGCTTTCACAAAACCATCAGACAGCCAATATGGGTGTAGTTTTTCATACCAGAGCAGTGTGGCGGCGAACCGCTCCACTGGCCGTCCAGCTGGCACATTCGCGTTGTGTTTCCGATGATGGTACGCTGGCCGATGCAGCTGTAGCGGATGACTGAGCCTACTGTCCGACGCTCGCCTGAGATCTGGGCGTAGGGAGGCATGCTGGGGCGGTCACACAGAACCACTGTCCAATCAGAGCAGAGAGATAAGAGAAAGAGAACAAGTGGAACAGGCAAATGGTGAAGAAGTGATAAATACACCATATATTAAATAGATTGCCTTGTTTTAGCAAAACCATACAGTGTAATAATGTTGGGTGACATTTGATTTGTGTTTGTTAACACATCTCACAGTATCAGACCACATTTTATGAAATAAACTTTCCAACCAATTAAGATACTTAGTTCTGTCAGAATGCATCATCACTTTATCACACTGAACCTGTTTAGATTACAAATGCTATAAAGGCTCAGAGAAATTGTGATGGGCATTACCACTATTTTATAGACTAAACAATTGATGATTAATAGTAAAAATAAGTCACTAATCACTAACGTTATTTGGTTGTGATGATTTGGCACAAAAATAATGTTTAACATAAAGGCAAAACAAGAGGACAACAGATTTCTGCTTCAAGTAAATCAGTTTTAAATAATGATTCATTTTTCAGGCTGAGTGGTGGGTGTTGTCTGGGGAGTTTACACAGGTCTACTTTCCTCTTCTTCTGTATATACAAACAATTGGAAATCATGCTTACAACCAACCCCTGAGCTACTCACACAGGCACTTGGGCAGGGAGCGGTCCCAGGTACCGTCCCCCTGACAGGAGATGGAGCTGGTACCCAGCATGTAGTAGCCCAAGTTACAGCGGTACGACACAGTGGTCTGGAAGCTGTAGCGATGCGGCCCGCTGGGCAGTACCTGCTTAATGCTGTTCTCTACATGGCCCGGCTCTGTGCAGTTCACAACTGGAGAAAGGGATACAGAGGGGGGAAGAGAGTAAAGGAGCCAGAGAGAAAAATACATCCTGTGTAAGCATTTGTGTGGGAGGTTTTAGTGATAATATACCATACATTTTAATATGACACTCTCGTACACACAGGGAACATGCCCATTTTACAAGCAGAGTTTTTTTTTTTTCTGTCCATTCCTTTCCTCATCTACTACTTCCACCCATCCTGCACCCATCCATCCACCCCAATCCAAATGAAGTAGGAGGCAGATTCCGGAAATAAACATTTGCTTCATTAGAGCCAGTCTCCTGCTGGCCGCTGTGGTGCAGAGATGGTGATGGATGGGGAGCTCACAGGAGAAGAGGCACCATGTCAGTTTAGCACCAGATGGAGAGAGTTAAGGAAGGGGAGAATGAGGGATGAGTGAGGAGCGAGGGACAGCGAGGGGGGTGCTGTACAGAGTTAGAGAGGAATATGCCCTGATGGTGCAGAATGTATTAAAATTCATGACAGAATGTCAGGCTATAACTGCTACCAGCACCAATCCATCTTGAGTCTCAGATACAAGAAAAAAACCAAAACCTTACAATGCCTCAACAAAGTCAGAGCACAGTGAGTAACAGTTGCTGTCTAGTCTAAACTGTGAACCACAACAAAGTGTGTACTATGATACCCCCCCCACGCCAATACCTATTATAATGTATTCCTTCCAGTAGAATGCTGACCCATGGTGCCATCACTTACAACTTACCGCATAATAACACTACAAAGTGTATTTAAAGCAGTGGAGATGCTTCAGCACGAGACTTTCCAAGCTTGGAATTCTGCTTTCAATAAGTAATAAGTGTACTCGGGCAACATAGGCTCAAAAGTGATCCAGCAGTCATCTAAAACAACGGACCTCCTAGTACATTTCTGTGTGTGGCCAAGTGGGCAGGGAGAGAGGAAGTGAAAGGATGAAAGGAAAAGAAGAATAAAAGTGAGAAGGGAAGATGGGCTGAAGTAATTCATCTCTGTTCCACTCAGAAGTGGAGACCCCAGTCACCCTATCCTCCTCTTGGCCTCTTGCCAAGTAACGGCCCTGTAAGTGGTGTGTCAGAGTGGTTTTTTTTCTGTCCTCTGTCTCTTGCCTTTTATCGCTAAAAGACAAATATACACAAATGAGTCATCCAAAAAAGGTGGTATTGTGGCTTTGTTGCTCTGACTCAAATTGGTGGTGATTAGAAAGGGATAGGGGACTGGCTGGGCCGGCGGTGCTCTCCTGTTTGCTGCATTATTGATGGAGCCTACAGACCCTTGTAGTTAAAATCTGGACTATGGAAATCATTACCTTTGTCTGACTGACTCCTACCCCACCCTTACCTTTTTTCCTGACTTCTGTATCTATCAACTACTATCCTATCAACAGAAAAGCCGATGTTTAGGCTTAGCTAAGGTAAGATGGATGAGGCGGATGTCATCCCAGCACTTATAGTTTTCCACTCAGAGGAGGAAGTACATGGCAGACAGGAGAGCGTGTCTCACAAAATATGTCTAGAATGCAGTAATTAAGGTGATAAATCTGATTGACAAAAAGATCCCTAAGCTACTTATGTCTCCATATCAACAGTGAGGATAATGTAACCCCCCCCTCCCCACACACACACACACACACACACACACACACACACACACACACACACAAAATGCAACTGAGAGTCAGCATCTGCATGGAAACAAGGCCAATGCTAATATGATGTCACTACTAGAGCCGAGTGATTTAAGGCATGTCTGGTGGAAAATCTCGCCTGCTTATGCATGCAGCAGCCAAATGTACGTCTCTCTTTCTTTAACAACTGAAGAATGATTCCTGTGAGACTTGCAACCTCCTCATCCTCATCATAAATGTCTAAAAAAAAAAGGCAACTCCTTTCTCTCCTCATTCAAAACAAACACATTCAGGGCCCGACCTTGCGAGCGGCCCTCTTTCTGTGCCTGTCACAAAGCCTTCAGTTAGTGAGGACTTAGAGACAGATGCGGGTGCTGAGATACATGCCAAATTAAAAGTCCTTGCCTGGCTTCACAGCAGAGCAGGGTACTTCTTATTCTAAGCAAAAGCCAGGATGCGGTCTCCAAAGGCTGCTGTCTATCACACAAGCTCAAGGATCCTGTGATTGTTTTTAGCTGTCCCTGCACAGTTAGATTTTCAAAGTTTGATTCTCTGATGTACAGGTGAGCTTTAGGGTGTAACAGAGGTAGCTAGGGTAAGAGGAAATAACATCAAATTTAAATATTATCCTTAAACCTCCACAGACCAAGTGGTTAAGACCGTGGTAATTAAATAATCCAGGCTTCTTTTCGGTTCTTCATTTCAATTTCCCCTAATATGCCTCGTTTAAACTCTTTCTCCCTCCGGGTGTCTCTGCGCTTCAGCTCCGCTCTCTCTGTGATTGGGGTCATCTATGGTCACAGAAGATATGACCTTGCACGATACAATAGGTAATTTAATAGCTATCTAGACAAATGGATGAGAACACAGAACCATACCCCTACAGGCAAGTACGTGGAAACAAGCACACTTTGTCCTCACTAGGTATGCACAAAGCTGATGACAGTGGCTTATTTAGCTCTCAAAATAATCACAAGGCATAATACGTAAAAATATATACCAACATGGAGTTGCTATGCTACACGTCGCATATACATTTCTTGTGTAGCTCTGCTGTGATCATAGATGCATTTGAACATTTTGCTCATACTTTTAAAAAGATGTATGCAGATACAGATTTTAGAACTATGGAGGTGTCGGGAGAAAATTATTTGATAAATTGCTCTCTCATATGACAAATTGCACAACTTTGTTTCCTGAACTTGCTTTTTAAAGATAATTTACATCTAACTGCCTACTGTATGTATCCAATGGTAGACTGGATTAGACACATATCTTCCATCGGTGCTGGTTCTTTGCATTCATCCTTCCATTCATTCGTAAGCATGAGGTTCTCCAAAAACCATACATACATAGACTAATAATATTGTATGATTGGGCATTTACTTGACACTTACTTTTACACCTGGGGAGGGCTTGGCTCCACTGCCCATTGACCTGGCAGGAAGATTTAACGGCTCCCTGAAGAACATATCCAGTATTGCAGGCAAAGCGCACAGCGTCATTTAAGTTGAACTGGGTTCCTTGGGTCATACCAAAGGGAGGGTTGCCAGGATGACCGCATGTGATGGCTGCGAAAGTCAAAGGGCACAGAAAATCATGGTAACACATTTGCAGAGCAAATCTATAGGTTTAATATCAAACACCTGAAAAAGGTAATGTCACAACAACAGCAAAGCTGTGCACTGAATGTAGATGAGCCCCACTGCAGCTGTGTCTCTATTTTTGCCACGGGCCTCTAATAAAACAATCGTGTAAATTGAGTTGTAATTTAGAGAAATACAGTGTATTATTTGGTAATAATGATCCCATCTTTGAAAATAAGACATGATAAAATTTAGACATGTGGCACAGGTGGCTTTTAGAGTGTATTTTAATGCAGAAGATTTCTGTAAAATGTTAAAGTGCTCATATTGTGCTTCTTGGCTTTTCCCCTTTCCTTTGTTGTGTTATATATCTTTTTGTGCACATTATAGGTTTACAAAGTGAAAAATCCCAAAGTCCACCCCAAAGGGACTTAACCATCTCCAACAGAAAACACTGTTCACAAACTGCTCCAAACAGCTCTATTGTAGTCCAGCCTTTATTTCCATGACGAACGTGCGTCACTTTGTAACACACGTTATAATGCTCGCCTAGCTGCTAGCGTGGCGTGCCCTCATGCTCTGCAACTGACAAGCTAGCAGTACTTACTGCGCATGTGTGACTCCCAACAAAGATGGAACAGAAGTGAGATGTCTCACTCTGTAGCTAAAACAGAGAGCTCAACACACAGGGTGAAAAGAGGAGCTGCAGCAATGTGCAGTACAACAAATACATGATGTTTTTAGAAAATTAAACCATGTAAGCCTATTCTGGTACAACCTCTAAATACAATTATGAACCTGAAAATAAAGCATAATATGAGCACTTTAAATAACAGGAATTAATTGGTGATCAGTACCAGATGACTCATGTCTAATCACACTAAATACTAGGGGTGGAACGGTACATGTATTCGTATTGAACTAAAATGGTACGGGCATCTCGGTTCGGTACATGAATTTACACGGAGAATACACGGTATAAAAATAAATAAAACTTGCGTGCAAATGAATTAATGTAATGTGGAACTACTGTTACATACGCGTTTCTTAGGGACACCTAATCTGTAGCCCCGCCTTAGCTCTGAAGCTCCCAAGCTCCGCCTACATGTCAAGTTGGTCCAGTGAATCCACACGAAGCAAACTAGTCCCTTCCATATACAACCAAACACGGATGTACTGTAGCTGTATCCTTTCTTGCCTCGACCACAAATGGCTTCCAGGCCCATTTGCTTCACTGTTTGCCGCTGTTAGCTCCGCCGTTAGCTGTTAGCTCCACCGTTAGCTTCGCTGTTTGCTGCTAGCTCCGCTGTTAGCGTGTGAAGCTAACGCCACAATTCGCCAACTGCTCTATGTAACCGAAGCTGCTCTTTTAACACCCCTGCTCTGTGCATTCACATATGAGAGCAGCGCTTGTCTCCCATATCACACTACTAGCTGATTGTCTTATTTTGTTTACAAGTTCCAGATGGAGTCTGGAGATGATGTGTGGTAGCCTACTTATTGTTCACTGTTTACATCTTATTTTATACGCTTCAGGCTGTTGCAGCTAGCTCAGGGGAGAGACTGGATGACACTAAGTGGTACAGCCTGAGACATGCACAATAAAAAAAATTGCCTTCTGCATTTTTGTTATGCTTTTCCCTCCATTGTACCGAACCGAACCGTGATGTCTAAACCGAGGTATGAACCGAACCATGACTTCAGTGTACCGTTCCACCCATACTAAATACACGGTCGGTATCTGCCTGATAAGAGCAACCCTAGGTAATATATGTCTGCAGTCATTTTGAATCATTAATCAGCAACACTATTAAGCCGGAAAAAATTGTCAACTTTGTTGTTCTGAAGTTTGTTTTTCTTAGCTAGCTGGCTTACCAATGTGCCTAGTATAAAATGTTAGTCTAAAGCCCTACTCTGTTCATCTGAGCAGTTTAGAAGTCTTTACCTATGAACTATAGTGCCCATAGCTTCACTGATGACTAATTATTCTCTGTTGCCACTTACGGACACAGACAGGAGTGCGTCCTGACCAGCGGTGATCCTGTTCACAAATTCGCACCGACACCCCAATGAGACGAAATCCTTGGTTACACTGGTACACAACGCTGCCTCGATAGTTATAATTCTCCCCAATGATCTGTCCATTCACTATGGGCTCCGGGGTGCCACAATGGCCAGCTATAGATGAATGAGGAGGAAAAGAGTCAGGTCAGACATAGGTGTTTTCAAATAACCTTTGAAGCAAATTGCAAGACTTTATGAAGTAACAATCATTTTTGGGTGCTGAAGATCTCACCTAGACACTGGACCTGCGTTCCACTCCAAAGCCCATTGGACATACACTCTCGTACCCGAGAGCCAACCAAGGTATATCCTGTGTTGCAGGAGAAAATGGCAGTGGCTCCATACACAGTCAGTGTTCCAATCTTGTTGCCATTTGGTGGAGTCCCAAGGTCCCCGCAGGAGATGACTGAAATAAAATAAAAACAATATCATGTGCAACAATCCAATATAGTCAAAATATAATAAACAATAATGCTAATTTGTTTTGTTTGGAAATGGTTTTCTTTGGCTTTCAGTCATTTTGTTTTGTTAAGAAGATCTGCGGCTGTTTAGTCATGTTCTTTTCTTAATATCACAGTGGAATACCACACATTTGGATGCAATTATTTTTCATGCTTAACAAATTACTTCTTTCTGGAAGAGTTTCTGTTTCTCAGTGCAAATTAGGAAGTTAACTCAAGAAACTTTGGGAAAATTACACCATGGGATGTGCAGTTTACACTTACTGTCGCAGACTGGCCGTGGATCTGGGTAGTTCCAGGTGCTGTTGGCCTGGCAGCGAATGACCCTTTGACCCCTGTAGTAATATCCCGGGTCACATATGAGCATCATTATGGCATCATATTGGTTTTGAGTGCCATAGATCAGCCTCCATCTCCCATGTTCCACAGCAGAGTGGCCGATGTCAGGGCAGGTCACCGCTGGAAGGTCAGAGGATAAACAAACATTGAAATACCTATTTCTGTCTATCACTATCATGACAAAGTAGTTTTAATCTCAAACCTGCTGATGATATTTGGAACTCATTGTAGGTAACACAGTTTTTAAAACTTTAACTTATAAACCGAACTTTGTTCGGTTAATAATACTGCAACTAAATAAATTGAAAATACTCACGAACACATCTGGGCGGGGCCTCAATGGGGCTCCATCTCCCAGATTCCTGACACGTGACTGAGGTGGTGACAGGCCCGGAAAGCCGAAATCCGGGATTGCACTGGTATGTGGCCCTGGCTCCTAGAGAGAAGTCCTGGCCCACAATACTGCCATTGACCGGAGGCACTGGCATTCCACAGGACATGACTAAAAGGGAACAATGGATGCGGCGGGAAGATAAGACAAAAGAAATACAGTTGGTAAAATGAAAGCACTGGTAGCAAAGTATATTTTAGTAACAATCTTTGTATGCAGAGTGTCTAGCTCACAACAGGCTTCCAGTACAAACACTCCTAGAGCCGGCATCAATGTGCTGTAAACATTAGTTCGAGCTGCCATCTGCACTACAGTAAACTAAATCTTTGTAGAATTCTTGTTTTTGTACTTGTAAGACATGCTGTATTTCTTTCTGAAGCATGATCTATTAGAAATACTGTATATTGTGTGTTTGTTTGATAGGTACATTTTTTATTTGCAAACCACACAGTTAGTGAATCATAGGGCATATGAAAAACAGGTTTTGTTCGTTAGTTAAGTTTTGGCAGCAAATAATAATAAATAATAATTAAAAAAAAGTAATAGCTCCATAATAGTTGCCTTGCTGCTCTCGGTTTCCGCTTCAGGCTATACTATCAATAACTCTGACTGACTAACCTCTGGAAGTAGAGCTTTTAGATGTTATGCTTTTGTAATGGAATATAAAAGTAAAATCTCAACACAAAAAAATGAAGAATTCACTAAATTTGGAAATCAATAAAGACGGTGCAACAGCATTACGGCTTTGTAAAATAGAAAATAACACTCATATTATTTGAATAAAAAATACTTTTAAATTAAATTAGATACATCTTGCCTAATAGTTGTGACTATAATTATGCATTTCACTTTGTTAATTTATGCGTCAGTCTCAGTTGAAAGTAGGTAATTGCTATTGTTCATTCAATCACTGACAAAATGAGTATAGTGATAAGCATATAACTCTGACTATAACCTATGACGAATGACATATCAAACAATCCAGCTCAGGTAAACCAAATAGCATTAATCTGATAAACTGTTATCTTCAAAGGCATTCTGAGGAATGGAGAAGTGAGCTTCCTGGAAGCACGCCTTAGGCTGAGGGGCTGTTGGTTATGGCACACTGTCAGCTGCAATCACACTTTGATCCAAAGCAAATGGATTCAGTGATAGTTTTTTCAATCAACCTAAATCAGAACGACTAAACTTAAAAAATACAGTTGCTACAAAAATCTCTTCTTTAACTCAAGTTAGGCTACGAATGTTAAAATCTTGTTTTCTCTGCAGTTTTAAGCTTCATTTAATCACTTTGGAGAAGTGGGACTAAATGCTGAATGAGCTCAGTCACAATGATAATATTGATGAAATATAACTTCACTCAAGAAAATCCGTGTACAAGTTGATTTGCATTAGCAATGCGAAATTATTATTATATTTTACCATGGAAATTTGTCTCCCTTAAATTAAAAAAATAAGACAATCTAGTCTATTTATGTGTTTATGTTTTTCTTATAAACTTCCAACCTTCTCATCCTTTCTCATGACCTGCGGCTATGATTGGGCCCTCACCTTGGCAAAGTGGCACTGGTGCATTCCACTGGTAGATCCCCTGTGCAGTCCGGGTACATGTGGCACTGCTCTGGCCAATAAGCCGGAAGCCCTGGTCACAGTTGAAACGCAGGGTGCTGCCCAGCTTAGTGCCTGTCAGACTGTGCACTGTGCCATTTACAGGGTTGTTTGGAGGGCTGCAGTAGGCCGCTATGAAAAAATTCACAAAATAGGTAAAGATATAAATATGCATATCGATACAATTGAGTGCAACAAGCATAACAACCCAATAATTATGTAATATGATGCACGTTTGTGTGGAGGAGGTGAAGAATTAATGCGCCTCCAATAGCACAGAGCCCCAGATCTCTTTTGCATCTGTCTTCTACGCCTGGCGTAGTAAAGGAGGATATGTATTAATAAAAGCGCTACAATACAATCTCTTTGAGGGAAAAACTGGAAAATTGATTAAAGTGAAATGGATGTTCTGCAAAGCGAAACAGGAGTTTGTCAGCGGCAGCAGAGGAGGATCATAAAATTGATGGATACATAATAACAGGAACAAAGTATCTGTTTTTGTTTGTTGACTAAATTGGTGGCTGCAATAATCGTTTATCATCCCAAATGGTGTTATCAACAGGTCCATGGTTCCCAAAGAATGGGGGACTCTGAGGCATGAATTGCATTATGCAGATCGCACAATAATATGACATTCACTACACACCTACTGGAGAATAAATAAAAACACAAATTGTGAAAACATTTAAGAAAATATTGTGACACAACAGTATATGGCTATGTGACACAGAAAATGGTGCTCAAAGTGGATCACGAACCAAAAAAAAAAGTGTATTATACTTAATCACTGTGAACAAATTACAGTTCTATAAAAATGTAAATTCCGACTCAAACCACTCACACGTGGCAATGAAAATGGACTCTCTTTCAAGTCAGTGGGGATTTTTAGCACCAGGCAGTCAGATTGGACTCCCTTACAGTATAAATACGCAAAGACATGTCAGTGGTGTAATGTGTATTTAGCATTTATGAGATGTTAGATTTCATAATAGATGATACACAGGAGGTGTACTTCAGGCTTTGGACATTGTGTGAAGTATAGCATTCATGTTTGTAACACCTGTCATTATGATGGCTAAATGGGGAAGGAAAAGCACACCCAATGTTTAAATCCAATGATATTTAATACACCAACTGAGCTACTATATGTTTCTTGGCAAGGCCTTCTTCTGTCATTCATGGTGACTGGCGGTTCCTGAGCCACCCTTGAGTTAAATTCTTCACTTCAATCTGTGTCTAACTCACTTCCCTCTCTCCGCCTATTATAGTACTGTATACAGCTTGTTTCACTGCAATCAGCCCTGCATCTCAGAGGAATAAGATCTACATTAGAAGGTGACTGGATTGGGATAATAGAGAGGAGGAGAAAGAGAGAGGGATGGGGATGGTGATACAGACAAAGGGAGGGACATATGAGCATAAGGAGATAGTAAGGAAGATAGAAACTAACTTGATTGAATCGATGGAAAAAAATGAGGTGATAGAGAAACAGTGAGAGAGGCTGTGGATGGAGAGAAATAATAGAAAACTGATATGGCCAGTTGCTAGAGGAGATGTCTGCAAGTTTGTGATGGAAGATCGGCCCATGGAAAAAAAAGATGGATTGATGAAGAATAGAGCCGAATACATGAATCTGCCTGTGCCATCTGTTTCTTCCTCCCCACCAAGGTACTACAGAAGGCAGCTCCATATTGACCATGGCAACTTGTGAGTTCTCAGCCATCACTTAGTTCGTCTGTCACTTAGCCTGCTATGGCAAAATCCATCATGGCTAAGAATAAAAAAGTAAAAGAGGCAGGAGAAGAAAAAGGGCAGAGAAACGACAGAACATTCGGTTGGGGAGACGGAGAGCTCCACTGAGAGGAGCAGAGAGACGATTAGTCAATCTGGCTGAGTGGTGTTGATCCAGAACGGAGGGAGCCTTTTAAATATTTACAGAGTCATAATTCAAAGCGAGTTATGCAGGTGTCGTATACTAACAGATCTTTCTTGGGAGCAGGACACAACAGAAGAATAATAAGCAATACAAGAAACAGCGTTTACTAATTCCCAGGCCTGTGGTGCACAGCAAGGAGTGCTGCAGATGCCTGCCGCCCCCGGTAGGTTGTCATGGAGATGGGTCATATTTTGAGCTATTTCAGCTGCAGTTGGCAGCCCAAATGTTGGTCTTGTTGGCACAGTAAACCAAAGGAATCTCCAATGAGATCGAATACACAACAATGTCTAGACGTAACACAGTTCTTCCAGTAATTAATTATAAATTGACTGCTGAAATTACAAAAAAAAAAAAAAAAAAAGTAACTTTAGGCTAGTGTATGTCTGATATTGACTTACCTGAGTAGCGTATGCGAAAACCTTTGTGGCTGGTAGCGTGATCGAAGGACCAGTGTAGGTAGACTTTGTTACTGGAGCTGGTGATGCTCAGTGGGTTGGAGTAGTTACCACTGAGAGTAATCAGGAGAGGGCTCTGTCTGGATGGGCCTGGGTTGTGAGAGAGAGAGAGAGAGAGAGAGAGCGAGAGAGAGAGAGAGAGAGAGAGCGGGAGAGAGAGAGAGAGAGAGAGAGAGAGAGAGAGAGAGAGAGAGAGAGAAGACAACTGTTAAGAAGAATCCATCTTTGAAAGTCTCATAACTTTGTAAAAAAGAATAAGAGTGCCAACACTTTTATATAAACCACCACTAGCACTGGGTCTTCAAAATAATGCCCTGTGTTCCATTATCTGCACACTTGAATCTGAACAGTAATTTGAATAGCGTTTTCCCTGTAAATGTAAATTGATAGTACAGAGAATATGATTTATAAAAAAAAATCTCATTTTGCACAAATTCATTTTTTTAAGTCTCAATTTTGAAATTAATATAATTTGTACATTTTGTCACACTTGCAGTAAAATCAAAGGTTGCTAAGTGTAATTGTGGAAAAAACTTTCTTTCCATAATTGGCTTGGCAGCCCCAAGGTTAGCAAATGTCTGTTTCCTTACACTCAGCACAAGATAAAAAGCACTAATCAGGAACACTAGTGTGTACAACCGCCATTTTCTTAGAGAGGCCTGGCAGAGTTGCTGACTGTGCCTCTAATCACATGCAAATGTACAAGGCAGATGTAGATGTTCTGTCACCAAGAAAGGGAGCCTGTGTGCCTTTTTTTGTTAGTAGATGCAGTGAGCTTTGTTAGGGACAGTAAATCCAGCGGTCAGGCTCATTTTAGGCTTTAATTGTGGATATTAGTGAAAATAGGTCCTTGGCCAAGGAAGTGTGATGGGGAGGTGTCACTAGACTACAGGCACATTGAGTCACTTGGTAAAAAGAAGGTCAAAATAATCATAATGCTGCTCAACTAAATTACATTATACTGTATGTTGGTATACACGTTCACTTTCGTAACAGCTGCGGTTACTCACCATCAAAGATCTCAAGCTCGTCAAACTGACGGCTGGTCTGGAAGTGTTCTATAGTGAAGGTGATGTTGTAACCAGGTTCTACTCTGACCACCCAGGAGCAGGACTCAAAATGGGGGAAACCGCTGCCTGGTGATTGGCTCATGATGACACCTGTGGAAGCTGTCAGTACCTCATTCATGGGACAAGACACTGTTGAGAGACATAAAAAAGGCAGAGACAAAAAAATTCAATTAATTTATCATAATATTTTGCTTATCTTTGTCTATTCTTTGTTGTTTCATTATCTCACATAACTTCTTATGGTTGTTTATTCTTTTAAGTGAATTTAATTTACCGTGAAGCACAAATTGGATTGGTCTGACCCATGTTGTTGTTGGAGGGCAACTCAACGTGACTAAAAGCATAGCTAAGCTAATTGTCATCCTGGTCCTGATGCTGTCGCAGGAAACAAAGCTGTCACTGCTAAGTCAGTCATGAGCATATTCCCTCCTCCTTGCCCACTGTCAGTATGTTATGCTAATTTGCCGACTAACGCTCACATCTGCCTGGAAGCCCTATTGCTGTGGCATCTGGGCAGACCACATCCATCCGCTCATCTCATTCCCCGTTGCCATTGGTATTGTTGTGGGACATCTCCATGACATCCTTTGACATTTCCTCGTGGTTTCAGTCTGTTTTATCAGACGTTACACAGCGCTCCTGTCTGTTGCGTTTTTGCTGGGATGTTGTGAAGCCAACCTCTTAATCTGCCAGAGCTGTCTGCGTACAGAGTGGGACTTCAAAAAAACAACCTGAAAGAAACCCAATGCTGCAACGACACAAAGCAACTGCTGCATTGTTTTTTTTCCTTCCCATTGTTTTTTGTGGCTCGCCTAATGGGGCTGAGTGCTGAAGAGGTAGACTGTGAAATAACTCCACAGCAGAGAAAAATAAACATTAGTTTTTATAGTTTGCTTGTGATTCCTTTTTGTAGCTAAATACGATACCATAAACCTACATAAAGTAAATATTGTCTCTTTTGAAATGAACCGTTATATTACGGTTTTATATATCACAAAGACTCCTAGGGGCTTACTTTGGCATACATAATAGTATGAACTTTGCTGTGCTGGAACTCAACTCGGCAGCTTGTTAAGAGCTCTACAATTAACAAAAGACCTTTTGAGAAAAAAAAAAACATACATTTACCTTTTAAACACCAGCCAGAGGCTTTACTTGTAATCATAGCAGAAATAAGAAAACACACCATAAGATGCTGAAAATGTGATTATAAACCACTTCAAAGTGCATGTGACCAGGTGTTTTTTTGCATGCACATACATTTTGTGTGTGTGTGTGTGTGTGTGTGTGTGTGTGTTTCTCAGATCCCACTCACACTACATGTGGAGACCCTGGCATTCCTCTATTTGGAAATCAGAACAACAGTCAAGGCTATGATGGAATATGCAGGATATTTATTCAATTTTATGCGATGAAATTGCGGGAACTTGCAAAAACTGCGGTTTCATCATGGCTTCATCGCGGGGTTTGCAGCTTTTCAATTATGTTCCCGTCGCGTAATTATGTCACTTCATAACGTTCCCATGGCAACAGGGGAAAATGGCTGCTCTTGTGTGAAGTAAACGCAACATTTTTCAACTTTCTGCTAAGATATATGTGACTTTTTTGCAACGAAAAATTGAATGAATGAAATCATGCAAGCCCTGCATATTTTGCGCGGAAATCTGCAATTTATGTGGCGAAAGTGCGGCGTATTTGAAAAATATGCGGACTTTGGCTGATTATGCATTGAATTATGTGATCGCATAATCGCGTTTTTCTGGAGGGACTGATTAGGGTTACTAGGGCAAAGTATACTGTCTGTTTGTATACAGCGCGCAAGCTTTATGCGCATGCTCCGCCTCTTCTTCTCCGTTTTTTGGTGAATTTCTGTAGCAGAAACAGCGCCACCTATAGGCCTGGAATATGAAGTAGCGTGTTGAGTCATTTACAAATGGATCCGTTTGGACGCAAACATTCTGAAAACAATGCCAGGGAAGACGGAGAAAAAAAAGATTGTTTTGGTACGTGTGGACGTGGCCTAAAGGCCTTTTTATGGTTCTGCGTCGAATCGACGGCATACCCCCGCAGACACCTCTGCATCTACGCCAGACCCTATGCCGTAGCCTGACGTCCACCTCTCGAAAAATGTAACTACATATCGCTCGGCCGTGGCTTGGTAGCGTTGCATTTCTCCTGACTCATTTCCTGGTTCTCCTTCTCCATAAACAACATGAACTCAAGGAGAGGGTTAACTTTTCCTACTAAAGATTCCCCACCTTGGTCAGAAAGCACAGGGGAGACACTTTGTTTCTCTGACTATCACTCTAGAGTCGGTACTCGCTCCAAAGCTAATCACCGTCACTCTCTCACTTCTCCCTCGCTCACTCCCCCCACACACACACATGCCGGCTCGACGCACACACCAGCGCACAAGTATAAACATCAGGCCACTTACATAGGCTACGGCGAAAGCTCTGCGTGGAGCCTGCGCAGAACCATAAAAAGGCCTTAAGTGTGGCAGAAAATCTAGCTGGGGGTGTAAATGCCCCTGTTGTGTGCCACAATTTGAATACTCAAGCCTGTTCTGCCTCAGGGTAGCACTGAGGCAGCACTTGGCACTTGCAAGTCCTCCATTACATTGGTGAAATACTGAAAGCTCTGAATCACATTCTAGCAGCATCTCCTTTGTGGGACAAGTTGTTTTTGTGTATGCGGATGGGCTGTGTGTTTCTCTCAATGCACTGTGTGTGTGTGTGTGTGTGTGTGTGTGTGTGTGTGTGTGTGTGTGTGTGTGTGTGTGTGTGTGTGTGTGTGTGTGTGTGTGTGTGTGTGTGTGTGTGTGTGTTTTTTGGCTTCCTCAATCTCCTCACTGTGTGTTCATAGGGGAAGAGATCATTAAATCTGCAGGAAAAACATTATGGCAGACAGCCTGGGTTAAGTAGCATTTGCAAATAATTCTTAGCATTTTTTTTAACCTTGCTTGGTGTGTCAACTAGGTGGGATTTATTGCCTCAGGAAATCTCAGATGACAGGTAAGCGGTCACTCATAGTCAAGGCATGTTAAAATGAAGCATGTTCCTGTCAAATACTTTTGCCACAACTTTTTGCCAAATTCTGCCACCATTAGGACAAAACAAATGCTAAATGCTAAATATCTGCAAATGTTGTTTACCATATGTCATGAAAGAGTATTTTGGGGAGCTTTTTATGGCTTTTTTTGTGTGATTTTGTGTATTTAATTGTTGCAATTGTCTCTTTTAACTGTCTAATGTGTGTATGCCTCAGGGAACTGCCAAGTCTGAAATTATTTACAACCTCAAGCACCTCAGTGGATGTGAGTCAAAAGGCTTAAATCCATCACTGATAGTGAAACTGATTGCACCGGGAACAGCACATCAAATCTAAGAGTGAAGTTCATTAAACAATCAAATCTCTGAGGATGAGATGTGTGTTGTCAGTGACCTTTCAAAAAGCTCCAACGTGTCTTCAAAACTGCCTTCAGCTTGTCTTGGAGCTGATTGAGGGGGACAAGCATGGGCTCTTATCTATGGGCTGCTACCTATTAAACCAATCCACTTCGAAATGAAGCACACTGTTAGGCTGTAAACAAAAGGGCATTAGGGGACAAATCTGACAGCTGGAAAAAGACAGCTTCAACACACAAGGTGAGACCAACATAGATAGAGCTCAAAATGAAATTTCACTTCAATTAGACAAGGAATGGAATAAGCTGGTAGCAGGAGCAGCAATGTGTGAGACATCCCTTCTGTTTGTGTATAAATTGTTCATGGTATGCAACAGCCTCCCAGTGAAAAATGTGATGGAAGGCTTCCGGGCACACACACCTGCATTTATACATGCACATTTTGTGCACTGCAGTATGCAAGTATGGACACACCGTGCATTGAGCCACAAAACATCAAGTTGTAGTGCTGTTGAGATGCCTTTACTCATGTGGGTATTTAATTAGCATAAGCTGTAGAGCGATAACGAGCTGATTGAAGGGGATGGGCCACAACATAAGCATTAGTGTGGATCAGGACCTTACAACTCAGGGGAAGTCATGGATGACAATCAACATGTGAAAAAGGGGCAGCTGTAATCCATTCTGCACAACTGCAAGAAGGGGGCTAGGGCAAAAAAATAGTCGAGGGAACAAAAAGGAGATAGACAGAGAGGCGGGGGAGGCGAAGAAACCGAGTGGGATGAAGAAAGCGAGCTAGCTGGGAAACTAATTTGATGGGTGATTATGTAGGTTTTAAGCAGAAATCTGTCCGGGGGATAAACACAGGGATTTTGGATCATCAGAGCTCATTGTGTTTCATTAATGAATTCAACCAACACTTTGTACGGATGCTGTTGCTTTGCTGTGTGTGTGTGTGTGTGTGTGTGTGTGTGTGTGTGTGTGTGTGTGTGTGTGTGTGTGTGTGTGTGTGTGTGTGTGTGTGTGTGTGTGTGTGTGTGTGTGTGTGATGCTGGAACTCCCCGTGGTCTCAGGAGACAACAGATGTAGTTAAGGTTATTGGGTCCAATATAACCCGGCCTCATCAAATAGCAGGCAAATCAAATATTGCGCAAACCAACTGGTTGTTCCAATGGCAGGGAATACACAGAGAGGATAAACACATTTGCCACCGTGATTTGCAACAATTCTCTGGATTAAATAAAGAAATGTTTATGTATGTATGGTGGCGGCTTTTAGCTTATGACTTTTAGTCATTGTTGGGAGAAAGGGAAAGACAGAGACAGAAAAACAAAGATCTGGGTATTGATAGACACCTGTGGTTAAAAGTGTGTGACAATGTGTTGCACTGTGTTGTTGTATTTTGAACCAGCCTCAGAAAAAGACAAAGAAAGAGAATGGGGAATAAAGGGTATATTAGTGTTACGTAAGAACAGAAGTCTGACGCTAGTGAGTCAGGGGAGGGAAGTGGCGAGTGAGGGAGGGGGGAGTGCAGACGGAGGGAATGCAGAGGATGAGCGAGGATACTGGTGCTGAGAGGCAAGCAACACTGCAGAACTGCCTGTAGGCTCCAGTGCTGCTCTCTGGTAGACTATCACAGTGACAACATCTACTGCTGTGTAACCCAGACACATGCTACACCAGTATGTATGTTTATACAGTATGTATAAGTGTGTGATGTGTGCAATTGAATGTGTATGTGTGTGGGGTGGGGCAGCTCGACGCACGGGGAGGGCAGTGCTTGTCAGAGCTAGAAGTGGTGATTTGATAGGTGCAGCTGCAGCCGGCATGTCCCCTGCATTTCAATGAGCTGCAAACTTCTGTCTCTTCACTGCCCTCCAACTAAGTCTCTCCTTTTACAAAACAGCTTTGGTGACATGTATGTACACTGCATATATAAAAGCTTGGAAATGTTTAAATATCATCACTAGAGCTAAATATAAAAAAGTTCAGACTATTGCACAACAGCCAGGTGAGGGGAGTGATCACTGGAGCAGCTGTCAGCTGCTTTTAGGGTTTTCTGCGCCTGTAAAAGAGAAGGTTAATCAAATAATGTATTGTGTACTGGGAAGGTAATGCTATTCACAGATGTGATCTATAGACTGCTTACTTGGTGATCCCGTGATGCTCATAGCCAGGACCCAAGTTTGATCCAACCCTCAAGTCTTTCTTTCTCGCCTTGCTTTTTAACTCCTGTCCTACTCTCACTTACTTGCCATCCTTCTGCTCTTTTAGCAGTCTCTCCTCTACTTTTGCAGACAGATGTTGTCTTTTTCCGCAATAATCCTGCTTATTCAGAGTAATCCTAAACTGTTCTCTTCCTATCCTGGGCTCTTCTCTCCACATCCAATCTTCTCCTCTTTCTTCACACGAGCATCAGTCTGTTGTTTTACTTTCCTCTCTACTCTCAACTTCCATTCACTCAACTTCTGACTCCTTCATCATTTGTTATCTGTGGCTCTCCTCTCCATCACCGCAGTCTATCTATACGGCAAAGTGACAGCTTGCAGGAGTATGGTTTGTCCCCAGTATAATGGTCTTGCAGAATAAGGGGGAACAATTAGCAGGGCACACAAGCCATGAAAATAAGCGCAGAGTCACAGCTGAAATGTACTGCATCTGCAAGTAAATGCATTCAACTGACTTTCATTTAGATATTACAGCACACAAATTTGTTTATCTTAGCATGATCAAGTCAAAGCATGATTTTTTCAAAATGATGCTGTTTTCACTTGCACGTCTTAGCTGCAGATGCCTGCAAGTAGAGTGAATGGTTAGCAGGCAAAAGGCAGGACTTTATAGAGGGAGAAATAAACACACACACAAAGAATTGTCCGTATTCCTTTTTTTCCTCACTTGAATTATGATACTTTCAGTCTCCTCTGGATCCTGGGTAGGTACTTTATTCCATGTCTTTATTATTAGCTTACTCAAAACTCCTTACACATACACTACCGGTCAAAAGTTTGGGGTCACTTAGAAATTTCCATTCCACTCCATTGAAAACAGAATACCAGCTGAGATCAGTTGCATTGTTTTTTTAATCAGGGCAGCAGTTTTCAGATTACATTATGTGCTTACATAATTACAAAAGGGTTCTTGACTGTTGTAGAAAGAAGTGTCTGATTTTTAATGTAATATCTACATTGCCCATTATCAGCAACCATTCATCCAATGTTCCAAAGGCACATTCTGTTTACTAATCTGATATCATTTTAAAAGGCTAACTGAGAAAACATTGGAGAACCCTTTTGCAATAATGTAAGCACATAATGTAATCTGAAAACTGCTGCCCTCGTTAAAAAAACAATGCAACTGATCTCAGCTGGTATTCTGTCTATAATGGAGTGGAATGGAAATTTCTAAGTGACCCCAAACTTTTGACCGGTAGTGTATCTCTTCTTCCCCTTTCATTGCCCTCTTTCTTTTACCAACGCTTCTTTTTTTTTATCTCATCTCATGCTGAGAGCATTTGTATATTTTTCCTCTATAGCACTCAGAATTAGTTGCATTTATCAAATTTTGCCTACGCTCCCTCGTTCCACTAGCCTGGTCCTACCAGACTCTGGTACATTTCATTTGTACAGAGAGTCTGGCCTCTCTCCATTGACAAGTGTTAACTTCCTTGAAGGCGGGTACTCTGTTGAAGTTTAAAACTATTGGATCTGCCCAGAGCCACTCTGGATCTGCCATAACCAATCGCTAACGTTTGGTCGTGACGTATGTCATGCGCATGTGCAACAAGAGAGGATGATATCTCAGCATGTAGAGAGTGCCACAGCAACTCCCCTTTAGCCTCATGGGAGCCAAATATCATCCACAGAGATGGAAAGTGCTACCAAGCTGATATGTGGCTGCGGCTCCATGACCACAGACAGACAAAGTACCCATGGGAGCCAGAAATAAGGCAAAACTCAAACTAGTGCATGAGTCTATGATTAGAGCGAAATGATACGGGCTACCTATAACCCTGCTGAAAATAAACTTACAGAGGATCCCTTTGGGGGGTTTCACCTGTGTCACAATACATTTGTGAGACATAATGAATTGTCAGGACTCTCTTGAAAATTAGATGATGCATCTCAAGAGGCGTCTTCTGTCAACAATAAAATGCACTCAATATGAAGTGTCTTAATATATACTACAGAGAAAAAATAGCTGCTCTTTACACAAAGAGTGCACGTACAGCACTTTAACAGTTGCACCTATTGTTAATACGCTAGTGCACTGTACTGCCGGTGTGTTGACTTGTATGACAGTGTCATCTGCGTTTGCTGCTATTTGATAAGCTGAAATGTATGTTTAGGAAATCACACATAAAGACATTGTTGCTCAGAATCTTAAAGACATATTGCACCAGCACATGGACAATCTTATGAGACGTTTAAGCTAAATCACCAGTATTCATTTAGCATTCAACCACTTATCACAGAGGAATTCATCTCAACACACAGACATTTCAGAACCCTTTTACAGTATTTGTATATTCCATGGATTTTTAAGGAGCTAAGAAAAGATAAAGCAGCGGGACAAAAACATACTAAATGTAGATAGAAGAGAAAGCGGTATCGAAACGTGAAAAGGGAGAGCTCCTGATACCTGGACCGGCAGGATAAATATGGGTGGGAAAAGTAAAGGAACAGTGCTTGCCTCTCCCTTCATACCACCACTGAGGTGCCCTTGAGCAAGGCCCTTAACCCCCAATCGTTCAAATGGAGCTACTCCAAGGCCAACTTTGTGAGTCTGAATAGTAAATAGGGCCTTCATGAAAAAGAGAGCATGCCTTTCCCTGGATAACTTTTCAAGTTTCAATTCTCAGGCATTTACTTACCATCACATGAGGGCGGAGGCCCTTCAAACTCCAAATGTGTCCCCAGCCGGCAGGTCTGGATGCTGTTTCCACTTAAATGGTAGCCTGGAAGACATCGGTAGCGCACTATATCACCTGAACAGAGAGAGATGGAGGAGGGAGAGGTATTGCTAATGACCGATCAGAGATGTGGCAACGATCCATATGATTAGGGTTGGGTACCGAAACCCAGTAACGACCGGTATCTACCGGACCGAATGACAACACAGATTTTGGTGTCTCATTTCGGTGCCAAATGCCTGCGCTGCTCTCTGGTGCTCCGAAACGAACGTTACAGGCAACAGAAGCATCACTGCATGCGGCGCCAATTTACAATACACTTGGCAGCGTACTATTAGCTAGTAGCTGGCTTCAACACGGTTTAAATGCTGAAAGATAAATAGTCTAACGCAAGGCTGTATTTCACATGAAAAGATTCCAACACCGGGACGTACAACAGTCTGTAGCTAAAGACACAGTGTAGACTTGCTGCAATTTGCCAGACACCATGGCCACTGCTGAAGTCAGAGTTGTAGGAGAAACAACAACGACAAGACTTAATGATGTGTTCAATTGCACCTAATAAGCTCACAGCGCATACAATATTGTTGTAAAGTACCCTTGTGCCATCTAGCGACTGTCGTTTTGTGCTCTCTTTTTTTTTAAAAGTTCGGTTCAAGCACCTTTTAGGCATCGGCACCGTTTTGAAAGTATAGTTTTAGCACCTGTATTGAAAAAATTCAAATGATACCCAACCCTACATATGATTGATATAATCCAAAATGTCATCATCCATAAATCAGTGCTCCTTAGCCAGGATACTGAAATGACGTGGAAGTATAAGTGATCCATTGTGTATCTCAGTGAAAGAAAAAGTTAACAGTGGAAAAAAGTCCTATTATAAATCCACACTGGGGATTCTATAGATGAAACACTATGTGGGTGTTGTTGCCTTTGTGTCTCTGAATAATAATGTGGCAAGGAGGTATGCAAATAAACAGATAAGGGGAATTAATCTCTATTGTCTTCTACAGGGGAGAATGAGTGCACCTGCCTCAAATCCCTTTGGCTTTCTGATTATTTTGTCATAATCATTCATTTATACTGCTGCTTCAAAATATCCTGGGTTATGTTGTTTGGGGTGAGTCTGCATTCAATACATTTGCCTTATGGGATGTGTAGTCCGTATCAGAGTCAGTGAACATGGGGCAATGTAAACTGCCAAAGCCAGAATGTGAACTCACAGTGGGATAAACTATTTAAAATGCTACAATTCCACAAATCAGGATGGGACCGACATCTAATACAAAAAAAGTCAGAAGTGCCTAGATAGCAGTGATTGTGAGTTTCCACCTACCAATTTTAAACTCTTTGCTTGCCATCAGGATCTCTGCATTAGGAATGATGGGGGGAGGCAGGCAGAACTGCAGTCTGTAAGCTTTATTGAGAGCATCAAAGACATGAAAGGGGTCATACACAGAATGTGCCAAATATCTGGTAGAGATAACAATCAAGTAAGAAGAGTAATTTACATACCTTGATAGCTGATACGGAACAGTCCACCATTCTCTGTGTTACTACGGAAACGAATCAGCACCTGATTGGATGTGCTACTGGGTGGGTCGTTGGGCTCACCATCAGTGAACACTCCCAGTTTCCTGGCTGTCTCCTGTGGACCATCCCTAATAGGAGACAAGGTTACAGGTCAACTTTAACTTCAAATAGTGATGACAATTAACCATGGAGATGTTCTGTCAGCAGCATCTGCTCAAATGCTCGCTCAGTCTCTAAACATAAAGTACCTCGAGGCTCTGTGACGCATATCTGTGAGAAAACCAGACAATGCCACATGCCAGATTATCGTCAAGCAGCTTCCAGCAGCAGAGTATAACCAAGCTGCTCTCACTTTATCATACCCAAAGCAATTACTCTGGGCTGCTCTGGGTGATAATGTTGAAATAAGGTAAAAAAAATTACGGATAAGCATGAAATGACAGGTCTGGATTGCGCCGTTTCTGCTAACTGCCATCCAATGGGAGTGTCCCTGGAAGCTGTGGCCCAGCCTTGGCAGTCCCCTGGCGTGGGCATGCCCGATTAAGCCAGCTCCCAGATTCCTGCCACAACCATTCAGCTTAAAAACCATCTGTCTTTGGCTGTCAGACTGGGCATGGGAGATTACAAGCAGCTCTGGAAACGGCTGGCTAGGGACTGCTGCCTGACAGCACTCTGGCCAAGCTGCCATTACGGGGCCCATTGCCTTGGCTCAGTAGTTCAGTGGATAGATACACAGCGGTGGTAACTGGAAACTGGGGAACATGATAGTCCCCATCTTGGCTCTGCATGAGCTTGTAGGGAAAGATCAGCACAGTGGGGGCAGTTTACAGAAGAGCAAAAATACGCTAACTAGAATTACCGCCATGAGGTTAGATGCCTCTGCAGACCAGTCAAGTTGCAGTTTACATCCATGTCTGTCCAGACTTAGAAAATATGCAGTTAAGACTTTGAATGAATTTAATAAAAGATATTAAATGTTTTTTTTTTTTTAAATATGTGGATGCTTCACACACATATTCAACCTGGCAGCACAGAAGATGTATACAGTCACCACAGTTTCAAGGTGGGCACCCAAGATTAGTGTGACCAATTCAGTATCCAACGAAATGTGAAATATGGCGTTGAATAATGGCCAAAAAAGTGTTTTTGCAGAACATTATGATGTGGCAGTCTATTTGACCTTTGACCCTTTGGATAAAAAACATCATCACCTCATCATTTTATCCTATTAGACATTTGTGTGAAATGTTTTCATAATAAGCACAGGAATTCTTGAGTTGACAGTGACCCTGATCTTTGACCACCAACTACTAATCAGTTCATCCGTTAGTCCAAGTGGACATTTGTGCCAAATTTGAAGACATTCCTTCCATGTGCTCCTAAGATATCGTTCACGAGAACAGACGTAAGCTCACATTGACCTTGATCTTTCACCTCCAAAATCTAATCAGTTTATTCTTAAACCCAAGTGGAAGTATTTGCCAGATTTGAAGAAATTCCTTCAAGGCGTTCCTGAGATGATATGTACAGCAGAACGGGATGGATGGATGTAGGACCTGAAAACATAATGTCTCCGCCCACGGCTGTCGCCGGTGCGGAGACATTTTGCTCACTTTTCCATGGCGACTTAGTGACATAAACTCCACTAAAAAAATCTTCACACCAATTTCTGTAAACAGCCAAATCCGTAAAACAACGACGTCACCCCACGCCATGTGGACTTTTCATGTGGTCGTAGAGTTGCCAGGTTGGCTGGCAGTCAGATCTCCGGTCTCACTGAGATCTGGGACCTTTGGAGCTCATCTCGGGAAGAGGGGATCAACTGGGACTGGCAATCATCATGCATGCAAAATTGGCCTTTGGTCACACATATGGCAGGCCCAGGAGTGCATTAGGGAGGTGATGAAATGAATCTTTACCCCTCGATACTCAGTCAGGCAAACACCTACCACATAAACGTCCTGACACAAACATTTACACAGAAAAAAGGAGCACACACACCTTTTCCACCAGCCAAAAACTACTCCCTCTGTCTCCCTCTCTCTTCTCTCAAACACATACTGTATTTACAGAGGTGGGAACCACATTCCACCTGCTGCTCTGATGATGTTCAATGGCTGATTGGATTCATTACATGTCTGCGATTGGTATTTAGAAAATATGATGTAAAAAACTCTAATATAGTATAAAAGAAGTATAATAATATTTTATACTTCTTTTTCCTGCTATTAAGACTGTCAAGATCAGAGGTTTCTGGTGTTGCCACTCAGGTTCCCTACACTTTACAGTTCCTACTGTTTAAAAAAAGAATTCCTACCAAAATAAATCACAATATTATTATCCTTTACATTTGTATAGATATCAATGTGGTTAAACATACATTACCAAACAAAGAAAAAGGGTGAAGGGACTTGATGATTTTAAAAAGAACGCATTGAAAAGAACTCCCTAAAACACAAAGAGTTATTAATCAAGGAGGGAATGGTAGGCATGACAATAACAACAAGGACACAAGAAAAGAAAGAGATAAAGCCAAAGACAGGCAGAGGTGAGCTTTTAATCTGCAGCTATTTTTGGCACTGTAATGGATGATAAAGATGAAGAACATGTGGTGGGAGGCCATACTGTACTTATTAGTTAGAAAACAAGCTGCAGTCACATCAAAGGGACAGTAAATGAAAAGAGACGAGTGGGCAGGGGCATTAGAGATTACTGGACCTTGATTCAGTTTTTTTTGTTTATTTTTCCACAACAGAGGCGAAAAAAAAGAAAAATGTAGCTGTAACAGGTTGAAAAGTAGCAATCGGTGACAAGGATTTCAAGGATTGGATTGAAAGAAAAGGCACTATGTAGGTGATGCTAACGAAAGAAATCAACTGCAAATAAATGCAATACATTTCAATGACACTCACATGTACAGAGTTCCACATTTGGTTGAGTTGGCCTTGAGAATTTGGTTCGGTTATTACTAGAAAACTGGTTAAAATATGATTTCAGTTTTTTCTGACATTTTTCTGACACCTCAAATAAATACGGTATACAGTATACCTATGATATACCGTATACACGGTATATCATAAAAAAGGTATTTACACATTATCTGCAGTACCTGGCAACAGTGATTTCTTACCAGACAGTGATGAAGTCGTGCGGCCCATGAACCTGAAGCAGGGTGAAGTTGATTTTGATGCCTAAACCAGGAGCCACGGTGATCAGCCAGGAGCAGTCAGCTGAGCTAGGGTACTCCTCTGGGTAACCCGGGGAGAAGATGGTCCCATTGTCTGATGTGATGTTCCCACCGCAAGGCACTGAGGGAGGGAAGGGTAAGGTAGAAAGGTAGTCAAAGTATACATACATACACATACATATATATATATATTCATATTCACCCCCCTCTTCTGCTTCCCTTCTCAGTGTCTCTCTCCCCCTTTCCTTCACTCTTTGTCTAGTGCCCGGGCGCTTGTCTGAGCTAAAGATTAGCCAGTAAAGCCTGTTAGCAAGTGGGGACTTGGGTGGAGTGTTTTGCTAAGATAAGGCCTCAACCCTTTCACACTGGGGGACTGGGCTTTTGAGGCGTGTATACAGTACGAGGAGTGGATATGCATGTTTCTGTAAACTTGTATCCGTTTGAGTGACAGGAAAGGTTAACACAGAATGTCTATGTCAGAACTGACAACACTAGAACCTCACAAGTCCACACATGCTTGATTTCCTGAGGTTAAAAATATCCTGTACAGCCTGAAAAATACAGTAACACTCACACTCACACACACACACACACACACACACATACATACATACAAACTACCCTGCACCCAGCACCAAATTTGCTTGCATAGAAATTGTAACTATATTTCCAACGTTCCTCAGGAACTCATGAGGTTCTAACCAACTTAACGATTAAGAAGCGTTGCATTCCTGCTGGTGCCCTTAGAGAAACCCCATATTCACTGTGGTGGAGCAGGGAGAAACTGTAAGTGCAGGCATCTCAAGCAACCCAGACAGGGCATTTAGCTTAACGGCACACCCTTGGATGTCTATGGGTATATGATCATTCCCAAAGCAGAGATTGCATGTTTCATCCCTCTGTTTCTCTCTCAGGTTATGTGTATGCTCATGTTATAAAGCTGCCTGCTTTA
The DNA here is from genome assembly GCF_008315115.2 of Sander lucioperca. Taxonomy (NCBI): domain Eukaryota; kingdom Metazoa; phylum Chordata; class Actinopteri; order Perciformes; family Percidae; genus Sander; species Sander lucioperca. The sequence goes on along the minus strand of NC_050188.1, from coordinate 10,453,231 downwards.
GCCCTGTGGTTGATAGGCCCCTCTGCTGCTGGCTCACCTGTTAAATGAGCTATCGATTAGAAAGATTGATTAAACCCTTGACACGCTATGGAGTTGCACATCTGGCTGACGCCATCAACTGGCAAGCAGTTTAAACTTATGTGTAAAAGAGCATGTGCATGTTTGCTTAAAGGGTTAGATGGAAACAGAAAACTTGTAACAGGGCTGCAGGGCTGTTTTTTTATATACAAAAAAGAAAACCTTAAAGCACAATATGTCTGGGTAATAGGCGCTTGTGAAATAATTATGAGGAGCTTTAAACGTGAATATTGAGAAGAAAATTGCTAGGAGAGAATGAAGGCTGTCTCCTGTTCCCTCTTCACTCTGTTGCTCCTTCTCTCACTCGCATTCATCTCCCTGCTCGCCCATTCAAAGTTCCAGTGTCATGGCCTTCACCTCCCTCCATAGTTTTGCCTGCCTTATTGAATAATCGACAGCTAGAGCGTGAGAATGTGGGTCAAGGACGAGGCAAAAGAAAGAGCACCCATTACTTTTCTTTTCAGTTAAGCCACTCTTTTATTTGCCTCCATTCGTCTTTAGAAGAGTATTGATTTTCATTGAAGAGTACTTTGCTTCATTAATGGGGGATGATAATTCAGTTTAATTGCATTATTCATAATAGATAATCACTATCTCCATAGCCGCACTTCACACTAATGATGCTCAATACATTCTAAACAGGAAGTTATAATTTTATTACTTTGGTTCTGCGTTCATGAGGCAGTGTAGTCGGCCACTTGTTTGGAGGACTATTTAGTGGTCAGATTAATACAAGTGTGTTAAATTTGCATAGTGTTTGTGATACAACAAATCTCACATCCCTTACCTTCGCAGCGAGGGAAAGGATGATCCCAATTGCGGGTGGTGCCATGCTTACAGGTGAGGATGGAATGTCCCATTAGTTGATACCCGGGCAGACACTCAAAGGAAATGGACTGGCCCACATTGAAGCCAGCACCCACCACCACTCCGTAGCGGAAAGGCTCTGGATCGGGGCACTCCTGTAGCTCATAAGCTGAGGGAGAAAACAGCGTGTACATCACTCCATTCAAATCAGTATTTATTTTTCCAATATAGCTAAATACTTTAATTCAGCCACATTTTAAACAGGTATATAGTATTATGACAACATAAACATATTGTTAATAAAAACACAAGTTACATGCATAGCATGTTTAAACATGTCCCTGTATCCTCATTCCTTGTTACAGCCAAAAGCTAGCAATCAATTCACACAACCTTTACAGATATGCCCTAATATGCTTTCAGACAACAGCATTGTTATAGTGGAGCGTCATCTATTTTTATTTTCTAACTTTAATTCCCCTTCCTCATCTTTCTACTGTGCTTCCTCCTAGTGCTCAACCTACTGCAAACTCCTCCTCCTCCTCCTCCTCCTCCTCCTCCTCCTCCTCCTCCCCCTCCTCCTCCCCCTCCTCCTCCGCCAGGGGCGGGTTTGACTTGTGCTGAAGGAGTATGATGCAGTCATCAGAAGTAGTGTGGGTAAATAATTCTTCCTTTTTTTTTTTTCCTCTTGGATACAAAAGCAAAGCAGGCAGTGAGCCTTGAAGAGCCAGGATATAAATATGACTAAAGAAATTGATTTCTATGGATCACAGCTTCCCTTTGTAGGAGATAACTCATGCAAATACTGCAAAAGGGGGGTATTTGCAAATATAATGCTTGATTTATATGCTAATGCACACATAATTATGTAAATGTACAATGCTACCTTTCGATTTGCTGGCTCGTTTGTTGAATCACAAAATACAAACTTTGTGTGCCTGTTGCATTTGCAGACAAGGGCAATTTACTCCTGCAGCAAAGCCTTTTATTGGCACCTGATAAGAAAATCTTATAAGTGATCAACAGTTTTATATACAGAGTTTTACAAATTGACTGGCTCTTTGGGCTAATTAGTCTGACACAGTAATTACTAGTTTGATCACAATTTGCAGAATAAAGTCATAATACTGATACTGGCTCAGCTCTGCAAGCCTTGGCGATTATGACCATTATTATAAACATATATTAAACCATAAGTCTATTTTTATCTGATCATAATTTTCTGTTTCAATCTTTGGCGTCTTTTGCTAGTAGTACACTTAAACATTATTCATGGTCTCTTACCCTGGTACTCAAATCGGAACCCCGGTTTGTTCTGTGAATGGTCACTATGGAAATATACTGTGGTCTCATGGGAGGTGGTGAGAAGGGAGGAGGAAATATCCTGGCCACTGAATCGGCCAATCACTGCGCTTGTATCGAGAGGACCATTGCGTATCTCAAGGAAATCATGGTTGGCCTCAGTGGAGAAGTTGAGGAACTGAAGGTGGGCTCCTGGGAAAATAAGAAATGTTGAGAAAGAGGTGGTAGGAAATTAAAAAAAGGAATGCCATCCTCTTTCTGAAATACTAATAAGGTACCTCTGGACAGGCTCTCACATCTAAATGAGTTTAACCAGACACCAGTTGGTTGTAACTACAAATCATTCCACAATCCAGACCTACACGTTATTAAATTAAAGGTTCTTGAGTGTGGAAATTATTTAAGAGGGATGCTCACCATAACCAACTGGTAGGTAGATTCTCCAGGTACAGTCACTGTTGCTAGGGTAGTTGCCAGGGAAACCAGGGCTGAGAATCATGCCCTCCATCTCCTCCCGGATTCCACCACATTGAGCTGACAGAAGGCAGACAAAGCATTGCATTAACATCTGCAAACAGTGATTCTCCCAGAATAAAATACAACTACAAAGATGGCTGAATACAGAGTAAAAGGATCGCCGGTGCAACACAGATGTCTTCCTAATTTATAGTTTTATTTTATAAGGTGCATAACAGTGACTAACGTTTCAATGTAAGGTTACATCTTCATCAGAATACAGTTTTTTGTTTGTGATAGCGGGAGTCTTTAACAACTTTAGTACTAATAGAAAATACTTTATGAGAACAAAATAGTATGGTATAAGGTGAGTTAGTCCATTTTGTTTTAGCTAAACCATAGCAGGGGTGAAATATTTAAACCTAAATTCCAAAGCCTGTAAAACTGAAGTTATAACTAAAGACTGGGAGAAGAACATCTTGAACCAAAAAAACAATAATTACTATCTTTCAGGTGGGTTTGTTTTGCTTGAAGGCAAGGTGAGAATGTTTTTAATGCAGGTCAATTTGCTCCAATCCATTCTTGGAAAAATGATCTGAAGCGCTTATAAAGACATTTGTCTACACCCTAACCCTTACATCACACTAAATGTCTTCTTTTCCAATAAAATCAATGTAGTTTAGCAATGATAAAATAGCTGTTAAAGAGTGAATTAAATGTGAACATTATTAAGTAGCTCCATTTGACATACAAAGAGACAGCATTGGGAAAAGGAAAATGTATCTCTATATTAAGGAACAGTGGAGCTCTTTTCATTCTACTTGAGATATCGGAATGCCATTTACTGGGTCTTTAGCTTCTCTTTATCCTTCACCTTTCAGCTTAAAACCATGGATACATGTTTTCTTGACTGAAAGAGGTGAAGTGAGAATGTTTTTTTTTTATGGAAAATACTGAATAAAAGCAATGATTGGATCAAGACAGATGAAATTAGTGAGAGATCCTGACACCAAAATTAAGAGATGAAAGGACGCTGAAATTAATGGTAAAAGAATTAGCGGTTACACTTTACTTGAAGGTATCTACATAAGAGTGACATGACACTGTCATGAACGTATCATAAACATTACAAACAAGTCAAACGTTTATGACATAACGCTTCTGTCATTAAGTGTCATTCGGTTTTTGTCATGACAAGTTAGGGTTAGGGTTCATGTGTCATGACAGTGTCATGTCACTCTTATGTAGATACCGTCAAGTAAAGTGTTACCGAATTAGCTGACCAAAGGAGAAGAAGAAAACAGAAGTACTGCAATGACAAAAAAGCAAACAGTGAAGTAGATTTAAAACTAAATGGGACAAACAGCCAATATAAGTCAAAGTAGGGAGAACCACACAGAGAAAATCAGGGTGCTGTACCATTGTGTCTCTGTAAGGAATAAGTGAGGGGTTAAATGCTATCCTGTAGCAGCAAAACCAAAACCCTAAGGTAATCAGGAAACTGCTGATGCCTGTGAACAAGATGAATCTTTCCTCAACTTCAACCAATCACAGTCTGAGATGGAACTAATTAGGCAACAGTAGGTTGTTCCAATAAGTGGAACCCGTTTGTCAGGGCACTCTCACAGGGAGGAAGACTTGAGATGCAATATAGAAAGGAACCTAATGCCGTTTCATTCAGTCAGTGCGCTTAGCTTTCAAGGTAGAAATATGAAACTCATTTTAAAAGTGCAAACACTCTCATAAACTCAAACAAAAACACAAACCAGTGAAATATAATCCTTGCTTTTGTTGTTTATATCTTCTATTTTCTTTATTTTCCGATGGATTCAAGAGCTACCTTATACCGGGTATATGGTATATAAGTGTTTCTGTGTATGAGCAGCGGAACAGTATTGGACAGGTAAAACATATCTTTGGGAGCTATAGTATATAGTGATATGTCTTTGCACACTTCAACTCTTTACATTAGAGATACTCTGTATATTGTTTGAAATAGTTAGCTGGTGTGCTGCTTGGCACGGTGAGGGATCTCTGATGAAAAAATATTGAAAGAGGTAGAAACAAAACAGGAGGAGGGCAGGACATGGAAGCGAATGAAGATATTTTTACCTATACAGAGAGGAGGTGGGTAGTTCCATCGTCTGACAGTTCCAGGCATACAGGTGATATGTGAGTTCCCCTGCAAGGAGCACCGATATGTGCATACACACAAAGAGAAAAGTGCCACAAAGAACAGGCGATGAATTAATTTGTTCACCCCATCTGTCAGTCATCTGTTTCTCCAATTATTTGCCTGTCTCCACACGACTTCATGTGGCGACTAAATGACTAAATCCATCTCAAGTGACAGAACAATAGAGAGGGAGCATCACATGCATATTAAGATGATCACATTTATAGTTGCACTGCCGAAATATTTTTTTCTGGAAGTTTCAAAGCTAACTTGCCATACATTTGATTATAACAAAATATTCTGATGTTAGGACATAATGGGCTTACTCAGCTGACCTTTTCTAAAAATGTGTCTAAAGCCTGGCACCCACTGTAATGATGAGCCATAAGAGACTGAGGGAGTTTAAAGTGGTCACCAAGACAACATGCTGGTGAAGTCTTTCAGTTATAATGCACTCTTTCACACGTCTCCAGGGCTTAAAGTGAAAAAAAATCCTGAGCCTGAAACTTGGTTTGGGTGGGTGTTGGAAGAATTTTTACTTCTTCCAACCATATGTTAAATTAAGAGTCAATGTAGATTTACATATTGCAATAATATCATAATCCTACAATGAATCATTGTGAAAACAAAACTTTCTAGATGTTGTGTTGTTACTTTGGCCAGGTCATCATCAAAACAGCGAATTACTACATTCATGATTTTGTCCATGTTGATATTAGCTGCCTTATATACATTTATTAAAAACGTCGCATTGTTTAGCTTTTCATATAGCTAGATGTCTAAACTCTGGGACAAGGCAGTTATGTTTAAATAACTGCCATGCTGATTCCAAACAGACAGCTTTGTCAAGGCAGTTTGGGCTTCAGATAGCTTTTACACAGTGGCCATGTTAATGACAAATCATGTTCCGCTATGAACGTGCACACACATATTGTTTGTATCACGGTCGGTCAGTGAAGGCGCAGTCGCAGTGGTAGCGGTAGCTGTCGTTGCCGCCAAAGTACTCGTATGACACGTAGTCACGGACCGAAGCTTTGTGACTAGCAAGCACTTTCTTACCGCTGCTGCCGTACAGTATCTTCCTTGAACATACGCTGCAGAAGCAAGCACCCAGCTCCCTCAATTTGAGGCACCAAGTGCTAAACAGCTTCCCGTCTCCACCCTTTTCCTCGTGTCCTCTATTCATGCCCATTGCCATTTGTTTTTAACTACTTTCTCAACTAAAGCTGTATCTACATGCTCCAAGTTTGATAAACTTTGCCTCCATTTTTTTTAGCCGCGTTATCACGGAGACCACACCGGCACCGCACTCTCACATTTCGGCAAAGACCCGCCCTACTTTGCATCTGATTGGCTAGAACTCGTTTCATTGGTAGGTGGAAGTTTGATGATTGGTTAAATCCAGCGCATCAAAACAAATCCCATGTGGACTTTTTAATTTATTTATTTTTCTAAAATAGTCATATGCCAGAAATTGGGCACCAGGCCCGAGTACAGCCCTGCGTTAATTAGAGCTGCGTTCCTCTCATATGATTGGTAGGTTAAATCAATTGACTCGAAAATAATAAACCGCATGCAAGTTCCCAATGTTTTTTTCCTCACCGCCGCACGCCGGAGATCCGGCACGGTGCCGGAATACTTTAAGCCCTGCGTCTGATAATACAATGGTTGCTAATGACTTCAGATATTTTCGAGCTTGAGGGGTGACATTTTAATTTCCTCTTTACCCTGTCCACCTATACCTGTGGGCTGGATTTAGGTCGAATGTACCTATCTATATCATAGAATTTCTAGTAGATAAGCGCAGGTAACAACAAGGCAATTCTGCATACGAAGATATGTAGCATATGTGTTTTAACAGTATGACTGATGTATGTATGACGAGTACAATATCATGTGATTTTATAATCAATGTTGGCTATAATTTTGGTGACTTCATTTATATACGGGTACATTAACATAATTCTCCTCGATAATTCTGGAAGCAAAGCAATATTCTGGCCATTTACATGATTGCAAGTTAGTAGCATAAGTTAATAACTCCCTGTAATAATTGACAATATTATTTGATTATCCAGAGGAATTTATTAAATTAAAATGATTTTTGATGGAACTCAAGTTGACTTGGATGCCTTCTCATAATAACTCAGGTTACATGTTATGTAATTATTTTGATTATCCAGAAAGAAACATAATCGGAATAATTCACCCAAACCTTTTTTGCATTAAAAAAAAACTGGTTCTTGTCCTGCTGCTATAAACTTTACTGAATTGTTTTGTCACAGCAATTGGACATGTCCTTATGGACTTGTGTAGTGTAGAGTGGAGAGGGAACTTTCAAATAGAATTTGTGTCAACTACTGCATCCAGTGTGTTACACAGATGTCACCATCTGTCTCTTGAAGCCCAGATGATACAGTGGAAGCCCTGGAGGATGTGCAGAACACAGTCAACTCGGAGGCTGTGCAGAATTCTGAGTGTATAGCAGTGTTCCTGAGACCTATCCTGCCTTTGGCTATACGTATTTGAGCAACTTGAGGGCAAAACTGTCATGCATCATAACATCCAGGGTGGATGAGAGAGATACATCAAAACAATTATCCCTTAATCTATAAAACCAATGAAACCACTGTATGTTTAACATGAAAACATGATTTATAAAATCATGCCAACAATTTTGATGTTAATAGCTTAGTATGCTATGCAAAAAAGGGGTATGCATGTATAAAGGCTTTAGGCCTCCCTACACGTTATTGTAGGCTCAGTTTAATACGCAACTGAATTTTATACAATATATGTAGTAGGGGGTCCCTGCTCCATCTCTCTTTCAGTTAAGGGGTCCTTGGCTTAAAAAATGTTGAAGACACCTGTTCTAAAGTGTCTAGTGACATGATCCAGTCCATCCAGTCTATCCCAGTTTCTTTTATCTGACATTTGGCTTTATCCACTTCTGTAAAATGTGATCACTGCTTGGGGAGATAACTGAAGAGAAGGAAAACTGACAGCAGTGACACTGACAAAAGCCAGAAAAGGATAAGCATTAATGTGGTATTATGGTCACTTATGACTGAACCATATCTGAAGCTAGGAGATGTTACCTGTAAAGTATATCCAGGTTCACACTGGAAAGACACCACATTATTCATCTGAAGACGCTCCCCAACCTTGATGCCATTCATTGGAACCAGAGGCTCTGGGCAATTGGTCAGAGACACCGCTAAGAAAGAGATGAAAAAGACGACAGGGACAGAGAAAAGGAAAAGGCAATTTAATAATTATACAGAAACATAAAGGGAATAAAGTGTACAGAAATAGAACAGAAAATAAAATGTTTACATTTTAATGCAAACTGTGACTAAAACACTACAGGAGAGACATCGGCTCCTGATGAGAAAGACAACAAGCAAGTCCTTATGAGAAATGTACTGTACTCCTATTGATTAAATACTTCTCCTCTTCCACAGGGTGTTGGTACTTTACATCAAGTGGTATACTTACTTTTATATTCTAGCCTGAATCCAGCTGCAGACACACTAATATCAGAGAAAAAGTGTAGGTAGAGCTGGTTGGAGGTGCTGTTGAGGAGAGCTGGGACTGTGGTGCCTGGGGAAAAGATTAATAGTGGAGTTTAGCAATGCTATCTCCTGCATAGGCCGACCATAACTAAATGTATAAGATACTGGCAAATAACTGAAAAGCTTGTTCATTTTACTGTTGCAGACTTAAGGGAGTGTATTTGTGTGTGTCTTTGTGTGTGTATGCAGCAAAAATTATTGTGTGTAGGTGTATTAGGATATTTGGGAAAGGAGATGCATAATAGTGTGACCTACTCACTGTAATGAGAGGAAGAATAGAGCCATTTGTTTTTTCCAATGTGTGGGTATGTATTCAGCTGATAATAAAAGAAAACAAAAATCTGTGCCCTCCCCAAAAAAAAAAATCACTCAATAAAATCATATGTTCTGCAGATACTGTATGACCTAAAATTAGTTGTTTAATCACTTAAATTTGTGAGCCTGGCATTTCTCTTTCATCTCTTTACCTTAGGGTACATCTAACATTTACTTTTGGTCAGGATCCAAGCACAAACAAAAGGAGAATTCCCTGTTGCTGTATCCTCACCATGAGGGGAGTAACACAGATACTGTAAACAAACATTTACTTTAACTCCACACAGAAAAGGCTAACCTTTGTAGAATTGTACCAAGATGTTCAGGGGGGGAACTCAACCAATTTAGAATCTTGAAACTTTCCCATGAATACAACAGCTGTCTTTATCCACTCGGAATTTAATTTAGCAATGTTACAATGCCAACTGTGCCAAATGAGGCCCCCATTTTTTAGTACTGTCCGTGCTAATTTGGTTAACAAACAGAGTATGTAGGTGTTCCAGAATTTTTTTTTGCTCTGTGAAAATGGATTATTATATTGCTTCGACAATGCTTTTGGCAGGTGTACTGTAGATGAGTGGTTTTAAAAATGTGTTTTGTGTTTAAGGTTGAGGTGGGAATAAATGCTGAAAACATGATTAAACACATGCAACAAAATAAATCACACATACGAACACATATACAGCAATACCTGAGAAGCTGCCAAGCATGGTGTCAGTGTTGTCTCCTCCGTCAAACACCTCCAGTGAGTCCCAGTTCTGCTCTGTGACAAAGCTGATTACCTGGATCTAAGACAGGGAAGAGATAGACAAAAAAAAAGTATGGTATTTAGGGAGCAAAGCAGGAACAGTAGGGTCAAGGGTGTTTGTCATCAGAAATGAGGCTGAAAGGTTGAAGATGAATGAGTGGGAGAACACAACATAAAAAGGTGTATTTAAAAAAAAGGGACTCTACTAAAAAGCATGGCCATTTGGCTCGTAACTACTTTTAATTCAAGAGTAACAGCTGTCAAAATGTCACATACAGGCTATCCCCAGCATGAAAAAGCAATTTCTATGTACAAAACAACAAGTCGCCAATCTTCTCTTTTGTATTCATTTAATGTTTCACAGGAACACTGATAGTTAAGAGTCAGAGTGCTTTTAAAGGCGCAAATAACTATATAAACTTTTTTTTGTTTTATACTGTTTAATACATACATAAAGGGTAAAAAAAAAAAAAAAAAAATTATCAAAGCTATGAGGACTTCACGAATTGTGTTCAGAATTCTGGATAGAACAGAACATTAGTCATTGTGCAATATAGCATGTCTTTGCTTTCTTTTCTTTATTTCAAACACACTTTTGGAAGGCTGTGTTCAAGTGGTGGGCATTCGATTTTAAATTAGGCAAACTGACAGCTGTAGAGAACAGTGGATATTATTCAAAGAAAGGCAGACTGAGACTTCTAAATAAGAGTGTCTGTGTTGTCTAACAACACTTACCACTGTTGAGAAAAAAAAAGATGCACAAACTGTAAAAATAGCGCTCTGAAATCTCCTAAATTATGGATTTTAAAACTTATTTTGCTTTTGAATGCTAACCAAGGGAAGTAGTAGGCTTTCCCCAAATATATAAAATTAAAGTGAATGTGTGAAAGGGGCTACAATGTGCCATCTACTATATCCTTGTTCTCAGTCAACAATGTATGTGTTCTTCATTCCTTTACTCTCTCCAAGCCTCCCTTTCTCTTCCCTCTCACGTCTATTCCTTAGCCCTCTCCTCTGATGGCTATAGATTGGATACGAGCCAATTAAAGGGGTGAGAGGAGCTCTGGCACATCCCAGGGAGACGACGCAGATCACAGATTGATCTTTCATTAGGGGGCCACGGCAAATGTGCCAGCAAGGCACCTCGCCCCTTTAAGTTCTCTTCTGAATCGTGACACTCCAATTTAATGTCTCTCTGCTAGATGGTAGAAGGGGAGCAACAGAGGCAAAGACAATGTGAAACAGATAAGGTGGACTTGGGATAGTAGGGATGAGGAGGATTCAGCTGCAGAGTATAGACGCTTGATGGTGTTTTAAGCCCCCAACATCTCCTTCCAGGCAGCGCTGCGACCGTTGACTTCAAGGCACCTAACCCTAACATTAACCATAACCATTGCCTAATCCTAGTGCCTTCCAGGCATCGCTGCCTGGACGGAGACGTTGGGGGCTTAAAACAGCGATAAACAGTATAGGCACAGTAGCAAACCCTCTACAGTTAGCACGTCACATTTTGGTAGCACAGGCATTGACCCTTTGCAATGAGGACGTGTGTGTGTCTGGGTGAGCAGTGGTGGCCAAAAGAACACAAACTCTAATACATCATCACCTAACTCTACCACTGTCAGTCAGGTTATGTATACGTTCCAGTGTCATGCTATTTGCCTTTTAGAGTGTGTGCGTACAGTTAACTCTCCGTTCTTATTTTTGGTCTATTCCACCTCCCAACTATTGCCATGTTAGTGTGTAGTGCTGTGCAGCATGCTAAGTGCGCCTGTGGGCCATCTTGTGTATTTGACCTGCAAGGACAGTCAGCTGAGGTGAAGGAGCTAATAGCCGAGGGAAGGCACTGAGGTCATTAGCCACAGAGGCTGAAGCATAAGCCTAAAAACTTTCCGTCAGGCAGCTCCACAGGGACCTCGCACAGGTTCCTGGTGGAGTTCCTTCACACACGCATCAAAGAATAAGACTATGCAAACTGAATTAACTCCCAAGAAAGAAAAGTAAAGTAATTCAAGAGGCAATTATATACAAATTTATTTCAAGCTCTGCAATCTTAAATTTCTGGTATAGTGATCTGCCAAATTAAATTCTGAGCCTCTGCAAAGTCTATATACTTTATAATTTAGCAGCTCTCCTGTATCCTGAGAACTGTAAATGCTATAACGTGGTATACTGTGGGTACACCTGTTGATTAGCCCTTGGTAAGATGAAAACATATCAGCACACAGCAGCTTGTTGTCAAGACTATGCAGAGCTGTAAATGCTACAGGCTAACTGTAAATACAATCTGGTAATTCCTTAAACAGTCTGACCAGATACTGTTTCACAGATAGGTCACTGCAGTTCAGCCTCTCAATAATCATTAACTGATACAATTGGCAAAAGTCAATTATTTTATTTTATGCATTACTATTATAACACTGTTCATATCTGGACGGTGTGTAGATAGGTTACATTTTTATATGTCTGTAATATACCTGCCAAAACTGGATTTCTCTTTCTCTTCCAAAAAAAGTATTCAGACTTTCCATATTTGTGGACTAACTACTTACTTCCTTGGGTTCCATTTGGTTTGGAAATATGGGATTGGATTTGGGATGAGTCAGGGGATTTAACGTATTTGCACTCTGTTGTTAGCATAGCGGAATCTGTCTTTGATTTACTGGATGTAACACATTTTTGTGGGATCTGATTACTACAATTCTGTCACCCAGGAGGTATGTTGATGCCAGGGAGAAACTCTGCTATACAAACCTGGATTCCTGTTCCTTCAGGAACAGTGATCTTCCAGACACAGTTGAGGCTGTTGAGGTAAGGCTCAGGAAAGCCAGGAGATAAGATGGTGCCAGTTCGGTGGGTCAGATTGCCTCCACATGGAACTGCAGAATAAAAGTGATGAGCGGGATGAAAAGACATTAAGTCATATCGCAGCGTACCAAATGTATCATGGATGTACAAAGATGCAGTGAGAGTAAGATTAGGTATATGCATACAAGATGCATACATTGCACACTGAAATACTATATAAAAATAATTAATATTTCTTAATTTTCTTTCTTAACCTTTTTCCTCAACATAGATGTGATTCTCCTAGTGGGATTATGGAAGTTTCTCCAAACAAGTGTCAACATTGCAAACAGGATGAAGATCACACAAAAAGCAAAAGATAAGAAAACAAAACAGTTTTGTTCTTTTAAGTTATTCACTCATTTTCAACTTGTTTTAAGAAAAAACTGATTTTAGGACTCACTAAACCACAACTAGAATGGAGTCTTATACACGCACGCACGCACGCACGCACGCACGCACGCACGCACACACGCACGCACGCACACACACACACACACACACACACACACACACACACACACACAATACTAGACACACTGTTTACAGTCTTGAAACACTCTCTTCCCAGCTTGTTGTGCACATTTACACATCTGGTGACAACATAGGAGCATCTGTGTGAGTGTGCCTTTGTATATACATGCGACTATCTCCATATGAGTGCTTGAGTATGTCTGTGTGTATTTGAGACCCTCAGTGGTGCCTGCCACCTGTGTGTTGCATGGCTGCATTGCTACAGGCAATGGCTGACAGAGCACATCTGTGTTGTAGTAACAAGAGTTTGACACTCAAGGCATCAATCAGGTGGGAGAGACACAGAGACAGAATGAGAGATGGAAAGAAAGAGAGTGAAGAAGTGAAGTAAATACAAATGAAGAAAAAAGCCAAGAAGAAAAGCAAGACAAACTAACAAAAAAACACATCCATGCTGACTGGCAAGTGTTTGTGTCTGTTTGTTGTATTTTAGTATTCATGCCCTACCTATACAGCTTGGTATGGAGCTGTTCCATTGTGCCAGGGCATTGGGAACTGTCAAACATTCAATGGCACTCGGTCCCTCCAGCATATAACCTGGACTGCACTCAAAGCGGATCACAGCGCCAACAGAAAAGTTGTTACCCATACGGCGGCCATTCCGGGGCTCAGGGACCGAGCTGCACTGGGTGGCACTGGTCCGTGGCACAGCTTTGGAGAAACAGAGTGAAAAACAGGGTGATTAGAGGTGTTGATTTATCTGTCATTATCTGTGACATTTCCAAGAAAATACCCGGCTGTTTCACTTTGTTAGAAAAGTTACTATGGGTGTCATATCAGAATGATCACGCTGTGTCCCAAATAGATCATACAAAAAATAACATTCAGCTTCTCTTTGCCTTGTGGCTCCAGCTTACTTAAAATAAAATACAAAACTGAATTATTAATTTATTAAACTTTCTCCAGAGCTGCCATTGCCTTTGGGTTTCTGCAGCATATGTCATTTCTGGTACAGTGTATTGTTAAAGGAAAATAACAATTCAAGAGAAAAGTCCCTCTTAGGGGAATAGAAGAACAGGGGAGTTTAAGCACAACCTCTTGAACAGACTGCTATACTTCTATAGTGTTAATGCTCCAGAGCACACACTTCTGCTGATACACACAAGCACATCACAGCTAAAATAGTGGCTGAAGGTGAATCCTTTCAAAATCACTCAACACATCGTCTATTATGGAGGGAATTTGGGCTGCTAGAACATAGGGGATCCAAAAGAAACAAGACGCTAGGATTTGTTTGTGTGCATTTGTGCGTGTGCCTGTGTGTTTCACACTCACCCTGGTAGACCATGTGGAATCCTTTTAAGCTGGATTGGCCTTTGGAGGTGAAGCGGATCAGGATTTGGTTAGAGGTTGCTAATGGCAACGACTCGCCTGTGATGGGGAAAAGTGAAAGACACAGTTTATAATGTTTTTAGCAGAGTGCTGCCTTCAATTTATATTTGTGTGGGTACAAACCACTGTTTCTAGCTCCGTAATTGCCGTCTTATCACCTACGCAGTTAAATAACTAATCTTTCCCACATCCATCTAGTAAAATACAATTTAGGTGTGAATGCTATTACATTACATTACATGTCATTAAGCTGACACTTTTATCCCAAGCGACTTCCAATTAAGTGCTTTCAACCCTGAAGGTGCAAACTCCAGACAACAAGTAGTAAGTGCAAGTACATTAGCTTTAAATAAGCAAAACTACAAAGAGCCATATGAAAGTGCAGCTTTAAGAAATATATATATATATATATATATATATATATATATATATATAAAAAGAGTAGTAGGCCAAAAGAGTAGTAGGCTAACGTTACATTTTGAGTGGATGGCGAGCGCGAGACGCCGAAATGGATGCCAATAAGATTCTGAATGGAAAGTTTACTTTTAAAAAGTTGTCGAGAGGGACAGTAGTTTCACGCATACACAGCCTGTACGACACGGAGAAAGCAGCCCAACTGGAACTGCTGCAAAGTGCTGCAAACGCTGTCTCATTAACCGGTGATCACTGGATGTCATTGAGTAATCAAAATTATTTAGAAGTTACTGCACACTATATTGACTATGTATATCAGCATACGGTTTTAGGACTGTGTTGTTTGTATCATTTTTTTTATTGTTTTTGTCATTTGGGACATTGCCCACCCCCTTTTCTGTCCAGGAGAATTGTTACATTCCTTATTAGAAAAACGTAAAGGTTACAAATGTCCTGCTGTGGCATCTGGTTTTAGACCATTTTGTTTGTACTGTATAAGCAAAGTGTTAGTGTTAGATCTCAGTTAGGTTAGGTACTTGTAGGAATTGTGCAATAATGACAGATTCACACATTTTTCTTTTGTTTACAGTAAATAAATAATAAACAATTACAAATCTTAAAATCAAGTTCATAAAGTAACTTTCTTTGCATTCATTTGATTCCCAATTAAAATACACTGGTAAGAATGGCTTTCCATTGTTAATATGTACTTAAAAACAGTTCTGAAATCCATCCTGATGTCAATAGGGAGCTCATTCCACCATTTAGGAGCCAGGACAGCAAACAGTCTGGATTTCGTTGAGTGATTAGTTCTCCCTCGTTGTGAGGGGGAAGCAAGCAGGTTGGCTGATGCAGAGCGGAGTGGGCGTGTTGGGGTATAGAGTTTGACCATGTCCTGGATGTATGCTGGGGCTGATCCGTTCGTGGCCCTGTATGCAAGTACTAGTGTCTTACTAGTGTTAGTGACTATTTTAGGGACGCAATATGTGTGTCCAGCATGAAACTTCAAAAATGTGGTAGGAAATCTGCTTATGATTGTGTCAAAGAGATCATACTACAGGTTTCTGAATATGAATATATTAAGAAGCTATTTTCATGTGCGTGTATTTTCGTGTAAAATTGCAGGAAAGTGCAAAGAAACAGTAGTCTAGACTAGAGCAGTGCTACATAGGTGATGTTAGGCTTTCACAAAAGGTCCTACTGTGATGAATAAATAACATGCTTAGAAGACTTTATAAGGCATACTGAGTGTATCACAATATGCAAATGCATGGTGATTATTAAGATTATCCTAATATTTTACTGTCATACAGGATTAGCTTATCTGCTATGCTTATTGGATAGAAAACAATTTCCTTTAGCCTCTTGTGACTAAATGGGAGTCCTGATTATTGGCACTGATAGCATTGTGTCACACGACAGCTGAGCCTCTGACCGCAGTCTGCCTATGTCAAGTCATGTTCTGGGAGCTTAGAAGCTACTTTTGATTAGCATATGAGCCTTGAACAACATGTTAGCTCACTGTCATGTTCTTGTTTTACTATTGTGACTCTCTGTTCACATCTCCAATTAACAAATCATTAATATATATATGTAGCTGGTTAAAATGGTGCAGCAAGACTCCTAAGTGCTGTAGAGACCCCATCTCCCCTGACTTTACTTTAGTGGCTGCGTGTGAAATACAGGAATCAAGACCAAGGATGATCAAGCTTTTGTCGTCGAACAGCAAATTGGGTCAGCTGGGTTTTGTTTTAAATGGCATGTGAAAACCTATTTGTGCAGATGGGCCTTTCATTTGTGTTTTGTGTGATCTTTGTGTATTTTTTTTTTAACTGAAATATTATTCGTTTGTGAGGTTTGCTCTACAAGATGCTTATCTACAGTGGCCGACAGGGGCAAACGCCCGGCAACTTAAGAAAACACAAGCAAATAGACAAAACACAAGCAAATTAAGAAAACAACTTCATTAATTTGACAACACATGCGCAGCATTCAGTAAACGCACTGCAAATACACACAACCAAATACAGAAGTTCTCCAGGCCTCTAGAGGGAGCAGCTAGTGGAACAGCTCCACGGAGGGGGTGGGGAGAGAGAGAGAGAGAGAGAGAGAGAGAGAGAGAGAGAGAGAGAGAGAGATCTCAGAACGGTGTGCAACTGTGAGATCATAGACTGTAAATATTAAGACTATATTTGAGATATGTTTTGTCTCGTTTGGTGGGTGTGATACTCAGTCAGCAGAGACGTCTGGAAACTCGTGGTGATAAAACATTTAAAACTGCATCAGCGTTTAATGTTGACGTTTGTTTAAGCCATATTACATGAGAGGGTTTAATTTCGAGGTCCGAAATTACTGAAGTATAGGCCTCCTCAAGTGTAATATTGTGATTATACAACAACGGTTACCAACAAAATAAGTGATCAATCTGTATTCATATTGTGGAGCAATTCGCTCTTGAAATACAAAAAACAGACAAGATTTCTAGTCCCTCCCTGTTTAGTAAACCAGCCAATTTACCGTGGGATTTATCAAACTGAATAAATCCCGCCCGCACATATAAACACAAAACTGCTTTGCTAACTCCAACGTGTTGTAACTAAGACATCTGCTGAAAAAGTTATTGTATTCATTAGAATGATTGCCATACTGTTTGGTTCACAAACATCCAAAACACCAAAGTACAAAGACATAGCGGACCAGACGTGAGCTTTTGTTTTGAAAAGTCGAAGCTCTGGGACGGCACCGGGAGGGCATGAGATAGGAGCATAGATTGTATATTATTAATATATTATATTATTAATAATAATAATAATAATAATAATATGAATATAATATACAGTCTATGGACAGGAGGGCATGAGACGGGAGTTCTCTTTTTACTATGCAGCCATAACCGACTCTAATAAAAAGGCAGAGCGCTCCCCGTGGGGTCGAAAATCCAGCTGTTCCACTAGCTGCTCCCTCTAGAGGTCTGGAGAACTTCCGTTGTGTAATCTGGATGCAGCGTTTTTTTGTTGCATTTGTTTTCTGGGTTTGTGTGCTTTTCTTTTTGCATCGTTTTTTATTTGCAGCGCGTTTATGTATTTGGTTGTGTTGTGTGTATTTGCAGCGCGTTTATGTATTTGGTTGTGTTGTATTTGCAGTGCGTTTGCTGAATGCTGCGCATGTGTTGTCAAATTAATGAAGTTGTTTTTCTTTTTGCATCGCTTCTTTTTTCGGGGTTTGTGTGCTTTTCTTTTTGCATCGTTTTTTATTTGCAGTGCGTTTATGTATTTGGTTGTGTTGTGTGTATTTGCAGCGCGTTTGCTGAATGCTGCGCATGTGTTGTCAAATTAATGAAGTTGTTTTCTTAATTTGCTTGTGTTTTGTCTATTTGCTTGTGTTTTCTTAAGTTGCAGGGCGATTGCCCCTGTCGGCCACCGTACTTATCCGTAAACTAAACATTGCATTATGAACAATTTATTGAGAAACTTAGGCGTGCAATACTGCATGGGGCAGCTATATGTTTACTATGAAATTATTCGAAACTATGACAGATTTATCTGTGCCTTAACTTCAAACCTCTGTCCATAAATCAAATCATAATATTTATTACTGAAATTACTGATATGATCACCTGCTGTCCTCATCAGCTCAAAGTATAATTAAACTCAAGGAAAACCCCCATGATGTATCTTCCATGGAGGAAAACTGTTGACTGATGCAGAACATGATACATAGTGTGAGCATCTCCGTCTCTGCCCCTGTCTTTCTCTGTGTGTTGCTGACTCGCTCTCTGCAGTGGATCTCATTACTCTGTGTCTGCTTGCTGTCACACTGTAGTGGGAGGCAGATGTGCTTAACCCCAGAGGCAACATCTGTGTGTCTGTGTCTGTGTGTCAGCGAGTCTATCCTGCGCTGTGCGTTTAGCTCACGTTTTAATGTGTGTGAATATTGTTGCGCCTCTTTGTGCAATGTTCAGAGATAGCTCAAATGGCAACAGTTTCTTACTGCGTCATCATCATGCTTGTCTAAGTTCCAATGTGGGATCCCCAAGGCATGCTGGGTAGTTTATTACAAGTCGCCCTTGCTGCGTGCTGTCATGGTGACGGTGTTTCATAATTTACTGTGCGGGGCAGGTATTCATCCAGATAGATCAAACATATGTCAGCATGTGACATATTAACTCTCTGGCCACTTTCCAGTTCCAAACCACTTTGCCCTTAAAATGATCCTCTACACTGACATATTAAAGACTGACAAGGACAGACATGACTTTGGCTGGAAGTCAATAAGTCAAAATTCAGTGGCAGTTGTTGGTGTGCACTGGTTTGGATACAGCAGTCATGGGGAGATTAACGATCCAGCCGTTAAACCACAACTCAAACAGGTTTAAAGTTAGAAACAGCCCTGAAGGGGATTACATGAAATTAATTTTACATTTTAAGAATAAATGTTTTACCTCATCCATCACTAAAGTAAAGGCTGCCTGGGAGGGTGAACTTGGGTTGGAGCTGCATGAAACTTGGTGGAACGTTGCCCTCAACAAAATCCACTCTAGCTCAACCTGTGCCCGTCTAACTTTGATACAGTTCAAAGTATTGTACAGGATCCATTTTTCCAAGGCACACCTGTCACAAATTGTTCCCACTGTCACTAACAGCTGTGACAAATGCCATACCTCTCCCTGCAATCTAACCCATATGTTTTATTCTTGCCCGTTAGTTTTTTTCCTTCTGGCAGAGGTACTTTGATATTATCTCTGAAATACTTGTGATGACTGTAACAGGCTCTCCCCATATTGCCATATTCCGATGCCCAGAGGATTACAATAGATTTACATTGAAACAATTAGACATCTTTGCTTTCACATCTTTACTGGCGATACGACATCTCCTTCTCCACTGGAAATCTACAAAAGCCCCTTCCAGCGCTCAATGGCTAAGGGATGTTATGTTTTTTCTGAAATTAGAAAAGATTAAACATTCTCTGAGAGGTGATTCCAACAAGTTTTACAGTAAGTGGCAGCCCTTTTCAGCTTTCTTTAAATCTCTTCCTTCTTTACCCCGATTGATCGAACACCCCCCCCATTGTTATTGTTATTGTTAAAACAGCTAAGTATGGCTCTTTTTTCTTTTTTTTCTTTTTTTTACCTCTGAAGATACACAATCGATACTTCACAATTACTTTTTTTGTTTGCTCCTTCGCTTTAATTGTATTATCTCTACCTCACTGTTATGTATTTTTCATTGTGCCATATGTTTCAATAAAAATATCTAACAAAAAAAATGTTTTGCATTCATACAACATGCTTGCAGTGTAACAAAAGTAGCTAAAGTGGTCAAAGTTAAATGTAGTTTAACTGACTCATTAGTCACACTTCAAATGATGGCCAAGAAGGCGACAATTGGCTCTTTTTTTTAATCAATAAAAAAATTTGCATTTAGATAAATCTCATTGATTACTTGAATCAGTCCTTTTGTCCTTTCTGCCTACATGCTGTCTCCTTTTCTTTTCTAATTCCCACCTTTTATTATTCTCTTGTTCAACTCTCCCTTTCCTCATTTTATTCTGTCTGTCACCACTGTCTCCGAAAAATTCACAATCATTCCCTTTTATTTTCAAAACCATTGATTTGCCTCACCAGACATGACAGCAATGAAAACGTATATATACAGTTTAATGTAATGTAAATGCTTTTCAAAATCACAGCAAACTGCCTTACGTGATATGTTACCATGCTTGCCCTGCTAAAATACTCATTACCTGGCTATATATTTACTGCACATAATGACAGGTTGTATATTTAGACTGTTTGGGGGAATTTTAATAATAATCTTGCTTTATATATTTGCAGATGTGCATGCTGGTCGATTTTGTGAGCTTCAGTGTATCTGTATGGTGGACGCTGGGACACACTTCTGGATTATGCCTAATTCATGTAATTTATGCCCGCATGCACTACTTCTTCAGCGGCACTGTCTGTGTGGGCTAAAAGTTTCTCTTCCCTTGCCAAAGTGTGTCAGCTCTGCTCTGCCATGCTGGGTTAGAGAGCTCTGTGAACATGTCGCCAGAAGTCCTCAGTTAATATAGCGGCCTGTTTATTTGTTTATTGAGCTGTAAACTGGATTTTCTGAGACTGCCCTAGACACAAACCAAAGTAATCATTTTAGTAACAGGGCTAGAGCAGGTTAAGATGGAGAGCTGCCCTAAACTCGCACACCTTTCTACTCTGCCCCTCTTGAAAGGTTGAACCTCCCCTATTCAAGCTATTTCTTTGGTAGCCCAGTAATACAGTGTAGCATTAATCACACACAGCTGCAATGTTACGACACTGTTGCAACAGAAATCATTCGTTCTCCTTTACCGTCTTACTTTTAACCTCACAACAGTTATCCTTTTTGCTTTTCTCCATTCTCTTACATAACTGCTTTATTCAATTATCCCATCTTTGAGCATGTGTGCTGTACTTCTGTTGGACATCTATTTAAAAATGATTAAAAAAGAGATATTTGGGCAGCCCTCACTTCATTTAGGGACAAGTTTAGATTTATAAGGTCTTCAGATGTCAAGTCTTGATGCTATAAATGCAGTTGTTTTTCTTGATAAAAGGACTGAGATAATCCCTATCTACCCTTATCTTTAACCTGGCACACAAGCTAGATTGAACTGAATTGATTTGGGCATTTTTCCCATGTTTATTTTAGCTGCAAGGGTGCGAAGTGTGCCAAATTGACAGGCCTCCTCTCATATGCACATTTTCCCACCTAAGAACAATGTGATGTTAGATTGAGTGAGACATCTTTCTTAAGACCTCAGGAGTGGTGATTGATATGTGGTCATATACTGTGTGTATGTGTGTGTGTGTGTGTGTGTGTGTGTGTGTGTGTGTGTGTGTGTGTGTGTGTGTGTGTGTGTGTGCGTGCATGCTTGCATGCATGTGTGTGTGTGAGCAAGCGCACTTGTTTGCCTACATAACTGCATTCGCATATATCCTGAGAGTTGTCACGTGTATGTACATGCAAGTCTTCTTGAGCCTGTCTGCTGATATGTTATCCCTGTGACTCTTTAAGTTGTTGTTGTTGTCACTGTTGAATTATTTTACAGCTCACTGGAGCCCACCTGAAGCCACAGCAGCTCTGCCTGTGTCAGCCATTTGTCTCGGTTTAACTGGATCCTTATGAAAGGGATGAGGCTAAGACAACATTTTATTTAGTCCACTGTCATGTCAAAAATAATGGCCAGGAGATCAAATTGTCAAATCACATTTGCAGATTTGTTACATGCTGGTGCTGAATATGAAAAAAAAAAAGCTGTACAAGCTTCTGCGAGTCTTGCCAAGCTGCAGTTCAATGTAAATAGCTTCTATTTTTTCACCTCCCTTACGCTTAATACCTGCTGAAATATCCCCTGTATCTACCCAAAAATGTGAATGCATGCAGGTATCTGAATGTGTGTGTGTGTTTGTTTAAGTACCTGTGTGTGCTCCAGAAAGGGAGCTGAGAACACGGGAGTGCTGTGTCGGCCCATCATTAACCTCCACAATGTCATTCAGAGCTGTCTGGAAGAAGGCGAATTGACTGAAGACCACTAGAAAATGAATATCAGAGAAAAACTGATATTAGTTCAAATGAGTGACTACATCACAGTTGCACTGACAACTCTAAAATCCATTTGAAATAACACAGATAATAGTATCCTCATTCAAATTAAAGCAATTTCAATCCAAATGTCTCTAAAGCTAGGTGGATAATACTGTCAGTTATGACAACACACCCAAAAAATGATATTACACAAGTAGATCAGCAATCCTGTCTGGGCTTGATGGCTTGTCAGTAGATGAAAGGCTTTGGCAATGACAGCCAATCTGTTGTACAATGTGCAGCTAAAGCTTTACGATGGTGCTTTCATCCTTTTAACCCACCCTTTCTACCGCTATTGCCTGAACATGTTCAGCCCTTTCACATCTAATCTATGTCTAGTTTGCTTGTATATTGTAGGTTAAAGAGAAGGATGAAGAGGATGATGGAGAGAGGGCAGAGGGGACAGAGGACTAGTGCTTTCCATTAGGGGTGATGGCAGGACCTTATCTTCCGAGTTTACATGACTCAGCGTCTGTTTTCTCCAACTCAGCTTCAGTGGTTTCTTTCATTCGTACATCCTCTTTTATCTCTATCTATGATAAGAGAAGCCAGTGGTTTAAGTGACACCCATCCAGCCCTCTGCATTGAGGAAAATAGCCTATCATTAGGACTGGTGCATCTGTCTAATGAGAAGCAGCAAGAATGGAGGTGGGAGCAACTGTGGCTCTGCACGACAAAGTGGGTTGCCTTGGGCCTGGCTGTCATTTTCCAGGAAAATGCAAATGTGGACTATAATTATTTCGATTTCCTCCCTCGCTTTCACTCCATTGAGTGAAATATGTTGCTGACAGGGTCCAAGAAGAATGGGTGCCCAGTCATTTTGGAGCAGCGCCATACCTCTGAATGGGCGTCATAACCTCGACATTCAAAAGACCGGGGTGAAGTACCCGAAACACATGCCGGCCGCTGCTGTTTGGTGTAATTTAACAATGATAGGACTTGAGCTTCCCCTAAGAGAGGCACGATGCTGATAACTCATTAGAGATCCAGAGGGAAGAGAAAATGAAGCAGGAGATAATAAGAGAGAAAGTCAAGCAGGGAGAGCTCGTGGGCAAGTAAATAAAACATGTTTGCTTCTGTATTTGCATGTTTGAGCTGTGTCTCTTACTGCATTGTTTTGCTTTCTGAATAATTTGCTGCTCCTACAGTATCAGATTACATATTGAAAGCAAGCTGTGACCTTTAAGATGGAAATGCCAAAAAGTAGTGAAACTGCAGGAACTCTGGATCTTCCAGACACCAATTATTTTTTGGTGTGTGTATCTCAGACAGACATATTGTACACCTGGTGTGTAGATAGTGATTCAATTGAAAATATGCGTATGGCAATGAGACACGATTTATATGGAAACTATCAATTATTGTGTGATTCTACTGTGTGAGGAAAATATGGAAAAACAGCATTCAGTAAACCTCTGACTAAAGCATTTTAATTGCAAGTTAAAAAGACAATGTGTGTGGGAGCTTTTACAAGTTTTCCACACACTTGTTGTCTCCTACACATCTGTCACTAAGAATATTCAGGTGTGGGAAAATAAAGCTTACTTTAGTTTCCACAGTGAAAGAATACAGTATGTGCAATTTAGTGAGGCACTTAAGCATAGTTTGATCCTGATAAGGGCATTTTATGCATTATAGAATAATTGCATCTTAATTACACACACATAAGACACACGCAAAAATGCACAACTAAAAATCTGCTAGGAAAAATGAACAAATACAGTAATACAGTGCTCTTCCTTGGCTTACCGTAATCCTTTGGCACCACCACAGAGTACAGACAGGTTTGCGCACTGCTGTAGTTGCCAGGGTAACCAGGAGACAAGACCACTCCCTCCAAACCTGAGTACTGTCCACCACATGGAGCTGGAGAGAGACACAGAGATGAGACATGAAGAGACAGGGCAGACAGAGAAGGAAGGTCTAAAGCCAATAGTGAAAGATTTCATTTCTGCCTACCTCCTGCTTTCCCATCCCCTCTGTTCCATTACTCCTAAATTACTTTTCTTGTCTGATTGGGTTTTGGGTGGAAGATGTCCCTGGTGTTTGCCAGAGTGAAATTGCAATGTTTTCCAAGTGTCCCTCTGGGTTAGCCTAGGTGAGATGAGGCCAGAATCTTCTCTCCTGCTTGAAAGCCCCTAGAAATGCTCTGTTTGTGCTTGCATCTCTGTGCAAGTGCTCATCCCATGTATGTGAATGTGTGTTTTCTTTGTGTGAAAATGTGCGTGGTGTGTGCACGTATTCCACCTGACATGTCACTGAGGCTTCATACTGCGAGAGCCAGATTTGGTGGTGTCAGGGATCTTTTACCAGCTTTTCAAGGGAACATGCGCAGTGTGTGTCAGTCGTGTCGTGGGAACGTCAGAGAACAGCCAAGATGACGCAGGTTTTGTTGTGTGTTTGAAAATATATGCAAAATAAGAAGCCCTGCAACTGCAAATTAAATTAAAGCTACACCCTCACATTAGCAAAAACCCACACAGCTCTACACATATACCTGTAGGACATAGCTTGGTGCAAAAAAACACATAATCATATATGCATGTTTACATGTGATAAATCTATAAGCGCTGATGTGGTTTGTGTTCCTAACAACCGTCTCCAGATGTCAGTGTTTACCTATGCAGATGGGTTTGGGTTTGTTCCAGCTCGGCTTGCCGTCTCCCCCCATGATGCAAGTGAGGGTTGCGTCTCCCTCTAGTGTGTAGCCACTGTCACAGTGGTAGGTGACAGTGTAGCCCAGCTTGAGGTCGGCGCCCACCCGAGTCCCATTGCGCACCATGCCCGGCTCGAAGCAAGACTCCCTGGGGTTCTCTGTGGAGAGAGGTAACACGGTGGAAAATCAGCGACAGAAGGGAATGTGTGTTGGTATTCAATAAAAGGATTTTTGCATCAAGCTGCAGCGGTGATACTGGAATAGAAATTGTTTTCTGCCTAAGGTTCCTGACATTCTCAGATTTCTTACTTCCTTCCTTTGTCGCTTACTTCCACCCTGTGCATCCCTCTTTCAGTAAATATATCTCACTGACTGCCACTTTTCTCTCTAGCCCTTGACGATGCCCTTTCATCTGCGGCTGGTGGAGGTATGTACTGTATTGTATGGCTGGGGAGACGGACAGGCAGCTGATTGAGAGTGGCATTGCTCTGGCCCAAGGCCTGCTGACTGCACACAACCGCCTATCACACAACGCTTCACTGTGCAGTCAACTAGAGAAGACAATGCACATACACAAGCTTTCTTTTGTGAACACACACAGACACAGACACAGACACACACACACACACACACACACACACACACACACACACACACACACACACACACACACACACACACACACAGTATCTAACCACATATCAATCACCACTCCTGAGGTCGTAAGAAAGATGTCTACCTCAATCTAACATCACATTGTTCTTAGGTGGGAAAATGTGCATGTGAGAGGAGGCCTGTCAATTTGGCACACTTCGCACCCTTGCAGCTAAAATAAACATAGGAAAAATGCCCAAAGCAATTTAGTTCAATCTTAAACACAGTTCACTCTAGTCTCACAGCAAACTTCAATATTTGATGACTCAACACGCACATACAAAAGGGAAAGTGAGTCAAACGTTTTCTTTTATCAGGAAAACTTCAACTTACAATTCAGTGCCTCACAAAAAATATGCAAAATCCTCGGTTATCTCAATATCAATCAGCTGAAAGCAATCTTTAAATGGGAAACACTTTAACAATGTTCATATTTGTAAAGGTCTATTTGCATGCCAACAAAGAAGGGTACTTTTTACTTTTTTCTCATGCCACTGGTATTTGCAAAAGCTATTTCATTACCTGTATCCGAATTGATGATTCTAACTTCCCTGGAACTGCTTATCTGTGTTTATTTTCTGTCTACCTTTACTGAGGAGGACCAACATGTTGGAGATGATTTTTAAATTAGGTTTGTTTTTGTGTTCCACCATCTGCCATTTAGACAGGGGTTTAATATGCACTATGAACAACAACCTCCTCCTGTTGTGGACCATCAAGCAAATTCCCTTTTTGCTACAAAACAAGCACAAGTAATGCAAAAACAATCCTCTGTGTACAGTTATTATAACAAGGTATATGCCTAACTAAAGTTCTAATGATTTATTGATGATAAAAATGCACATGTAACACCCTGGATAAATGCCTAGTTTCTGAGCTGAAAGCTGGAGACCTGCTGACCAGACAGGAGGCTGCCCTTCATGGCTGAACAGAGTGCTGGTGCCAGTCATGTGGTCTGTTGGTCTGTCTCCTAGGGCACCTGTTCTAGACAGGTTGAGCCCTTTCGTGGGCTGATGTAGACCTGAACCCTCCCTCGCCACCTCCTCCATTAAATCAGCACACCTGGCAAGAGACAGCGGAGGCGTGATGGATGTAGCAGGCATTAGGTGTGGACTGGCCCTGGACAGAAGCTAGCGGTTGGTCACCGCAATGAAGATGGCCGATTTAACAAGCCTCTGCCCCGGGACATTGGGAGAAAATAGGCGATTGGCATCATCTGTTTTGGAAAATACTCAAAGGAGTTTACTGTAAATTATGTTACGTGAAGTGAAAATGAGCCTAGGAGTTAGTGAAGGTATTGGATCAGACAGATGTGAGTATGAGAGTGCTTGTATGTGTGTATTTATCCATGTCTGTGTCTATGTGTTTTATTCAAATGTGGCTCAGGCATGCCAAGTTTTTGCCCACATATTTCCCTGGTGAGCCTAATCAGACATGGCCAGAGGCACGGAAACAGAAAGACATAACGACTGCTTGGTAAAGAAGCTGACAGCACCTCAGGCAGATTTTGTAATACAATTTTCAGTGGCGGGGCTGACCAAATACTAGCTGAGCCAACTCGTCAACTTGCTGCTTTCTCACCAACCAGAGCCAAACGCGCAGCCAAACATGCTTTTGTGCCATGTTGTTTGTCTAAAACGGAGGAGGTAATTTATGTATTATTTGGTTATGGTTCATTAGTGTGGAGAATTGGAAGTGAGGAGAGGGAGTTTTTCTGAGGCACACACTGGGTCCATCTGCTCTACCAGATTGGCCATACAATATTGCACACTCCATCACACACTGCAGAAAATATTGCTGGGAGTGAGTTAAGGGGTAGGCTCTGTAACACTGTCCTAACAAAATACTGGGTGTCACTCCAGTTATGTACAGTTTGCAGATGAATCACAGAGCTGCATCGCATAAACAGGAAGCGTTCTGAAATCAGTTTGAATTGCTTGTGTAGCTCAAATCCCACCTCAACACCAGCCAAGAAACAGAGAGCTCAGGGTCGATCTGGAATTGGTTAAACGTCTGATACCTTAAACAGCTGTAATTGAGGCAAAGAAGATTTAACACTGTTCTCTCAAGCAAAACCCTTAAAGAAGATGCCCAGTCTAATTTAGAGCTTGTTCAGCATCTGTATATTTGTTAGGTAAAGGCTATAAAAGTCAGGCACTGAGGCGTTACCCTGTGAGGCTGAAACACAAATGCAGAACACACAGATGTGTTGTATTATCCTTAAACCAACTGGCTGTATGTCAAGGATGTCTCTGATCATTCTGCACCATGTGTGCAGTACAGAGTATCTTGTGTGGGAAAATAAATCTGGGTCTCCCAAACAACATGCTGCGGTCAGCTAAGCATAGACATGAGACAACAAACGCTGTTGGCTCTAATTTATGAGGAGGCTTTTGTGCAGCTGCAAAGCACTGATCAAATAGAGCTTAAGCACACATGCTGTCGGCTTTTCATTTTCATAATTCTTTGTGTTAACGCGGCTACTAGAGGAGGTACAGATCAATAATGATGCCCAAGCAGACTATAGCTCAAATGGGAAGGTGGTGACCAGGACACTGCAGAACACCCCATTCTTATTCTTTCTCTGAAGCAATTTTCATACCACTAATCTCGCTTTGGACTAGACACAAGGGAACGTTAAAAAGAAACAATCTGCAAGGTTGATAAACAGCAGAGGGTAAATCCTTTCTCACTCTGCCAGAGGAAGAATTTTAAAACATGAATTGTTTAGGAGGATACTGCATCACATACTATTTAAAATTCAGTGTTCTGTTCAGAATTTTAAGACGCTGGAGATGAAAAACTGATGATGAAAAAGTCTTGCACATGCAGACACAGGCACATAAAATCTAAGTTTCCACTAGCTAGATAGGTTTTTCCAAATAGCCAAATACTGCAGTTTTCAAGTGATTCCTCTAACCAAAAAGGTGCCCACCTGTGTAGTGCAGCACAAATCCATTGCTGCTGAGGGAAGCATCGCTGCGGAAAGCCAAGAAAAGTGTGTTGGAGCTGCTCTCAATGCGATCTGGAACATCGGTGCCATAAAAACTACCCAGCAATGGGCTGAGGGAGTCCGGCCCATCGTAGATATGTAAGAAGTCATAACTGGGCTCCAAGCTGAACCTGGTTACAAAAGTGTAAATACAACGTACATAAACATTTGCAGCACACATGAGATATAAGGTAACACACTTCACTGGCATCATTTTAAATGTCATAAAAATGTATAATTTTATTATATGGATTTACAGAATAAAATATTTATAAACATAGAGACAGAGCGCATTTTTGTCTTCATAAAGTCTCAGTTTTTCGGGTCGGCAAAATATAAAAACTTAAGTCATGGGTTATTTACCCTGTTGGTAGTGAATATCACCACACAGCAGCTTTTAGGCATTTTTCAGTTGTTTGCTAGCAGACAAAATTGACAAGGAGGCACCTTCACGCTATACAAGTGAACGGAGAGCGGAGAGTTGTTTTCCCCTCCAGTGGCTTTCAGAGTATGACGCGTACGCTCTGTCTCTATAAATGGACACGCATAGTGTTGTATTTTGTATTGTTGTATAAAATAGGTTAGAAATGGATAGAAATATTCAATTTCAAACACACATGTTGCAATTAATGTGCTACTGAAGCTTACTGGTTGAATCTAAGAGCGATGACATAGTCTGGTGTGACAGAAACTGTCCAGTCACACTCCCTTCCATGGGGGTAAGGTTCAGGATAGTCTGGAGACAGAATCAGCCCACTAGGACCTGTCAGGTTGCCGCCACATGGAGCTAGAAAAGGAAGAAGTTGATTAGTAAATGCAACAGTTAACACATTTTTCCCAATTGTATATTCATCTTAAAACCTATTGTCAAACAAATATCTTAAGATGATATATCATCTAATTCTCAATTTAGTTTTTTATTAAAAGATTGCCTTATTGCATTATTCTGCGCATTGCTATTGCTGTTATTTTGTTATTATATTATTACTATTATTAGTATTATGCAGCAAACTCTTGAAATGAGCTGATTGTCAATCAACTGATAGAACTGCTAATATAAAAAACACATTACACAAAAATTTCCAGTTTCAGGAAAAACATACTTTTAAAGTAGCGGATATTCATGGTCTCTTCAAAAGAAGTCATATTGACAGATGCTTCATTGAGACGTAGCTAATGCCCATTGACACCGTTTACCATAACTGAACCTGTAACTGTCAGAGAACTGTTCTGCCCAACCCCTCACCCAAACAATTATCAAACTAATTAAGCTAAGCACTAATTAAACAAGGCAGCTAATTGCAAGGTCTTAATTACCATTGCTTATTCACATTGTTTTGGAAAGAACCTAGTGTGATCATATATTTAAAAAAAGATTGTAAAAGAGTAGAGGTCTGACTGAGAGGTCTACATTGCTATTGAGAGACAGGCTAATCAGATCTCTCTGTCTGCTGCAGTCACTTTGGAAAATGTCTAGGGAACACGGCAATCGGGTTTGCCACTTAAGATTCACTTAAGGAGTCTGTTAAGTAATCATGTTAGGAACCTGTATTGTCTACCTGTTTCAGACCAGCAAGAGAGGTGATACAGTATAGTGCATTATGCAGGTTGTAGGGTGTGGTATACTTTATATACTTTAATTTTAATAATGTTCTCGTATGTCTTTACTAGTTATATAATTTAAAATCTCAAATCTTCATAAAGTTTACACACAGAATTTTTAGGAACATAGTGCATTTCCTTAAACAATGGGTGTATACATGTACTGTATATACAAAAAAACCGCATGTACTAAATGTTCTTATTACCCAGCAGTAGCAATAGATATGTGACAACATTCAGGCTAGTTCTGATCATTATTCATGTAGCATCATTAGCCATAATTGATGACTGCATGGTGTGGTAATACCTGTGCATGTAGGAGGGTCTGGCTGCCAGAAGAAGCGACCATTGATCTCCGTGCAGGTGATCCTGTTGGCCCCCTGCAGGATGTAGCCAGGATCACACTGGAACACCACATGGTCCCCAGGCTCCCTGCTGTCGCCACCGCGGGTCCCATTAGTAGGCATGCCCGGGTCGTTGCAGGAGGTAGCAGTGGAGACTGAATGAGTAAGAGGAGTCTCAATCAGACGTTAAAATGATCCTTAGTTACAAGATGAAAAGGGAGTATTATTGTCATAGTTCAGAGTTAAACTTGTAAGTTGGGATTTTCTTCTCTCTCTACACCCAGTTACAACCTAGCCATTAAACCCAGGTCCATGTAACATTTCATTCACCTCCCTCCTTCCCTCCCTCTCATCATCCTTCCTTCTCACCAGAGAACTGCAGAGCGAAGCCCTGCTTGCTAGTGAAGAAGTCTGTGGTGAACTGCAGGCTGACAGTGTTGAAGGTGCTGTGTGCGTCCTGGGGCAGCACTGAGCCACTCAGCTCCCTCAGCAGGACCCCTCCATCCTGGGGCCCATCCCAGATCCGAAGCACGTCGTGGACCTCCTCCGTATGGTAAACCAGGAAATGTAGACTGTTAAAGACAAAGACAAGATACTTGATACTTGACAGAGGCCATTACAGTTCTACAGAAGACACTCCCCCTGATACAGTATATTTAGGCTTTAACGCCCACCCATCCCCCTTACAATTTAGCTAGACAAAAAGCTCTTTATTTTTTTTTTTACAGAAGAATTTAATAAAATGTTACTAGGATCTGACTATTGCCACCTCCTATTTGCATTTAATTTTGTTCAAACACACCTTAGGTCCTATTAATGGAAGTTATTGCAGCAGAAGTCCATATCTTGCAGCTTTTCCATTAACAGCTTTAGTCAATAGAAAAATCTAGGCTCCAATTGTTCTGTCATTTGTAGTAAAAAAAAAAAAAATCTTTTGCATCCTTCATCTTTCCAAAATATTACTATCCAGGGTCAGTTTTTTGTTTTCATTATATGGAGACTAAAATTAAATATGATAAAAAGGCATATATATGCATATATATATATATATATATATATATATATATATATATATATATATATATATATATATATATATATATATACTTTTAGCAATATAACTCCCTATTTCTAAAATACTAAAAAGGATGAGTCAGAAAACTGAGGAGGAGGAAACAAATAGAATTAAACTACTACTTATTTAAGAATTAAGAATCAATGCACACAAGGTATTAATGTGATTAAAGGAGACAATGAGAATAGAGGAAAGACAAAAACATGGTTAAGGGCAAGTATAAAGTAGGAAAACAAATAACATTTTAAAGTGAATCACAGACGCCAGATCCAGAGCATACAATGGATGTTCCACAATGTCAGTCAAGCCGATACGTCTGTCATGGCATTTAATAGTTTCAGTCTAGACATCAGAAAGATGATGCTGTCAAAATATCTACCCCTCACTTTGGGGCAGACAGCTGTCAGCCAGCTGGTGGTCCACTGGATGTGAAATGCACCGTGATTGTGTATGTGTATGTGTGTGTTTGTGTGTGTAAGTGTGCCACCCTCGATGCAGTGGATTTATAATGATATATTGCTTGTCTTGAGTGTAAGCATGTGTAAGTATGTGTGTTGGACAAGCTCAGCAGGACTAAAAGCTTAGAAAATGGTATTTCAGAACAAATGAGAGACTGGTGGTAATGTTGACATGGGCCACTCAATATAAAGGGCTTATTTAGAGACAAACAGTATTCTCAGCAGCTTTATCCTGCGGCAAAGTCTCAACTACTTACAAGAAATGATAAAAATGTTTGTCAGCTCGTAATTAATTAATTTGTGCCTTGGATTTAGTTATTCTCTGAAACACATTGCTGTCTTGAATGCCTTCAAAATAAGAGAAAATTGTGGAATGTACTCAAAGGCAAACAATGGTGTTGAACTGAACTCGACTCACCTGATTCGCACACAGAGCTTTTATCAAAAAACGTTTTTTGTTTTTGTTTTCCAAATTTATGACAGCAAAAGAAAACGTCTCTTATGTTGCTTCGAATGCTTTACTTGGATGATGTGTAACATCTTGCACGCATGTCACAGAGATATTGAGATACTTCAATGCATTGGGTCAATATCAGCTCAGTGGGGAACACCACTCACATGCTAAAACGTTAAAACAGTGACAAATTATAACACAAAATGATACAATAAAGGCATCACAACCTTATGGAAATGTATTTTTTTTTCTGTGATTTCAAAATTCATTTAAATGATTCAAAGAGTTCATAAAAAAACTACTATAAAAAGGAAAGGATTTAATTATGAAAATCCAATCTAAACCATTTTGCCCCAAAGCAAATTGCTGACTCTCCCTCATGTTTCAATAATGTCCATTTTAATATAAAGCAAACAACAGTTATTGTAATATAATGCTCATGCAGCACTTAAAAGAGTCTGTAGAATTCTGTTTATTTTACTTTGCCCACAAGCTTAAGCTGAGCTTATTACAAATCTGTCCAGTAATCATTTTCTCAAAATATCTTTTTTTGTGTTCAATGTTAATCTCTGTCCCAGCCATGCAGAGGAAATCATGGTACTTTTGTGCTTTTAATATGCTCATCCCTTTACACACATACACTCACACACAAAGACCCCTGAGCTTCAGATGATGCAGAGGAGAAACAGCAACCTACTGATATGTCGGGTTTAGCAACAAGTTCCCACCGTTTCTGCATAATTGATGTCAGACTCTGATTCCCATACTGTCTGATGTGTGAGCAGCAGCCAGAGGCTACTCAACAATGTGCTGTGTGTGTGGATACTGTACATAACCTACTTGACAAGTCCTGTTGCAATGCCTGTGAAATAAGTGCACATAAAACAAACAGATGTAGACAGGCGCACAAGTACATATTCACGTAAATGTACACTGATGGGTATGCTGCATTACACGCCCGTACATAGGCATCCACGCCTGGTAAACAGATGCATTGAGAGAGACATGCATACATACAGTACACACATTAAGTTATGTCTGTAAAGCAGCGCACAACATGTTTCCAACTTTCATCATCAAACTAGCAGAATGCTCTCTTTGCACTCATTCCTCTGCCTACAGTTATCTTGTGAATATTCACTGAAATATAGACAATATCCTGTGATATACAGTAATCATTCAAAGCTCAATGCAAATAATGACATTGTAAAAGAACAAACTGCAACACATTACTAATATATACGTATATGAGCTGATAGAGGAGATAGAAGAGAGAGCAAGCTAAACCGGTTTACCTCACGGACATCCAATTGTGATTTGCTACCAAACTTAAATTACAACACTGTGTTTTCTCTGGTGGCACAGAGAATCTAACCCCAAAGTTTGTCTATTAAGAGTTAGAGAATACACAAATTTCTTCTGTTTATGGTGGTAGCAGTTTAAAGATGGGAGAGATGGGTGTCAACAACTCAGTGGTTTGAATCTAAAAATGTGGATGCGAAAGTGATCCTTCTTTAGCAACTGTTGCTGAGGAGGAACCTGAAAAGATGGTGTTAACGAGTAACATGAGAAAATCAACCAGAACATGGAATTTATCTATAGTTGGCCAGACCCCCAGTATGTATTTGTGTGTAAATGTGATGGTGGATATTGCTAGAAAGAAACAATGAGTTTGAGCAATCTCAGTTCACTAGATAAAATAGACAAATAAAGTAATAAAATACTAAATATTGCAATAATAAAGTTAAGCTTGGGTAAAAGAAATGGTAAAAAAGATGTTTGATATTCTGCAGTGCTAATTCTCCAAATGTGTGTGCAATCTCTCAAATAACTGTAATACCAGTCCAGATGGACTATAGCATTATATTATAAACATAATTCAATTCTGGTGACAGTCTCCCACTACCATCCAGGCTAGGCCCTCCACTTCCCGCAACCAAAGGCCTCCATCACTGTCATATAATCACCACAGGCAGTCAGATGCTTGTTATGCAAAGGCTGTTATGAAAACCTTAGGTACTACGATCTTTTAACCAATGCTCCGGCTCCCCGTACCCTAGACAGGAGGTGCTGAGGTGTTTCACAGGATTTGTCAGCGTGAGTAAAAAAAAAAAAAAAAAAAAAAAAAAAATGTTTGCTTATATATGTACAGGCGTGTGCCCTATTATTAATATGCATATGTACAGTGTGTGTGTGTGTGTGTGTGTGTGTGTGTGCACATGTATGTGTTACGAGACAGCATTGAGGATGTGAGAGAGATGTTTCTGGGGATTTGCATGAGCAATGTCGGAATCAAGCACTGGTCACGTGTTGAATCCATGCTCATGAGCTGACGGGTCTCTTGCTCTAATGCAACCTTCAGGACTGTCAGACACCGAATGGCATCATGTTCTACTTCCAGATTTATGTGTTAAAAGGAAGATGGAAAGGTGGGGGGAAAGGAAGACGTATGTTGAGAGAAAGCAGAAGGTGAGCGAGGGAACAAAAACAAGACCAACGTTAATCAATGCTGGGTTGCTGGAAGAAGAGGATGACGGCAGGAGGATAAGAGGTTGATGGAGAGCAGAGGAAGCTCTGACGGATGGAGGGATTTCTGCTGAGCAGTCGGATGGATAAGATGGACGTGGGCTGCATGTTAGGATAATTTGTTCCATTTATACAAGATCTAAATAGCCTATCTCTCCTCGTCACTCTCTGAGAGTGAAGGCTGGGGGGGAGGGATAAGGAGATAGTGAAAAAGAGAAGATGGTGAGAAGATAAGAGGGATGCAGGAAGGTAGCAAGAAAAGATGTCGAGACTGGCGTGTAAAAATCACTCCGTCTATTTCTTAGTTGAACATGTGTAAGGCATGCAGACTAAACTTTTCTTTCATGAACCAATCCTCTTGAAGGTCTTTATTTAGTGCCTTGTGAGTGCACTCTGTGATGCAAGCCCTGCCACCACAGCTACCTCTGAAACTTGTGTGTGAAAGAGAGCACAGTCTGTGTACAGGTTCACATTTTGTAAATACGAACAATATGCTTTACAGCTACTCATCTGAAGTTGTTCATTGCAGAGAAACTAAGAAGAAAAGTGTCCACTTCCAGTGGGGAAAGTCCATTTAAAGACAACTTCTCCACTTAACACAAATGCTTGGGGGATGAGTTGGAGTGGAGCGGGTAGGGTTCATAAGGAATAATTAAAACTACAGGTTGAGAGAAGTGGAATTACTGTACGTCCCACCAAGGAATAGGAAATGTGTGTAGAGTTAACGTTTTGTGGAATCATAGAAAGCCATGTTTTGAAGTTAACAGCTAAGGGCTCTCCTTTACACTTGTCCCTTTTCTTCACAAGAAAGAAATTGCTCGATCAAGCGTCAGAGGAATCGCTGCAAGGAGATGAGGAAGAGAGGGATGGAAAATATTTCTCAGGTTTCTTTTGATTCTGCCTAAATTATTTTGTATTCATATGAGAGAAACAGAGAGAGAAATAGAGAGTGCAGAGACTCTCTCATATGAATACAAAATAGTCTAGCTGCAATTACGAGTCCTGCGGGGAGTCCTCAGAGTACGTGTATGTGTGCATGAAGATGATAAATAAGTATGTGGGGTGTGTGTGTGTGTGTGTGTGTGTGTGTGTGTGTATAGTATGAGGAAGAAGAGAGATGAAGAGCAAACATGCGTTTGCAACTGTCTGCTTTCTCACAACTAATTGAGATTGTGTGTATAAAGGCAATGTCACACTGAGAGCTAACCTCATCAGTATGTGTGGATTTGGCCTCTGTGGGACTGTCCCTGTGGGATCATCCATCAAGGAGACACATCCATACCATGGGCTTTAAAAGACACCAAGCACACCAGACTGTACAACCAACACGTGGGGATGTTGCTTTGACACCTGAACCAAGCTTGTTTTCTTCATGTACTGCAAGACATGAAAAGGTGTGAAATTGGGAAATGAATTAGTGAGATAAAAGTAGAAGTTAAAGACATGGAGAGTACAAGGACCACTTGAACCATCCATTTTCCATATTCATTCCTTATCACTCAACCCTATTCTTCACTATCACCAATCTCAAATCTTTCTCTAACCTGAACTTAATTTAAAATGACAAAAACCCAACTTCATATTCTTAACATACCCCTTTAAAAAGTACAGAGAAGCCAGTACAACTTTGCTGTGTATAATCCCTATTTTGAATGGTCCAAAACTCAAATTGGTTCTCAGGAAGATACAGAAATACACACACACACACACACACACACACACACACACACACACACACACACACACACACAGGGAATACATTATATATGAAACTTTGTTTTGGGCTGTGCAAACCCAGTGAACTATATGTGCATTTTCATTTGAGACTGAGGGCACTATTACTGTGATAGAGCATGACAAATGGGGGATGCACTGCTTTGGAAAAGTTATATATGTGGCTCCTTAAAGGGAAAACCCACCTTTAAAAATAATTTGAATACAGTATGTTATTTTTAAGAATAATTTTAGAGCTCAGATTTCATCATATTTGAACAGGTCTCTCCATAAGCTGAATGGCACAGACAGTACTGATGATCTTATCTAGAGACAAATCCTTGGAGATGCTCCGTAGACAGTCAACAATGGAACTACTACTAAGACACTGCGTCAGCACCATTTGTGACATATTTGGGATTTGAAGACATTTTGTAATTCAGCTCTCGAGAGACTGTTGTCAATGATTGTCTCTATTCTAACCTCTATGAGTGTCTTTTATCAATAGGAATCACTGTGGTAATAAGTAATCTTTAGGGGAGGGTCACTAAAATCTCAAATTATCATTAGATAATATTATTGATATATGTACTGATTGAACTGTACAATTGAAGTGTGAAAGAGAAGGACATGCTTAAATCAATAGATGAGGGATTAAGAAGCCAATTCTCCATACTCCCAAAGACATACTGTACTATGGACAGAGTTCAACTATGGGTCTAACTAAAATCTCTGCTTTTAACATGCTGTGTTACACCTATTGATGCCTTGTGAACAACAGTCACAAAAGCATTATACAGTTTCATAACCCACACAGTACAGCATGTTTTACAACAATGGAGCTCTCAAACATGCTCATTACTAAATGCTAAATACAGATTTCAAGACGAATGCTTATGGCCTCATTGTTCAGTGTACTATGTGGACTAAGGTAGATCCCTCCATTGATCGTTGTAGCCCTAACCACTGAATGTTCCATCAGTGAAATGGCTCATGAACTCCCTTATCATCTCTATTCATTTTATATTGTTATTATCTCTTTATGTATGGATTGCAAGTACCTGCCTCCCACCTTCTCTTTCTATCAATAATTCTCAGCAAATCAGTCCGTAGGCTTTTTAGATGTCTGCTGCTGTCACTGAGCACAACTCTTGGTCTCTCATGAATTCAGTGTGGTTTGATTAGTGTGCTACTTTCAGTTACACTATTTGATATACAAGGAATCCCCGGGCTAATGCATTGCAAATTCTTCTCAATAATGAATTGCGTGGGTAGGATCAAAGCCATGGATATGGAGCATACCTTGCAGAGGAATGCCAGGGACCCAGAAGTAGTGAAGGCACTAACGAACCTAAACGAACAATCATGAGGGACCTAGGAATGTGTGTGCGCAGCTTGCACACACAAATAAAACCATGCAGACAACCACACATAACTGTACAATATTATGAAAATGACATGCCACAGTATGCAGTACAGTCTGAAAGTATAAGGACATGTTTTTCATTGTTTTGCATTTACTCCAGCACACTGGATTTGAAATGAAACAGTGACCAAACTGAAGCTAAAAGTGTCATTCCCAGGGCAGATACCAAAGCTCTGCTGATGTCTGCAGACATAAACAAACATTAAACATGATCACTATCATTTAAGTTTATATTGTGAATTACTTCCTGTCCCTTACAATTGGTGAACTTTGTTTATAGAATGTACATAAAAAAACCCGCTAGGATTCATATACGCCATAAATGCTCCAATATGATCAGCGTGTTATCTTTCAGGAAAAGTTAATCCAATTTATGAGGAGAGATTATAGCCCTCCTACTTAAACCCTATATTGTGTTCTCTGCCTCTTCCACATGCCCCTTCATATACACATGTACTTATGGGTTTACAGTATTCTCCTTGAACAGCACTGTTCCTTCAAGTACCTAGGCTTACAAGCTTATTCCATTAGTTTACATTGCTGCTTCATGACAGTGCATAAACACAATTAATATTCCAAATACATCCAACACACTTTGCTGGCTCCATGTTTGTGGCTTAATGGCCATCCATTTCAATTTTCAAAACATGGAAGATATCATAAGCATGTTAATAAATATCTGACTCATGTCTGCATTCCTAAGTAGCTTAATGGACAGAGAATAACACCACCAGGATTAAGGCTTCAACATTCACAAGGACACCACCTTGTTAAAAATGTGTCCTGTGCACGTGTGATAATACCAACTTGTTGCTAGAATGAAACGCTGTACAATGGTTCAAGCATACTACCAGAAAGAGATAGATACCTCTGAGCAACAGTTCAATAAGAATAGAAGAAATTCCCAGTCATTGGTAAGATAAATTAAAAGCTTAGCATCTAAATATGTTCAGATTTTAATAATAACAGGTTCCTGTTTCAATGTTTAGTGCACAATAAAGCCATTAACAAGCTGGAATTAACAGGCGTGTTACTTTAGCCAAGCTAGTCTTAAAACTTCAAAATAGAAGGATAGTCTAGGGTTAGCGCTATCGGGAGTAGGATCATGGAATATCAGCTGAACATAGCATAGACTCTAATCTAACCACCGCAGAGGGCTTAAAGACAAACGGCTACTCAAAATAATTATTGCCTAATTCCACTGTTGTAGTTCAGTTATGATCAAGGGTCACTTATGCTTTTCTGGACTGGAAAACAAATTCATTGAATAGTATTTTGGGAGAAGATGTATTCTCATAACAGTATTCTCCTCTGTCATGCAACACGGTGAGGACATTGACTAAATGGAAGTTTTAATCATTTAATTCTTCTTCTGGGACCAAAATTATTTCAAACATTAATAATACATTTGGTGTCTGAATTATACTGTTTTTTATATATGTAAAAATAGCCATTATTGATGGAAAGAAGAAAAACATCAATATAACAGGTGATTCCAAACTTTGGAACAACCAAATTGGATAATGACACACGGAAGAGAGGAGGTGTATT
Source organism: Sander lucioperca (assembly GCF_008315115.2). Classification (NCBI taxonomy): domain Eukaryota; kingdom Metazoa; phylum Chordata; class Actinopteri; order Perciformes; family Percidae; genus Sander; species Sander lucioperca. Next base: position 10,413,574 of record NC_050188.1, on the reverse strand, counting down.
TTTTTGAAGGGTAATGGCTACAGTATGGATTGTTGGGGTGGATCTGGGTGAGGAGAGGTGAGGTAGAAGAAAAGCAAGTTGTTTAATTAGGCACAATTATAACATATAATAATTAAATAATTGGCAGCTTGCATCAGTAACACTGGCAAAATGAGGGTGCTGTAATGTCTCCTGAAAGCTACAGCAATGAGCACATCCACAAACATGTGCATATATAAATGAATACACTATTACAATGCATTTAACGTTAATAGGCACGCATGAGTGCATGCAGAGTCAATAGAGAAAAGCAAATAGAGCCGTAGGTGGTGGAAGCTAAAGCATGTAGCTAATTATTATATTACAATTATTATTATATATACAATGTTCTATTACTTGAGTCAAAAATGTAACTGACACAGTGAAGAAAATGTCATCATTTTCTAGCTGGTCTGAAAAAAATCACAGTATGGGTGATAAGATGACTGTGTCATCCAGTAATGATTCCAGGTGCCTGTCTTCGGGGTGTACCATTCACCACACAACCCCATAGGAATCAATACCCTGGGGCAGCCCAAGATCACATTCAACAAACGTCTGGGGATCCCGAAGGATGAGCTGCAGGACCACAGAAATAAAATGGATAGAAAGACCATTGGACTGTTTACCGTGGTCATTTGATTGGTACACAGCAAAATGGCGATTGTTGTTAGTTGTCACAGTGACAATACGTGTCAGTGGGGCCGTAAACTGTGTTGTAGCTTGCTGGGAGGAGAACCGCCCGACGCAGCTCCGGAGATGTTCTTGGGAGTGAGGAGGAACAGTTAGACCCAGCGGCAGTGGGTCAGCGGACCGCTAACATTAGACCCAGCCCGCTGTTCAGCTCATTCTCTGTAACCGATACAGCACGACAGCACGGCGGAACCAGCCAGCCGGTGAACAACTTGTTAGTTGGCTAACGTTAGCTTGCTAACTCCACGTTACCCCTTGCCACATTGTTTACAGAAAACAAGCCGATGTGCAGGACATGAGGTGGAAAAAGGACATCTGGTTTGCTTGGCCCTGCTGCCACTACAACCCTGACCCTGATAAGCTGCTTGACAATGGCAGGAAATTAGGATTGGTGGACAAATTATGGAGAAAATATCTTTGTTCAATAAAATATACATAACAGGAAATAAATATGGTGCTAGAGAATAACCTCAAATTTAAATAGTCTAGAAAGGTATCAATGAATACCTCTAGGCTTTTACATTTAATCAAATTCAGAATATATAACACGCATACATTTAAAAGCCAAACACTTGACTTTCTTGAGACTCTGAGGTGCTATATCCCCTCACCCAGTAGTAACTCAACTATTGGCCAATAGCAGCTCACTGAAGATTGATTACACAGCAGCCTGTGAAAGTGATGAATACCACTGCAAAACGGGGGGCTAAATTGGAAGTATATTGAAAGGTGGTAGATTGAAAGAAAGTCTGGAAAAGAACAATGTAATCAGAAAACTAGAAAGCACGAACAAGGAAACAAAGAGTGTTGTTCAGACCTAATAGTGCTTCCAGGGGTGGCCTCAATGGTCCACAAGCAGTGCAGGTTGTGCTCATATGGGGCTGGGTAGCCCGGAGACAGGATACGACCGGAAAGCTCACCCTTGATGGTGCCCCCACACTCAGCTAGAAAGAGGGAAAACAGAAAGACAGAGGGATTAAGGAAATGAGCGATGACTAGGAGTAAAAGAAAACAAAGTGCAAAATAAGTACAAGCTCATCAATGTTCGGAAAGTCAAATTAATAAAAGGCTACAGCAAGGTTAACATACTTAACATGCCAGAAACTGCATCATCTCACTTCCAGTAAAGTGCATCACATCAGTTTCCTCTCATCATTATTAATTATTGACATAGCAGTCATATGCTTAAATGTGATGTGCTTCATCATCTTGTTAGCAATTTGAATGATAGGAGGGAGAGCAGCCAACTTAATATACTCTACGTGTATCTCCTTGGCTCAGTGAAGGCAATCCACCATCTTAACCAATGACCTCATCCTGTTGTCTTGGAAAGTTGATGGACATGTTGACTGAACAACACGTTTAATATATTACACTCAAGTTCAGTGTAACTTTTAAAGAAAATATAGTTAAATGTAGTTTTGCCATATCAGTCAGGGATATAATATAGTTAACTATATTTTTAGGGATCAATCAGAAAAGATATATCCTGTAATGGTCCAGAACAGATACACAGTTACCATAATAAAATTGTTGCTAATATTAGAATCTACTTGGGCAACATAGTAAGCAATAGATACCAAGAGAGTGGAAGACTTGTCACATGTCACTTGTCCATCAGAGAAATGTCATTTATGATGCTTACAGGTGTGTTTGTAGTAGTGGTAGTAGACAATATGATGGTTCTAGTATCATATCATGGTTTAATAAGCCCCCTGAGGTACACAGTCCACAGCAAACATAAGCTCAGTCTTTAAAAAAAATTGACAACACAAACTATGAAACTACAAAGCAGCACCAGAGGCCAAAACATTTTGTCAGAAGAATGGAGGATTTTTTTCAGCCTCAAGTAAGGAATTGCCATCAGAAATGCTCTGTGACTGAAAAGCAATTTTCAACCCCCCCCCTTCAATTACCACCTCCTACTTTTATCCAAAAAGTGAATGGAAAAAAGGAAATGTTCTCCAACAACAGAGTGGAAGTGTTTTTGTTAACATTTTTGAAGGCATCTCATCTGACAAGAAGAGGGTGAAAGTGTTCTTGTTTCTTTTCCTTCCACTGAGAGGATTGTAGCTCCTTCAAACAAGAGGAAAATGGAGGTCGGCGAATCATACCGATGATGATGGTGATGATGACGGTTGTAAAATCAATCTGTTACAAATAGACCCTGTGATGAAAAACAGCAACGACGGCAGACACACACAAACAGGGGCAGACTGGCAAAAAGGAATTAACTAAATTAACACAACACAGTACACACAGAAAGCAACACACCATCAGACCGGGATGAGCTGTGGTTTCTTCATACACATCAGGCACATTTTGTCACCTTCCGCTTGACAAACATGTCTTTCCTCATGTTTGCAAATAAATCCTTCCTTTGTTTCCTTCATGCATTGCACATTTAAACAGCAATAATCACCAGAGCTGGCCTCTGATCATTTTTGCTGTAAAAGCATAAACACACAAAACGATACACACAAAATTGCTCATGCTTAGTTACAAAGGAAACATGCATAAAACAAAGAAAGCATAAACATATTCATCTTTAAACAACTGGTGAGGTTTTAGACTCTCTTCAAGCTTTGTCCCTCAGTTATGCTTCTACTGTATGTGAAGGAAACCTGCTGTTTCATGAAGTGAAAAAGAGAAGAGGGTGATCTATCACAGTAAGACAAAGGCATATCTTTCTTCTAGCCTTATGACCCAAGAAACTACTGCTCAGTGCTGCCATGGCAGTGTAACTCCCCCAGCTACTGTACCCCTTCAATCTATGTCTTCACATACACCTTTCTAGAATCAACTCAGGTTCTTCCTCTCCTTTTGTCTCACCCTCTTCTCTTTAACTGTCCCTCTCTACAAGATATATTGTATCAATGTAAGCTATGTTGTTGGATATATGGATACACAATATCTAGAAGACACACTACAAATCAAACAGACACATACACAAACATTTTAATTAAGCAACACAAAGTGTATAAAAAGACATTAATATGTAGAAATGTGTGGTTTTGCTATAAAGGTGCTGAATGTCATTTTATTGGGCATGCACTGTAATATTTAGTATCAATAAAATACAACCCTGTTATCAGCTCAGTGTCCAACCTAAAGCTGCTCAGGGATTCAACCTTGCAACTTTCCTTTTCTGTGACTTTAAGGATATAAACTCTCTCTATTGTTTTCAACTCAATTTCATTCTCCTTCCTCCCCTGCTCGCTATACCCTTCTCATCTGTGTTCAGTGTGTCCCCGCTGCTAGAAAATAATCCCATCATTACAAACAGAAGCTGTCCCTCATCTGCTCCCAAATTCACTCTAGCTGTTAGGCTATCGTCTGCTGTGAAAGGGGCATTGGGAGGACAAACCTGTTCAGAGATATACAGTATGCTGAATGTTGTTTATACCCATGGAATTACCTGTCAGTTTGGGTTGAAATGGAAGCCAAGCAATATTATTCTAATCACATTGGCTGATGTCAAAGAATCCCACTCTGCCTGTTTTCCTTACTGAGCTTCTGGCTGGTTTCTGAGAGACTGTCAAAATGTAACCCAGGTGAAAAAAATGCTTTGGTTTTGTTACCATGTCACCATATAGGCATGTATGTGTATGTCAGTTTAATAGTTTTGAAAAGTAATAACACATACCATGTTTGTGTCAGAAGGCAAAAATTGACAGGTGAACGGTAGGGGAACTTTACAAAACGATTGGATGCGTATACTCTCTAATGGAGAAATGATCTCCATAAAATGTATTTTGAAAGTCTTTTTTGGGCTCAGACAGCAAGGGGTTAAAAACCTGCCTGTGTGCTTGGTGTGCTGTTAATATAACAGTGTTATTTTAGTAAAAAATAAATAATGTGAAAACGGGGGAATGCAATTTGCAATCATGATGCAATATGATGAATATACGGAGCTGAATAGAGCAGAGTCATTTTAGATGAGCTAATGCACTGAATAAGGAGCTGGGAAAGCAACCAAAAGGATGACCCAAAAAAGCAGAGCTAAAACAAACCACAGAGCTTTCCTAAACCTGCACTGGCATATTCACATTGTTATGAGGATGAGGAACTAGGTCAGACATTTTAGTTCAGCTAAAAAATGTGGTTAGAATTAGCAATATGCCAAACAATAAAGCAGCCACTGATAAATACTGTAATAAAATGCAATACAACACAATGCTGTTTTATGCAAACTAAAGTTTGAGCTGAACTTAACATGTCATGTAACAGATAGTGATGTAAGGAAAGGTAATAACACACTGGGATGTTAGGCAGGATAGCACAGAATAGCATAACATTACATAATACTAGGTAACATCCCATCGGGTAGCTGACATAACCAGTGGTGGCACAATACATTTTTGAAGCACTTGTTATTTACTTGAGTATTTCTATTGTATGGTTCTTTATACTTCTACTTCACTACATTTCTATGACTGCCTGAGCTACTAGTTAGATTGCATATTAAGATTGTTCATACATTTTATAAAATCCGACAAGTTGTTTTCATTTAAACAATTAATCTTTAGCTACAACTTGGTCAGCTGCAACATCAAACAGCTGCACTATAAAAATCCAATCATATTATATAATATAAATATAAAAATACAACACTCATCATGGTCATTCTGCATAATGGCTTATTTTATTTATCCTGTACCAGGATATGTTTACGTGGTGGTATAAATACTTTTACTTAAATAAAGAATCTGATTACTTCCTGCATCTCACACAGCATGGTGTAACACAGTTAGGTGAAAAGCTGAACTTAATATAATGCAATGTAATGCAAGAACACATCAGCAGAATCCAAAAGTATAATGGCAAATAAACTAATACTTTTGCCAACAGCAATAGACACACTTGATCTCTAACCCCTTCATGGAGCATCTGGCACTCACCAACACAGAGAGGGAGGGGGCTGTCCCATGCCCTTCTTTCCCCCCGCAGGCAGGTAAGCACCTCAGGACCTTTCAGGGTGTAGCCTGGATCACAGCTATAAGACACAGTGCTCCCTGCAAAATGACCCTTGTCCTCCTGTTTGTAGCCAAACTGGGGAAGACCTGGATCCTCACATTTCACCAGCTCAAAACCTTGGGGAGAGAGAGAGAGAGAGAGAGAGAGAGAGAGAGAGGGGAAAAGACGAGGAAGGACAGAACAAGGAGTAGGAGGGTTTTGAAGAAGAAAGTATAAATGGGATTTTATGTGGCAGAAAACAGCAGGCAACAAGAAGGGTTGGAAAATGAGATATAAGCAAACAAACTATACTAAAATGTAAATATTAAATGTAAAGAAAGGTTGTTTGTGTGTTACTCACTAATGAAGTGCAGCTCAAAGCCTTTACTGGTGTTATCCGCATTGCTGATGAACTCCAGCCACATGGAGCTGGAGGTGGAGTTCAGGGTTGTATCTAGCAGCTCGCTGCCTGTAAACACCCCCAGCAGACGAGCCTTATTACTGCTGCCATCAAAGACCTGGAAGGGAGAGAGGGAGAGAGGGAGAGTGGGAGGACGCATCTGAATTAAGGTGATCAGGTCTGCACACACATATATGCTAATAAGGCTGTGTACACACGTGGGGAGGGTACAATTCCCCCCCATCCCCTCACTTTGAGTATGTCGCCCTCCTCCAGTCTGAAGTCTCGTGCTCGTAGCTGGATGCCTTTGCCAGGCTGCGTCTGGATGGAGTAGATGCATTCGTGTTTGTTGCCGTAGTAACCGGGGTAGTTGGGTGAGAGCAGCACCCCTTGCATGCCAGTCACGGATGAGCCGCATTCAGCTAGAGAAAAAGAGAGGGAGCGGAGAGACGGACAGAGAGACAGAAGGAGAGAGGAGGGGAGAAGGTGGTGGTGTTGGAGAGAGCAGAGGACATGTCAATCGCTATATGCTTGAAACTCACAGTGAATTTATTCATGCTGTCATGCAGAAGGAGAGGTGATGGGGAGAGGGATATGGTCAGTGACTAAACCTGAATGTTGAGTGGCACATCATCATAATCACAATGCAATCTGAATATGATTAACAGTAATTTCAGCTCTATAAATTGCTTTTTCTGATTCACATCAGGAAAAGCGTGGAGAAAAAGAGTGGGGAAAGGTTTTCTATAGAAAAATAGCTGCCAGAATTGAAATGACCACAAATGTATCCAGCATTTGATCTTGTGAAGTGAGAGAAGATGAGCTGACAGGACTGTCAGCCAGGTATATGGAGATGCATCAAGTTTCTAAGGCTGAATATGAAGTATGAAAAAAAACAAAATGTCTTATCAGTGTCAACCTACACATATTTGGATTCGTCTAGAGGCAAAAAAGACCAAGAAACTACAAACTAGCATTTTTATTCCAAAAAATAAACACCAAATGAGAACCAGAGCAAAAGAGGCGGTCAAGTGAAAATGTATAAATTAATATAGCTTGACCTAGTTAAGACATGCCTACATATTTAGAAACAAATCAGATATTATTGGTGTGGGTAAAGAAAATAAATGTGATGTACTTACTAAACTGTAATTACTTGTTTCCAATAGAGTGTCAAAATATTAATGCTTACAAATTACTTCCTAAGTTTAGAAACTGAAGAAAAAAAATCTGCAAGGGGTAAAACTACTCCCATAAAATAATTAAAGCAGTTCACTGTTGTTTCTTATATGCAGTCATTGTTTTGGATATATAGTAGACCCATGGTCATGGTCGGTGCTTTACCCATCATAAAGACTGTTAGGATATCGGCATAGAATCAACATACTGACCTAAATCTTTGCAGTTTGACTCATCATGCTTCCCAGGCATTAGCAATGAGCAACATCAATGATTAACATATTTCTGCTCTTTAATGTCATCCTCATTAGAGCTGCTGCTCTATATAATTTGGACAAAGTCAAAAAGGATGTTTCTGGGAAACTATCCAATGAAGAGACAAAATGTGGGTTGATGGAGAGATGATAATGAAGAAAAGTGAAAGGGAAACGCCTGTCTTCCAATGTGACTGAGAGTTTTGTACATTTCTTAATGGGTGTATTGAAAAGGGCTAGTGTGGCAACATGTCATTGTGAGGGGGGTAGAGGGGAAGAGACAAAAGCCAAAATAAAGCATGTGACCACCTACCAACACACCTTGGCAGAGGGGAGCTCCACACCCGCCTCCTGCCCCCTAAGCATGTCACCCTCGCCGGACCCTCCAATCGATAACCCGGGAAACAGGAGAAGATGAGGGCGTCTCCCACTCCGTACTGCAGGCCCTTTCTGGTACTGTAGGGTGGGATTCCAGGATCCTCACATGGCTCCAAATCATACTCTGGAAAAACCGAGAAAGAATAAAAAGAAAAGGTGTAAATGTCCTGTGTCCAGAGATGCATTAGTACATAGAAATACCAGGTTAACTGTGATTTGTAAGGTTTATTTCTATAGAATATAATAGCATAGTTACAACCATGTCCTGTGGCCTGAGGCCTCCACCCATTTTTAAAATAGGTGGTATTTGGTATGTCAAACTGTCAGTCTATTAGATTTTGTGCTATTCTTTATACTGTGTCTTGGTGTTCAAATCAAGGCATGCTGTGAGAGTAAAAGGAGGTGAAATGGTGCTCTCAGTGGGTAAATGGCCATCAGTGCTCTATCAAATAATCAATTCTCTTTATGTTAACGTTTTCATTATTCACTCTTGAGTGGCTGTAATTACATATTTCTAGGACACATACTTAGATAATTATTTGCTCCTTGTTTATGGTGGCCTCCACCCAACTAAGCATTGCTGTTTGTGTCAATAATTCGAAAAAGACCCTTGTAATTAAAAGGTCATGGCAAGACTTAGATCCATACTCAAGGCCTTGAGATGTCCACTCTCAAAATGATCCTTAAGTGCTTTTAATGTTGCAACCTTTCTAATCCTCTCTCTCTTCGAAATTATTTGCATGGCTCAGTACTGTGATCAGCACCAGCTAGCCCTTTTTTGTCTTTCAGTATGTTGATTAACTAAATCCATTCTTACCAGAGAAAGTGATGTTAAATCCCTCGTAGGAAACGGAGAAGTCAGAGAGAAAGCGGATCTGAGCCGTGTAGTTTCCAAACAGTCCTGCACTGAGAGGTGGAGGCAGTGTGGAGCCCGTCAGTCTCCACAGAGGCTGAGAGAAGCTGCCATTCTCTGTCACCAACAAGAAGTCGTGAGGGCTCTCAAGGTGGAAGGTGTGGAAGGTGAATTGGACACCTGAATAAGAGAGGAAAAAAGATCTATTGATAAAAATGGATTGTTTATATTATATTTTTATTTTTGACCTTTGCATAAGTAAATTGGAATTGGAGTCTTGGTTTTCCCATCATATATATATATATATATATATATATATATATATATATATATATATATATATTCAAAAATTCAAGTAAGGCAAAATAATTACATGACTAAATCTTGAGCCTCTTTCACACATGCACTGCAACCCTGAACTTATCTAGACATTACCCGGAGGAGCTGTATGTGAGAAGACAAACGTCCAAATTAGTTGGACTGGACATTAAACGGACATTACTCTGCCAGTTCCCTAATACAATGTCTGTGAAATGTCCAATTGAGCCCATGTGTGAATAGAGCAGGTCATTGTCTGGATTGTCATTGTCACCCCGAGCGAGTGGGCGGGTTGTTGACGAATCTATCATGCGGCTGGCGCAAAACTGGAAGAACAGAAACATACGACGGTGAAGAAGAAGAAGAGTGATTTACAAAAAGATGCCAACAAAGATTGGACAAAATTGGACAGACGACGAGATTCGGGAACTTCTGTCAGTAAGGGTAGACGCACGTTCTACCCAGGCTCCACCCCACCCCCTCGCCTAAACTAAACAGAGTATATATATAAGTGAGAACGCATCTGACACAGACAATCTCCTGTTGTGTGCTACACGTAAGAGAAAGAAACTGTCCTGACCAGATTCTCCGGACATCGTTTTGGGTTCACATGAGAAAATGGCTTTATATTCAGTGGAAACAGGCTCAAGTATTTGGATTTTTATGAAACACAATATTCTCAGTTTCATAATACATACAGCATCAATTCCCTGTCTTCCTTCCCTACTACTTATCAAACACATTACACCCACGCAGAGAGGGCATCTGCAAATAAGGCTGTGTCAATTTGATGTGAGTGCACTATCAAAGGTGATATGACTGGAGAATCGTCTCATGGCACTGTGGCCCTAGGCCAGCCTCTCAGCACTTCAGGTGTACAGAGACAGTTTGTTCGGCAAAATATAAAGGCCACTCAGTATGGGGAAATAAAATTGTAAGGGAAATTGAATTTGACTGCTACATGTGTTGACACGGAATTTCTCTGCTAACCTTTGCCATGGGAGGTCTCGATTATCCATGTGCAGTTCAGGTTGTGTGGGTAGAAGTCTGGGAAGCCAGGTGACAGGATGGTGCCAAAGTTGCCCTGGATATAACCTCCACATAATGCTGACGACACAGGGCGAATAGAAACAGCGGGAGATGGATGAGGGAGAGAAATGAGAGGAGAGGTGAAATCAGAGAGGGCAAAACAAAGTGGATGAAGACAGAAATAAAACTTCCCCCAAAAATGGCAAAACTTGTCTGTGCATTTACAGTGCGGTAAAGTACATTTTACAAGAAGTGCCCTTCAAGACATCATAACAAGGAGAGACTGGCATTATCAATATCATTGCAGAGTGGGCAGAAATCAATACTGTCCTTAAATATAAAAACATTTACAGATGAGGAAAAAGGGAAACATCAAAGGGCAAGCTCACGGCCGTAAAACATAAAAATCATGTATGATGAAACGAGGCAGAAACTTATAAAGTCTAAAACAAGAGCTGTTGAAAGAAACGTTAACATCGTATATGGATTTTATAATAACTCAGAAATATATAGCAATTTAGATGTGATGCAATATGAAGCAAAGTGCTCAAAATCATTGCTCATGTTTCATCTGGAATAACATACAACAATGAATTTAGCTTTAATCCCATTTATGAATAGGATGAAATCTGGCAGGAGACTATTCATTTCTAGGTCAATATTATGGAACGTACCATCACAGCTAGGCAGGGGGCGGCTCCACTGAAAATTGGGTTCACATTCTAAAGGCTCAGTGTCACTAAGTGTGTACCCCGCATCACAGCTAAATGTCACCAAAGCGCCCACGTAGAAGTCATTGCCGTGCCGCTGTCCGTTGACAGGTATACCAGGGTCCACGCAGTGGTCCGACTGTAACTGCAGGGCTAGAGAGGAAGATAAAAAAGACAAAAAGATAAGCGAGAAAGAGACAGATACTGAAAAGTCACCTGCTACCAGTGTAAATATACTTATATCCTGTTTTTAATAGGTCAAGAAATGTTAAAAGGTAGTGTGCTTTCCCAAAGCAATCCTGCTAAATAATTTACTTGAGCAGACTTTTTCCACAGGAATAAACCAATGAGAGGTTTCTGCACTCTTTCCCGCTCCACCTTTCATAGTTTCTCCCTAAGTAACACTCATTGTGAATTATTAAAGCATTGGAGATATTCATAACAGAGCAAGTGCAAAAGGTTACCAGAGTGAGCTACACATATGACAAAACAATCACACCCCATTTACTTTCTAATTAGAGATGTTGTAATAACAATGGCTTCATGGTGAAATTGAGAGCCTGCAGAGATTGTATTTGCAAGCAAGAGTCAATCACTTATTACTAGTACAGTAAAGAGAGCTTATGGCTCACTGATTTGGTCTGTCTGTATTATAATAAATTAATTTCTATTAGGGTCTGTGAAGCATGGGTAAATGAGCCCTTCCTTTAGAAGAACTGTTATTCTTATTTGTCACTAACAATTGACAGTACAATGTAGTGAACCGCCAATCTTCTGGTTGAGGGGCGACCACTCTACCTCCGAGACGAAGCCACCCTTAACAGTACTGTATATCTATCCTGTATCTTTGGGTGTAGGTTAAATTCTGTGTAATCAAGTTCACAAATTCTAGGCCCTTACTTTCGTAACGTATGCGGAAGCCGATGTCCGAGTGGCTCTTGTCAGTTGAGAAGAGGAGATACAGGAAGCTGGAGGTGCTGATGAGGAACTGGGGAACCTGGGTACCCTGGTAACTACCTATTAGAGGTGAAGAGGGAAAACGTCCATCGCGCACCTCAAGGACGTCATAGTTGACCTCTGTGCGGAACCTGAGGACAGAGAAGTAAGTTGAACAAGGATGTTATGCTGCTCATAAAAAGAAAAAACACAGTATTTGTATTGTGGTGTAAATACATATGATTACAGTAAGTCCCCACATAAGCAAGCCAGCAAGCCTGAGTTTCATTGGTAATTGTCATCAGCTTCAGTATTGAGTCAGGCTTACAGTATGGTCAATGAAAGGATGGACTACCAACCAGACAGAGTGAGCAACTACCCTGGGGCCACAGACCATATGGGTCCCTGATGGTCAAAATTCCTTGTATGTCATTTTTGTTTTTGCAAATTAGTTTGATAATATGCACCACTTAATCTGAATATCAACTGAAAAGATAAGGGGCTTAAGGTTTACAGCGGGCTACTATGTCAAAATGTACATGGGCCATGCTAAATAAATTAGCATTTTACCAAATTACCACAAAAAGGGCCCCCAAGCAGTTAAATCTGCTTTTGGGTAAATGAGCAACACTAAGTGAAATTCAGAATTTAATAAGGAAATCTACTTAACCAGTGTGGAGATTCCAAAAAAATGGATTAATACATTTTAGATGTTTGGCCTAAAAAAAAAAAAAAAATCACATTCCATGCAAACCAAAGAAAAGAGATTGAGGCTTGAATGAAGCATATTCAGATGAATAGACAATAATTTAAACAATATTTTGACAATAGAATTTCTTCAAATCAATTCAGAATATTTTGCTTTTAACCAAACATTAAAGCAACGAAAACCAGGAGGGTAAATACAATCCTCAGACATTTGGCATGCTTTGGTGATTGCATCTGTGTAGTGTGTGTGTGTGTGTGTGTGTGTGTGTCTGTACTTGTGTGTGTATGCATGCTCGTTGTGTGTTTCTTTCTTTGTTGCCACAGCCATTTCATCTTCAAAGCCATGAATAAATTGTTTAGTTTCAGAACCATGTAATCTAAATGAAGCGGTTTGTGATATTTTATTGATGTTACATAAAAATTAAAGAGCAACAAACATTTATGTTGTATTCATTTTGCATGGCGTGCTATCATGGCAGTGACGAGGATGAGATGGACTCGCAAGGATGAGCCTTCATGAATCGCTAATGTAGCGTTTGATCCTGCAACTGTAATCTATCTCTCTCTCTCTCTCTCTCTCTCTCTCTCTCTCTCTCTCTCTCTCTCTCTCTCTCTCGAACATCAGGACAAATCCTCTCCTTTCCCATCATTCCGGTTCCCCTTGACAGACCATCTCCACTTCATTACATTTCATTTACAAACTCGCAGGTCTAGTGCAGTTTATTGTGTGTATGTATATTTGTGTGTGTATATAAACTGTAATTATATATATATATACTTATGAGCGTGAAATACTTATAATAAATAAATAAAACAATGTTATCCTAGTTGGGGGTGTATGTTAATGTGCATTAGATCTACTGCATTACTGCCAGAAAGGCTGATAAAAAGAATAAAGAAAGCAGTGAAATGAATGTAAGCACATGTTGAAATTGTGAGAAGGTAAAATCAAGAAAAATCCTTCTCTGAAATAAACAAAACACAAAAAAACAGTGAAGCAGCAGCAGCAGCAGTAGTTGCTATCTGGCCGACTCACTTGTCGAAGATGATCTTGATGGGGTAGCCTGGAGGAGCCTCAATGATCCATTCACAGTTAAGGGCCTCCTTATAGAGTTCTGGCCAGCCAGGGGAGAGGATGATCCCACTGGGAGCCTTCAGATCCCCTCCACATGGGGCTACCGGAGAGAGAGAGAGAGAGAGAGAGAGAGAGAGAGAGAGAGAGAGAGAGAGAGAGAAGAAATGGAGAAAGAGAAAGAACAGATAGAGATTAAATTATGCATGTCTTTCCCAGCTGATGTATGACAATGTCCATAGATGATCCCATGCATCAGCCGGGGCTCATCCCATTTCTTTGAGTGCCGGGGTCTATCTAATGTAAACTGGTGACAGCTAACTTCAAGGTTAACCATTTCTCCTAGGAACATACAGTACCTCTTCATTGTACGTGCGTCTGTGTGCATGTGTGCACAAGGGCATGCATTAAATATCCATGTGTATGCATATGTTTCCTCCCCATATGCTGTTGTCTTTAAATCGGTCATCAAACCCCTCCTACAAAGGTGCTGCTGTCATCCCCATCAAACAGAGAAAACGGAACATCTTTGATCGCTAGCACAAAAGACACTAGAGCACCTCGACCCCTCTCCAATAGAGGGTTACAGATGCTGTACATCTCTGTAACTGCCTATCCTTAACCAGAACACACAGGCACAGTGGAGGGCTCAGTTACAGTACCAGCTCCTCGCTACCTTTGAAGTGGAATGATTTAATCAGCCAGCTCAGCATACTGAAGGACATCTATGAAACGCATTACGCCTCAGACGCAGGGGTATGATAGATGGTCTCAGAGGAATAAAAAGCTGCTTTGGCGCACAGGGGGAAGTGACATGTTTTCATAATGGTTTCTCCTTTGCGTATCACAAATAGTGAGCCTGATTAGGCACCTAGAGCACTAACCATGTCTGTGTTTAATGTGCTACACTGCTGGTGTCCAAGAGCCTGAGCTGGTTAACACCTAGCTTCATCTTGGCTTTGCCAGCTCTATTGGCCTTTTCTGATTTGCTGGAAATAGGTTATTGATATTGAGTCAGGGAGGGGTGAATGGATGGTTCAGCAATCTGCATGTAAGCACAGCATGTCTGCAGCTACAGATACTTAAATGAACAAAGCTTCTGTATCATCAGCAGCAATCACCACCATTTAGTCGGATCTTAGTGATCCTTGCCATAAGAATGTATGGCATTATTCATATTAATCAATTATATCTGCAACAATTGTAAAATACATTGAGTTAATGCATCCTAGAGGAAGCAGAAAATCTATTTTTTAGATTGATTTCTGGTCCTCCCCTTATCAACACCAATCCATTCACTGTTTGGGTGTGCAGAAAAATTCATATTTTTACAATCCTGAAATGTACAGTAGTGATGATACATTACTAGCTAGAGTGAACATTAAAACAAACATACTTTCATTTTATCGTTGTGAGCACACAGTGGGCATCTAGCCAATGAGATGCTTGACTATGGAATAAATGCTTTCGGATTTTCCTCTTAATGACTTAAATCCTCTGCATATTTACCCTGGTGATATCTGGATTTTTCTGAGTCACACAGCTAACTATGCCAACATAACTGTGCAGGGTGTGATATTGGATATAAATGTGGAATAATCCCACTCATCTTGCTAATATTTACAACTAATATTAAAAACAAGGTCATGTGTCCCCAGCAATTAGCTTCATCTCATGTCACCTAATGAAAAAAACGTGTTGGTGGGTATATCTAAAATGTTCAGGTTAGATAACAAAGGCAAAAAACCTGTTATAAGAGGACTGTCACAAAGGGTAAGATAAGATAAGATAGACTTTATTGTCATCCATTTAAATACAGTGCAGCACAGTACAGTACACAGAGGAACAAAAATGTGTTTCCCTGATCCCAGTGCAATACACAAGACCTACCACTCACTTACTACCACTCCTTTACTCACCTTCACAGCGGGGAACTGCATTATCCCACACCACGTTGCCATCTTTGAGAATGCAAGAGACGGTTTGTGAGCCGTGGGTCTTAACGAAGCCCTCCTCGCACAGGAAGGAGATGGAACTGCCCAGCTGAAGGCTTTCACCAAAGCGCTTCCCATTAACTGGCACACCTGGGTCTGGGCACTCGTTGTGGCGAAATGCTATTCAAAATGCATAGAGGAGATAAGGTTAGTGTGAAGGACAAGACATAGCTGTGAAATGATAATGTTAAATGTTGGGAAGGGAAGAAAAATGACAAAAAAAGTTACTGATTACTCCCCTCAGTCACTTACATTACTGTAAGTCACAAAGTGAAAGGAAAAATGTCCTAATTCCTACTAGAGGATGGATACCAGACCCGAGCGCGATGGGAAAATGGTGCTGCGGCTCCTTTAAGAGAGCTCAGTGCGCGCGTGTGTGTGTGTGTGTGTGTGTGTGTGTGTGTGTGTGCGTGCGTGCGTGCGTGCGTGCGTGTGTGTGTGTGTGTGTGTGTGTGTGTGTGTGTGTGTGTGTGTGTGTGTGTGTGGGGAAAGTGGGCAGAAGAGAAATAGAGAAAGAGGAAGCAGACGTGTAGAAGTTGGTGGAATAAGTTCAAGTTTTGTACACAGTGTGTGCGGTAGAGCTGAAGATCTTTGCCCGAACCCGACGGGACCCGACGGGACCTGACGGGACCTGACGGGACCTGACGGGACCCGACGGGTTCGGTCTTAATTTCTATCATTTTACACGGGCTCGGGCTTGCACTCCGGGTTGCGTGGTAAATGAGCGGTCAGGTGATGCGTTTCGATTAGTGCGAAAATGGATGCTGAGGAGGTGAAACGGAGGCTGGCCTCTGGAGGACTTATTTTATTTCTTTGATCCAACTTCCAAGTGGCCTACAGCCTACGTTAGTCATGAATTAATGATGTTAAAAAATGTATAAATGACTCATTCTTGACGAAAGAAAAAAGAGCTGCCTGAGTCTCTTTTTTTCTTTCTCTCCCTTTTCCGCCGTGTGGTGCGTGTGACCGCTCGCGGTGTGAAGCGCGTGTCCGCGCTATTCTCCAACATGCACTCTACAATCACCGCTGATAGACGGCCTTTTGTACAGTCGGGCTGTAAATGGGCTCGGACTTTTAAAAAGCTGTCAATCAAAATGTACTTGTCGGGCTCAGGCCGAATTCTGTCGAGCTCGGTCCTTTTCGGGCCTAACTTTTAAGGCCCGATTACAGCTCTAGTGTGCGGTGTCCAAAATAAACCCCAGACTGAAAGGCAAGTTCATTAATTTGCTCACCAGAAACGGGATTTTAACCCCAACGTTATTCATTTTATAACATCGGCCCTGGAGGTAACGAGTCTCCCCTGGTTTTTTGACCATGGTTGGAAACAAAGCAATCAGGAAAGGTTAACGCATTGAACATTTTAAATTTAAAACAGCTTATAATGTGTGCTTGTTGCCCCGTGTGCGCTGATGCGCTCATCTGTTGACATTTCTGAATGCCTTCTTACAGTTGCTTAATAAAAGCGGGCTTTCCACACAAACAAACGTACATGTGTCATTAGTATGAGAAATAAAATTGATTTTAACTGTGTCGGGCTTGGGTCGGGCTCGGACATAAATATCTTAATGCCTGTCGGGCTCGGGTCGGGTTCGGTAACTGTTCTGTCGGATGCGGGCCGGGCTCGGACAGAAAAATGCGGCCCGATCCGCACTCTAATTCCTACAAAAAAAAAAAAAAAACTTTTTCATAAAATGCTTTTAAAAGAAATGAAGAAACAAAGTGTCATTTTGTTAAAAACAAGAAAAAGAACACTTCATGTTCATGTAATTCTGCAGGTATTAATCCTTGTCACACATTACATTTTCTGTGCAAAGATGCTCATAGAGATCCCAAAATAATTACCCAAGTTTCTGGACAAAACTTTTGTTTTTCTTCTACTGTCAGCATTTAGCAATTCCAGCATTTAACGAGAAGAAATGTGTGTTCACTTAGTGAGTCACATTGATTCACCCTGGTGCAGTGATTACAGAGGGTGGGAAACCACACCGTATGTAGATCATCAGCGCTAGATGACACTGTTGAATGATACGTGGAGTAAACAAACAGGGAAAATATCAAGCCTCTCAATGAAACTTTAACCAGGAGCCAGTTAGAAAGGCCACAAAGTGACACAAGAGGCATAACCCTGGAACAAGGCATGTAAACAAATACATCACCTGCGCCACTATCGCTCTCACTTAACTCTCTCGCTCTCACTCTTGTACGCACACGCAGGTAGGTGACACATGTAGGTGCTGATGAATGCCTCTTCTGTATCCACTGGACCCTACAGAGTGCTAGCCACACCTCATCCATCACGATCATCTTATTTATTAACGTGCCAAAATCTCCTCAATACAGTTTGGCATGTCCTTAATTAACATGAATGATGAAAGTTGTCCGCTCAGCCCTACAGCCCCCTAAAACCGGTCCTGCAGTGAGATGACACCGTTCTCAGGAACTAACCGTCATCTTCAATTAACTGCTCTCGACATTCGTTCACCAAGCTGCATTGGTAATTTATTTATTCATCTAAATTGCTAATTAATGCATTAGTCACCATGTGTTGTCCACATTGTGGCTTTACAGAGGCACCTGGGTTGGGTTGATGGCATGTCTGCAAATGAGCTAGAGCCAGGCCCCAAAAGCATTCTGGGTAGGCTGACATATGTTTTTTTTTTTTTTGCTAGAGCAGAAATAGTTTAAAGAACTAGCAACAGAATACTGGATCAGTCGTCTGAGTATATTGTAATTTTACATACCAGCCACCACAGTGTACTAGATCAATCACACAAATAAAACATCCAGTTAGTAAATTACTAATACTGTGTTAAAGAGTTTGTCTAAATATTCTAAATATACCTTTTTTATGGCAGATTTTATTTGTCAAGCTTTGGATGGACTATTTTTTCCCAATGTATGTAAGCAGTTATGTTCTTGTCTTACATATGTCTCACTACTGTAATGGTATTTTTAGTGCATTATAAGTCCATGTGGGCTGGACACTTGTGCATGAAAATAACACAAATAACTACCTCACAAACCAATGTTCTCAAGTAGCTGAGTAACAATATAATGCTGTGGTAAACTCAAAGTGAGAAGTACAAACAAGACAATGCAAAAGCAACAAACTGTAAAAGTAAAAAAAAAAAAAAAAACATTTTATTGCTTGCATTAAAGTGAGTCACAGCAACTCATTTTAGTGCCAAATCATGTTGAGACAAACCTCCCAACGGCACCATAACTATCTATGAAATAGCTTTGTGGCTTTATAGGGCCTGGGTTAGACAGCCTGTAAGGAGATATTTATTTTGCGATGTGGAAGAATGCAAAGATCAGGCTCATTAAACAATAACGCATATGCAATCAATGCAATAATCCTGCTGCCAAACCCTCATGGTACAGTATATCCATGAAATGGGTTTACCAGCATGCAGCCAATGTGTACTGCGTCAGAGCACAGAACCCATCTGGAATTTCCTCAGAAGTCAGCAGCTACCCAGAACAGAATATAATGAGCACTGCCGCAATGTATCTGTCAGGTAAGGATGCTGCATCTTTGCTTGGGCTTTATTTAGCTGTCAAGTCTCCATTTAGACAATAAAGACAGGGTTTTTGTCATTTTTCTATTTGACTGTGTGTGCAAGGAATGTGTTGCTGATAGGTGGATGAGTTTAAATGCAGTCTGTGGGAGACATAGATATGGCAGATAATTAATGCATGCACACACACACACATACACGCACAGACACAAATACACACACACTGTACACATGGCACAAACGATCCAGAATACAAAACATCCAGTCAGTGCGAGCTTTTGTGATAAGCTTTAAAGACTTGCCTTTATCTACTTTGGAAGTAACATCCAAAACTTACTTGTAAAGGTGATGTTAAAGCCTCTGTCTGTGTAGGTGTGGTCAGTCAGGAACTCCAGTCGGGCCACATGGGCACTAGTTGTTATAGGAGGAGGTAGGGCGTCACCGGAAAAGGTACCCAGGATAGGAGACTCAGCCTGACAAAAAAAGATAAAGAGTTTCTGATGAGACAAAAGGTATTATAAGCTACAAAGGGAAAGAAATCAGAGAGTATACAGCTCCAACAGGGAGGTAGACAGATAAAATAACAAGCAAGTCCAATGACACTGGCAGCTGTGGTTGTTTGGCTCGTACTTAAAATTATACAGGCTGCTTTTCCTACGACAGGTCAATAGTTGAAGTTGAAACAAAACTATTCCAAGTAACTGATGACTACAGCATATAATTCTGCACTACCTTTCCCCCATCCTTGATCGAGAGGAAGTCAAACTGTTTCTCCATGCTGAGGTCGTTGAAGGCCAGATTGATGCGGCTCTCAGGATTGGTGATGATCAGCCACACACAGTGCATATTGTTGCCATACTCCTGAGGGTAGTTGGGAGACAGCAGCACCCCGGATGGAGTGGTAAAGTTGAAGAAACAGGAAACTATAGAAATGATGAAGATATATAGACAGAAAGAGAGAGGGAAAGGATAAAACAAAGCAACATGAACTGAGTATTGTTTAGGAGGCTGAGAAATAGAGGAAATTCAATTTACTTTTACTGACTACAAGACAATATGCTACACACAAACACACACACAGACACACACACACATATATATATATATATATATATATATATATATATATAATATTTATTTATTTATAAATGTATTGGCTATATAGGCTTACAAAGGGCTCAATTAAAGTAATAAAAAGGAAATATGTCTGAATGCCAATAACATCATATTACAACAGATTGTGGCAAAATTGTCCTATGTATCCATGCTTATGAGAGGACAAACCCACAACAAAAACAACAAACACAATCTTATTTAACACTAGAACCGCCATAGCCCACACCATTTGTGATTTAAAAAATGGCATTATTCAATCACTGTTATGTTTCCTTCCTGCCCTGACTTTTTCCTAAATTACTATTATGCACATTCTTATATTGTCATAATGACAGAATAACATTTAGAAAATGGATGGCTGGATAGATGGGTTTTGGGTGTTGTTTTTCACCAAAAACACCCCCCTTTATTCGCCAGGAGCAGCAGCGATTAACATTGGTACTCTCCTCCGCAGCGTAATGTGGTAGATTATTTGCGCAAAGAAGGTTCAGTTCATCATGAGAGTCTGAGAGAATCAACAAAGAGTCTTGGAGAATCACTTGCTTATCAACCCTCTACAAGCTGACAGCAGTGGGGAGGGGGTAAAATTAACATATCTTCTGACTATCAGTCCATCTGACCTCTGACCTCCAAATCTGGGACAGAAATGGGAGGTAGAGAAAAGCCAGTCTCTGCACTTAGATAAACAGAAGAAGATAAAGTTAGGCCATCAAGGTCCATACATCAAAACAGATGTAAAGAGTTCACACAGCTAAAAACAAAAACTAAAAACAAGTCAATAGTAAGATCTGTTAATAGACAAATATGTGATTTTCCATTACAGTAAGTGATGTATTTGCATAATGGCCGCACAGCATATCGAGACAATGAATGGAACACAGAAACTCTTCTGCACGCCAATATTCACTCACATGCAATTATAATCACTAGGGCTGTCAGCAATGCGCTTAAGGGCCGAGCATAACGCGTTAATTTTTTTTAATCGCATGCCGGCATTTATTAATTTATTTTACACTTTCCTCGGCTTCGCGTCGTGCCTAACAGGCTACTATTTTGACCCTTTGCCGCACCGTTACTTATCATCAGGCTGCGATACTTCCTGCTGCTGCAGGCTGCAGGCATGATGGAGAAAGACAGCAGCAACACAGTTCTGAATGGAGCTTTTTATTTTCCAAAACTCCCGGACGGCTCAGTAGACAAGTCGAAAGCCATATGCACACTGTGTAAAGCCGAATTAAAATATCACTGAAGCACGTCAAGCTTGAGCTACCATCTACGAGCTAATTAACATGACTCAGGTTGATGCTACCCACTAGGATGCTAACCACCCAGGGAAAGCAGTATTTTGGAGAGTGCTACTCGCCGACCTGTGGGTGAAACCAAATCCCAAAAAATTACTACAGCTCTTGCGAAATGGGTGGCAACTAACTGCAGACCTGTCAGCATCGTAGAGGACTCGGGTCTTAAAGACGTACTACGGTTGGCATGTTCTGACCTGTCTCATTGCCGTCGAGGGGGACAGTAGTTTCACACATACACAGCCTGTACAACACGGAGAAAGCAGCCACACTGGAACAGCTGCAAGGTGCTGCAAACACTGTCTCATTAACCGGTGATCACTGGACATCAGTGAGTAATCAAAATGATTTAGGAGTTACTAAACACTATATTGACTCTGGTAAGGATAGGGATTTTTAGTTTTTTAGTTAGGTACTTGATTTGTACTTTGGTACTGGAATTGTGCAATAATGACAGATTCACACATTTTTCTTTTGTTTACAGTAAATAAATAACAAAAACAAATCATACATAAAGTAACTTTCCTTGTATTAATTTGATTCCCAATCAAGATACATTGGTAAGAATTGCTTTCCATTGTTAATATGTACTTAAAGACAGTTCTGAAATGCAAAATAATAGAATTTTAATCATGTGATAAAATATGCGATTAATCGCGATTAACTATAGAAATACAGCAATTAATCGCGATTAAAAATTTTTTATCGTTTGACAGCCCTAATAATCACCTATAATCATCGCACTAAGGTGTGTAGGCGCACAGTATCCATCGTGTCATATATGTATAATATCAGAAATGAAAGCGAAACTAATCACACTCTGTCTGACTATAAAAGTTGTGTCCCAATACGGTAGTCCTTTGTGTGCACTATACGCTATAATAATATCAGGAATGGTATTTATGTGACACATTTGAACTTTCTAAATTGTATTATTTCCATAGGTTGGTGTGGATGTGCGTGATCAGATGGCAGGTTGTGTGTTGACTGTTGACCTGAAATAGGCACTGCCCTTTTTGTCGTTCTTTTGTTTGACAAAATGTGATAATGTAAGCATTTGCACCATTACATTATTATATTATCATTCAGTGTACTTGCCAAAAATAAAAATGCTGAAATTGATTACCATGTTTTAGCATTTGTTTCATGCCTTTTAGGTTTTAAGCTGCAGGTTATATATTGCTTACAACTCAAAACAGCATCAGATAGAACCAAACAGAAGTGACACTAGGCTATTTCTAAATAAATATAGTGGATGGGCTGATTTTGATATTGTATCATGTAAACATCGGGGGAATGGAAACTCCAGTATAACAGCAGGGAGAGTGGCAGGAAAATTTAAAAGGGTTGGCAAGCAGGGGATGCATATTTGATCATTTATAAGAATCAGACAATTTATATAACATATAATATGTATTCTATATTGTTTATAATATATTATCAGTGTGTATCTCGCAAGATTTGTTCACGCCTCGTGGAAAAATCTGCACACTTGCTCAACATAGGTGCGAGGAAGCAGGCAGCGCTTCAGCGGCCTGTTGAAAGAAAAACTACTCAAATAACAAAAAGGAGTAGTCCTACACATTATGAAGAAAGGAGAAATCATCATTAAAATAGAACCATCTGTAAGTAGCACAAGGAATCAATGCCAGTGGGAACTAAATGTTGTTTGTAGAGCATCAACAGTAATGTTTACAAAAGCTAAGTCACTATATAAACTCATATTGAGCGACGTTTAGAAAGAATGAAGATTCAAGAGAGTTATTTGTCACAGACATCAGTCAGTCATCTTGTCCTCTGTCCTCCTCCATCTTCTGAGGTCCAATGACGTCATTGACATGCACAATAATTATCCAATAGTGTGGGGGCTGAATATTTTCTTGCTGCAACAGAAATTAACACAGCACTATAGAGATGGAGAAGGATGATGTGTTAATGGCCCATCAGCGATAACAAAAGGATACAGAATGTCTTGGGCGTCGGACTTTGGCAGTTGTAGTAGAACTAAAATGCCTGGCGGTGCTAGTCTTAGGTAAGGCTCGTGGAATGAAATGGGGATAGAGGAAGCCTAAACTGAAACATAAGATGACAAAAGAAAAAAAGACTTTTGTTTTTTTCAAGCAATGCCTAGCATTAAGGAATGTGTTGGCAATGTAAATGAGAAATGGTCTCATCTCTCTCCCTGACTACTGTCAAGGCTGTCACTTGATCCCGATTACTCCAATGGCTATGCCGAGAGGGCAACAGCACAATACCTTGATGTTAGACTGAGATATCTATATCTGATGGGACAAACAGACCACTCCTGGGTGTCATGGGCACTTGCTCCAACTGCTGAAAACAATGCAACGGTTCTGGAGATGTCGTACATTTTCTCAACTAGTCATCGGTTTCTAAATAAACAAAGTAATAATTTGAGGTGAGAAACTGGCCATGAAAAGGCAGATTGGTCTAGTCTATCTATCAATTATAATTAATCTATTGATTGTCTGGGGATGTTTTACTAAACACTGAGTTTACAAAATTTACATAGGCTGGCATTTTAAGGATGCCCAGAATTGTCTGGAAGACCAGACAATTCCATTTCAGCAACCTTAAATTTAACTGCAAGCTCAACATCAACACAAACTAAGGATAATTCAGTTCAAATTTATTAAAGAAACATGGAAAAGTTGTAGGGGGATCTGTAAGATAACTTGAGTCTTAGTCAGTAAAACAAAACACTACTTTGTTTCCCAAATGCACATTAGATATTTACATTTATATGCACATTAGCTTTTAATAGCCTAGTTATGGGAATATAACTATCAGGATTTGCAGCCAAGGTTGCCTTTTTTATTATTAATTATAGTCAAATGCTTAACCAGCAGTGCAGGAGCAATGTTGATTATTAATATTATCATCCTCATAGATGAGAGGACTTCTCCCTTCTTGCAGTGAAAAGGTAATGAATTTATCTCAACTTTTCTCAACTTCTGCATCCATGTGCATCCAACCGCATTTCTTTAGAAACTATTAGCTACAGGATGTGCTCCAACCATTTAGGATCGGAACACTGTGTTCACACTACTAAATAAATAGCAATAAATATCCCTAATATCTGATGCACATGCAAACAAAAAAGTAGGAAATGAATAACTCTACAACATTGTCAACATCAATGACAAAGTTTTTTAAGTTTGTTAAATGTTAACTAAATAAACAATGTTCACCAGTGTTATGTGGCCAAATTGACTCTTGTGCCAGCAGCCTCTGTCATTCAGCTCAGTGAGGTTTATCTAGATACTGCAGCTTTTTGTCCACTCTATTATCTCATAAATAATACAACAGGCATTATCTGCACGGTCAGCTCTCTTTTCCTTTTGCCCTCATCCTCTAACTCTTTCACTCTCTGTTTGTCTTTCATGGTGTTAATTAGCTAATAAGCACTCCTATTGTTTCAAAATCCACAGCCTCGGCTGGACAAACGGTAGGGATAATCTGATCATTTATTATACAGCCGACCATGCACTCATCTGCACAAACATACATATTTATGCCCCCCTTGAGTAGCGTTGTACTCATGCACATGTCTGCACATGGTGTTTGTAGAATCTGAATAACATAAGGCATCCAAGAACTTACAAACACAGCTAGGTTTCTTAGCAGACCACTGGTTGTTCTTCTGACAGGTGATGTTCTTCTTCCCCATCAGCTCAAAGGCAGGTAGACACTCAAAGTAGAGTCTGTCCCCGTGACGAAAACCTGCCCCCTCCCGTTTGCCATAAGCTGGGATTCCAGGATCTCCACAACTGCCTTGGTCAATTTCTGTGTAGGTAAAAAAAACAAAAAAACATAGACAACAATATTAGGTATGCAAAATTGACATTGATAATAAATATTATTTTAGTTGGAAAAACATGAATGAGGATTATACAAATAAAGACCTGCTTCTGTTACTTATAATAATAGTAGAAATACACTTAAAGGTTACAATTGAATCAACACAAGCCACCTCCCTGACTGTCTTCTCCTTAACCTTCATATTATCTTTAAATAGAAGAAATACTATTGTTTAGCATCATGGACAAGCATGGTAGCACATTAGAAGAGTATTTCCTTCAGTTTTCCTTAAATAAATGCTAGACGGATGAGCGAGAAAGAGGGGGTGGGGCACAGAGAAAGACATATCAACTCAAGGTTATTGCTGACTGTAGCCTCCAGCCGATACTGACTGACCGATGGATACTACTACATGAGTAATAAGTGATATGAAGATACAGGACCTCACACTAAATTAAAACAGATATTGCCGTTTTTCATTAATTCCAGTTTCAGGAAAATGTGGGTTCAGCTTATTAACAAGGAGTTACTGAATATTAGTAATTTATGTCTGACCCTATATTGTGACTTCCTAGGACGGCCAATAGTGATACATTTCCCCCAAACCTAATTTATTCATTTACTTTTCTATTTACTTTTTTTTGCTGACTTGGAAGCCTGCACAAATAGTGCATTAATGTGCAGTCATGGAGTCTGCAGTCTGGAAAAAATGACTTCCCTTATCAGTCTATACAATGATGTTCTGCAGTCAACACAACTGTTGAATGATGTAGCTTTCCATCAGCACATTCTTCCAACAGGGTCCACTAGGACAATACATTCTCAACTTGTGGAAAAACAATAAAGTGAACATTACATGCAGAATAGGATGCACTTTACATTATTACCACCACTTATTACGGGAACATTATGCACATTTTCTTTCTTACTCTTAAAGCTACCTTATGTATATGTGTTGTTACTGACACAATCTGTACCCAGTTCTACTGATGAATTAGTGTTGGCTCAGCTGATGTATGCCAAGGTGGTGGTGTCTCAGTGAATTCTGGTTTACAGTTACAGTTTAGATTTTAGTCAAACACACTTCAATTTCAATTTATTGTTATTTATAGTGAATTATCACCATGGACCATGGTCTCAGAACACTTCACAACAGAAACTGAAAATTTACAAATTAATCAATATAAAAGGCGGAATTAAATATAAAATATAAAATCAACAACACAAAAAGGAATATAAATGGAATATCACAAGTTAAAATTGTTAAAACATGAAATAAGACAACGAATGAAAAAAAAAAAAAAAATAAATGGTTCAAAAATTATGGATTTTAAACATGTCCATAATACTTTGAATAAAGAAATGTTTTAAGTCTTGATTTAAAAATATCCACTGAGCCTGCCTCCCTAACGTTGGATGGGAGACCATTCCAGAGGGAGGGTGCGCGAAAGGCAAAGGCCCGGTGACCAGCTGATCTTTTTTTTATATTTGGAACGATCAGAAGACCAGCATCCATAGAACGAAGGGGGCGTGTTGGGATATATGGTGTAAGTAGCTCACTTAAGTAGGCAGGCGCAAGTCCCTTTAAGGCTTTATAAGTCAATAGAAGAACCTTAAAATCAGCCCTGGCTTGCACAGGTAACCAGTGTAGCGCAGCCAGAACTGGTGAAATGTGGCTACATTTTTTTGTCTTAGTCAAGACTCGGGCTGCCGCATTTTGTACGAGCTGGAGACTTTTAGTCGTACAGGCAGGGAGGGCTGAGAACAGTGCGTTGCAGTAATCGAGTCTTGATGAGACAAATGCATGAATTAGTATTTCTGCATCATGCATTGATAGCATTGGTCTTATTCGAGAAATGTTGCCTAGATGGTAAAAAGCAGTCCTAGTAATAGCCTTTATATGTGGGCGGAAAGTTAAAGTTTTGTCAAAGGTGACACCTAGGTTTTTAACAGTGTCACTCTCTGTGATCACACAGTTGTTAAAATTTAAAATTTGTTTCTCCACTGGGATGCTATATTTGGTTGGCCTCACTATGAGCAGCTCTGTTTTGTCTGCATTAAGCAGCAAGGCATTCTTGCCCATCCAGTTTTGAATTTCTGCCAGGCATGCCTGTAATTTCAGAATCTGTGAATGGTTATTTTGTAATAGAGGGACATATAACTGTGTGTCATCTGCATAACAATGAAACTGAACATCAAAGCTGCTAATGATAGAACCAAGAGGGAGCATATAGATGGAAAACAGAATAGGGCCCAGTACTGACCCTTGTGGTATACCACAGCCTACCTTGCACCGTTCAGAAGTAGATTCATTAAAAATGACACGCTGAGATCTATTGGATAAGTAAGAATTAAACCAAGAAAGTACTGTCCCTTTAATCCCAACATGTTTCTCAAGCCGGGCGAGAAGTGAAGTGTGGTCTATTGTATCGAAAGCTGCGCTCAGATCGAGGAGTACTAGAAACGATGCATGGCCACTATCACATGAAAGCAGAAGATCATTTATGACTCTCGTCAGGGCAGAACTTGAAGCAAGATGATGAAGAAATACTTCAACAATGCGAGCGAAGAAATGTTAAAGGTCTTCTGCTTGTTTTGAGTCAATGCAGCAATAGAGCTTGTGTTTCAACCAGATGTTAGGGTTGCATGGTGTGAGAAACCAGGTACCTTCTGCAATTGCCCAGATCTGTGACACCTCTAAAATAAAAATAATCTGAGAGTACTAGCTGTTAAGGGTACATGTCCTCAATAGTAACCTCTGTTGGGTAATGCATCCCCAGCTGTAGAGCTCCTGGGTCTGGTCATTACTTTAATTGTTCCTGGTTTTGTTGAAACTTTGCATCACAGCCATTCCTGTCTGGCGCCTTAGCTAAGCATGAATGGATATAACTGAAAGGATATTAGCAGTGACTGACAAGGCAGACTAGCTTTTACACTTAATGACATCAAAATCAACTGTGATTTTCCTATTGTCTTGTCAATTCAATTTGCCGCTATGTAGTCTTTACTGTCTCTTTATCCTCGCATAATGTTACCCAATAATGTTGCAAACCCCTCTCGCATCAGTCTCTCGCTGCCCCTGCTAACGCATCTCTTCCCTTACAGTGTGACAAGCATTCTCACTTGCGCTGGAAGCTGACATGAGCACTTTCAGGTACATGCACAAACACACACACACACACACACACACACACACACACACCTCAATGAACACGCTTCTTCCTTTAAACCACACACACCAATTTCATTATCGCAAGATTTATGCATCCTTCACTCACTCACTCACTCACTCACTCTTCCTTCTATTTTTCTGAGGTTGCAGATTGCAGATGGGAATGCTGAGGCATCCTATCGAGGCATCCGGATGGGGGAACACAGAGTGTGAATAAGCTCATCCATTTAGGAAATGATGGCGGGGCCTAATACAATTTTAAATCGCACCATGGGCGCTGCTGGGTATAAATCCATACTCAGGCCTAATGATCATCATTTAGAACACATATTTAGAGCTCACTGCTGTTTGGATGTATGGCTGTCCTAAGGCAGCCTCGTTCACAAGACAACTCATTGATCTTACGTGGAAGTCACCTTTAAAAGAGGGAATGCTGAAAGCGGGATTTGAGGTGGGCCTGAGAGAAAATTAAAGGGAAAATGTACAAAGGGAATGTATAAGATTCAACAGAAACTACGTCTGCAAGATCATGACAGCTATAAGACAGACACAACAATACATACATACATGTACAAATGCATACAAAAATACACACAATTATACAATCACTTGTTTGTCACTGTAACAGACTCACTGAAGAACTCAAACGCCCTGCGGTGCTATTCTCAAGTAAGGCCTCTCTGCCTCATGTGTCCCTACAATTAGGACTTCAGGGAAAATGGAGGAAATAAATATGAGCCCTTTGAAGTGTGTCTGACTGTACATTGGTGTGTACCTGTGTTTCATGGACTGTCTGTTGTTATACATGTGTTTGTATCTCTGTGTATGTTGTGTATAGGAGATCAGGCAGGAACGAATGAAACAGCATTTCAGTCTCATGAATAAGAGACGAGATGTAATGGCCTATTTGTCGTTCCTGTCTGTTTGACATTCTGGAGTAATCCAAGCATTGTAATGGGACTCAGACTCACATTACTGTCAACAACTACACTGCAATCTCCTAAGGTCTAAAACAACAAAAGCACTAAATGCTTGCTCTTGGGGGAATTACTGTAATTGTTGGGTCTTTGTAAATTATAGAGTGTGGTCTAGACCTACTCTATCTGTAAAGTGTCTTGAGATAACTCTTGTTATGATTTGATACTATAAATAAAATTGAATTGAATTGAATGTCTCAATGGGATTTTCAGGCACACATTTCCACCAAATCAAAGTCTTATATGTGAAGTTACATTACATTACATTTTTATCCGAGGTACAGTCGGAAGAGGTGTGTTTTTAGCCTTCGGCGGAAGATGCGTAGGCTGTCGGCCGTCCTGATGTCAATAGGGAGCTCATTCCACCATTTAGGAGCCAGGACAGCAAACAGTTGGGATTTCGAGTGATTAGTTGTCCCCCGCTGTGAGGGGGGCAGCAAGCAGGTTGGCTGATGCAGAGCGGAGTGGGCGGGTTGGGGTATAGGGTTTGGCCATGTCCTGGATGGTGGAGCTGATCCGTTCGTGAACCTGTATGCAAGTGCTAGTGTCTTGAAGTGGATGAGGGCAGCAATTGGTAACCAGTGAAGAGAGCGGAGGAGCAGTGTAATGTGAGAGAACTTGGGGAGGTTGAAGACAAGTCAAGTTGCTGCGTTCTGAATGAGCTGCAGGGGCCGGATGGCACATGCAGGCAGGCCATTCAAGAGGGAGTCGCAGTAGTCTAGATGTGAGATGACTAGAGCCTGAACCAGAACCTGAGCCGCCTTCTGCGTTAGAAGGGGACGTATCCTTCTGATGTTATGCAGCATGTATCTACACGATTGGGTAGTTGCAGCAATGTTGGCAGTGAAGGAGAGTTGGTCGTCAAGTGTCACACCAAGGTTTCTAGCAGTCTGGGTGGGGACTATCACAGAGTTGTCAACTGTTATAGTCAAGTATTTGGTAGGAGAGCCCTTCCCTGGAAAGAAAAGGAGCTCAGTCTTGTCAAGGTTGAGTTTCAGATGGTGTGTGGACATCTGAGAAGAAATGTCAGTCAGACAGACGAGATATGTGCTGCTACTTGCGTTTCAGACTCCAGAAAGGAGAGAATTAGGTGGGTGTCATCTGCGTAGCCGTGCGAGTGAATGACAGACCCGAGAGAGTTGGTGTACAGAGAAAAGAGGAGGGGACCCAGGACTGATCCCTGAGGAACCCCCGTTTTGAGTGGGCAAGGTTCTGGACTTAATTTTATGAGAATATAGTTACTGTGTAGTTAAGCAAAATTACCTGCATATATTATCAGTGGGTACCAGCCCCTAGTCAAACACTGACAATAACATTTTGTCAAAACTCATACTTTTAAACTTAATTTTATAACAATTTCAGTTGAAAGATTGAGGTCATTGCAGAGTGTGTGCAATCCAAACTCACACAAGGTGGGAGTGTGTGTACTGGTATGACTGTGTTTGCAATTACACTTGATGATCAGGCTTAAAATACAAGTAATTGAGAACGCAAATTAGATTTTGGGTGCTTCAATTTAGGAGGTGAAGTGGTTCAAAGTGTTTCTTCCCCTTCATTAAGTAGAACTCATTGTTTTAATTACACTTTGGTTCAGCATGCTGCTCCACTTTCTCTGTTATTTTTACTGATGAAAAATAAGCATCTGTGTGCAACGGAGAAGACTCGCTGTGCTTCTGATAGGCAAACAGCAGACTTATCTGGAAGAAAAACCCCCCACACATGCACACAGACAGATGAAACACACACATACAGATTCACAAACTCACACTGTCCTTTTTGTCTCTCTTGTTTTCACACATGCATGCAAGCACACACATTTTAAATCCCATGTTTAATGGTAACAAATGTGTGCACCCACACACAGACACATACAGTATAAGTACACACACACACACACACACACAGATACACACTAGGATTAGGCAAATGCATCAGCTATCTGCAGTGGGTTGCATCGATGGCCCATTGCCTGTTTGACAAAAATAAGTGCTTTTATTGTCATGCCTCATTAGCGTTCAAAGGATCAAACATGACACAAATAATTAATCTAAAAGCACAATTTCTGCATGGTTGCAATGGAACCAGCACTTTGGGGTTTTATTCACTGATAGTCCTTGACTAGACTGAGTCCTTTGTACAGTATACGTTTCATTTAAGGGCTTTTTAGTCTAGCTGTAATTTGCAGATGCAGCAGCATACCATGCGGCAGAAGGAGCTCACATGGCAGCAAGTGCCACGCCTGTTTCCTTATGACACTCTTAAGCTTCATTGCAAAAGTCTTAGATGAGACAGATGGAGCATCTCTGACCCTTATGTTCTTGAAACTATACTCATGATGATGAATACAGGGAAGGACAATAATGACGACTGAAGCAAAATGTGTTCTGTCAGTGCCCATGTTGTCAGCTTTGAGCAATGAGTCACAATACACTATGGTAAATGACCAAAAAAAACACTTGATTCTATTTGAGATTGTCACAGAAAAAGCTACTTTTTTTAAATGCAGCCAGCAAGCCGGCGCATCCCAATGACTGGCAACCAGAATGTTTGACCAACCTTACCTTCATAGGACACCTTGAATCCCAGGGAGCCACTGGTGTCATCTGTTTTGAAGTTGAGCCACATCTGGTGACTGGTGCTAACCACAAGGTCTGGAGTGGTGGTACCAGACAGGCTACAAAAAGAGACAAGAAGACGAAAAGATTCATGTGAATATACTGTGTGTTTGTGCTTTGCATAGTGTGACTGCAAGGTGTGTCAAATGTGTAACCTGGATCGTTTTTTTTCCAACTATTATAAGCAGTGTTTGCACTTACTGCAGATAATTTTGTTTTACCTTAATAGCCAAAGGCCCTGTTTCTACTGCATTATTAAAAACTTTAATGCAGGCAGAAAAAAAACACCTGAAGTTATATATTAAACTATCTGACTTTTCTCATCAAAGATAAGTGCTCTAAAACTGTTGCAGGCAATTCCAGACTAAGAATGTTTTTTTTTAACCTAACCCCTTAATTCAAAATAGTTGGGGACAAGAAAGTGGAAAATGAAGGCAAGATCAGTCAATGCCACAGAAGTAATTTAATCCTATTTGAATAGTAATTCCCCCAACTCTAATTAGGAAGTGTATAGCTGTGGAGTAAGTGATTAAGGGCTCTAATTTTAGTGATGGCACACAAGGTGGGAGTAGTAAAGAAGTAGTGTCTGGATAGGTTGGGTCCGTGTCTCTTTTTCCTTTCCTGCGGCCTTTTAGTAATTTGTGATGGGTACTCTGGTGGGTATTCTGTGTACTTGTCTACATATATGTACGTATATGTAGGAGGAAAGATGCAGTATGTAGTGTGTCCAAAGAAGCACCACAGTGCACCAGATAATGGGGATTTACCCTTCTCTTGTACTGTTTGCATTACTAAAACTAAAAGCTTAGCAACAACTTTTGATATGTTGCCTGAATGACCAATAGATATGTATTAATTATACTTCCCATAGACAAAGGTTTGCAGGTATGGACAATTGTACTGTAATTGAACATCCAACCTAACAAATGCAGTGAGTGTGTTATAATTTACCTGCAAGCTAATCACTGTCTAAAACACTATCCTTGCTGGTAGCATAATTAAGGTAGTCTATCTGCTCATGACAATTATGTTCTTCCTACACCAGGATATCATTTGCCCCATGGGAAAAACGTTTGCGGCAGACTCGCACCAAATTGTTCTCTTCCATTATCAAACTGTCAAGTGAAAAGAAGGGCTTTGATTGGCTGTGACTCACTACCTCTTAACCACCACATTTATGACATGTCGCTGACCTTAAAGTTACACAAAAAATAATTCCATAGACGCTGCACACGCTTCCCTGCACCGCTGATTCACGTAAAATATAGTCCTAAATTAGACTGTGCTGATAGCTGCAGTATATTCTCTGGTCCTAAATTGTTCTAGTTTGTTTGTGTGCAAGAGCGCATCTGATCTCAAAGACAGCATTGCTCAGTCTAGTTTCATATCATAAAAAAAGTCCATAAGGACAGAGGGAGTCCTTAATTGAATATATTAGATCACTTTCAGTGTTTGTGTGCTGTGCAAGTTATGTGCACAAAAATATTAAAGTGAGATAGATCTTACCTTATCAACAAACCCTTCCTCCACAAATCTCTCCCTCATTTATCTCCCACTTCCTCCCAGTTCCCACCCGGGCGAGGCAGTCTCGCGTAAAAATCTGATCTATAAAAACTTTATTAAGGTGGTAAATTTCAGCACAATTAATAACAACATCCTGTGAATTGTTATGGAGCATCTGCTAGCTCAAACTCCATTAGGGGGCATCAATATGCAGTTCGCAAGGCTGCACCACACGGCTATGATCTTGTTTTTAACATTGAAAAGAGGTGATGATTGACAATGTGCTGCAGCATCTATTTTTCATGCATTACTGCATCAGGTGGTGATGAAATGAAAGAGAAACAGTACAACAGAGAGAAAAGGGCTGGAGGGTAAAGGGAAGAGAGAGGGGTGCTGCCCGCTGCAGGGAAGTGGAGGAGGAGAAAAGGCAAGAGTGCCAAAAAGAAGAAAGGCGAAGAGGAAAGAGAAAGCAAAAAAACAGAATATGATTACATGGAACATGAGTAGCAAAAAACTAAAATGACTGCTAGAGACGATGGTGCGAATTAAAAGCCAGAAGAAGTTAGAGAACAGAGGGAAGATTAAAGGCAAAAAGATAGAGGTTGAATGAGTCACTCACACGTGGAAGATGGTCTTCTGGTCTCCCACCACCTCGCCGTCTCCCACCGTCAGGGTGTCATAGCCTCGCTCCAGGTCAAAATCCTCAAATGTCAGCTTGATCACCTGGACAACAGCAGGGACATTGCCAAGACAACCGTAAACGACAGATGCTTGAATGCTCCTGACCAGGTGCAGAGGAGAGACCCCTATCCCATCTGTGACTTTCCATCTTTCCGTCCATCCATCTATCATCCATCAATCTCTTTTGAATGTTTGTCAGGCACAATTCCATTTAACCATATGTACCAGCTGTGCGTATTGTATGTAAAACGTCTATCCTTTTATTGTTAACAATGTATTTAAAAATGTTCTCGTAAATTCTCACATACCTTCATGAATCTTCATTCATCTGATTGCAATCACAACCCTTGCATCCTGTTTGTGTAAATCACCTATTTGGTATGGCCACACAGTTTTGTCGATGTATATGTGACTGTGCTTATATTTTGCTGCATCTGCCTTTCGCTCTGGTGATTATGAACTCTCTCCCACTAATCAAATATCGGATTGCCTGCCAGACGGTCTGCATGACCCCTACTCTCGCTCATCAAATCAGCAGGTTGCAGATGCCTTTGTGGCCTGTTTAGCCAGACTCACAATAACTTTAAGCGCACCAGGAGATGTGGCAGGGGATTTGAGGTTGTCCACAAGGTGAATATACAGTATGCATCATAAAGGTGACACAAAAGTTTCAAAAGATTAATGTATTGGATTTTAACAGTGAGGAACAGTGAGGAAAAAACAGACCTATTTATTTCATCTCATTTCTTTGTGGGAGAGAAGGTGGAACAAGGTATGAAAATCAATAAGTGTGCCCTAGCTGAAGGACGCAAGGGGCAACTCTAATAAAGACAGACAGACAAATAAGGTTTGATTATGATGAAATGTTAAAGACAAAAAAACAGGGTAATGTGGGAGACTAAAATATAAATTAAAAAAAGCAGAACAAGGACTGTCTTTGTCTCCTATTTTAAATTGGCTGCCACTGATTTCCGCCAAATTCTTAATGTTTCCAGAGGACTGAGAGAGCCTGGCCTAATGAAAAAGCTTATATAAATGCAAATTGCATTCTGTCCTATGTTAAACCCAGTGCCTAATGAAAATTGCCAAGGTGGAGAGAAGAGATGGATGGTGTGTAGGCAAAATAGGTCAGATCACTAGATAAACAGAGTTTCATAGCACAAACTCATCTCCCATCTGCCAGCTAACAGGTGAGGCACAGAGGGAGGAGGAATAAACAAGACAGGAAAAAAGCACAGCAACCATACAGTATGTATATATATATATATATATATATATATATATATATATATACTTTATAATGCTTGCCATCTCTGAAGTCATGTCTGACATTTTGGTTGTTTCAGAACAGAGACCCCAGTCTCCCTGACACTGAAAAATAAACACTTAAAAGGTTGCCAACGGAAAACAGCAGCATTCAGTACCGTCAGGACATTATGAAGAAGCAACAAGAACCCACATTAGTCATGATGTCATGAGCGAGGCTGCATTTAGGTCTAGAAGAGCTGTGTCACGTCCTACCCACCTCCCTTTGCAGTTCCGCCTCAGTCTCCTGCCTGACCCAACGTCTCCTCTGGCTGGGCCTATGCGGACGGGCAGGAAGCCCATTACATCTCTAAACAGAAAGAACAGCCTCGCTCCATCTTCATGGACCAGACAACAGAGCCATTGTCTGTTTCAGCAAGGGTATACCCAGGGGTGTCTATGTGTGTGTGTTTGTATGCAAGCAAGCAAGCAAAGGGTGGCAGGCATTGTATCTAACTACCCTCTCTGCCTTGCCTCTCACCTCACATAGCCTCTCCTTAACTCGGCAAAGTGCAATAAGAGAACAGATTTGTAAAACCATTTTGTTTGAGTTCAGAGAAGGCTATTTGGCAGGAAAGCAGCTGGGTGGCCTTGAACACAACTCCAAAGTCATTGGTCTGAACAGAGTGGCTATGGCATTTTCATGATATCCTCTGAGCATGGTCTCAAAATATCTCCATTACTTTTCTGTCAGTTTTTCCTCTTTAGTCCTCTCCCTCACTACAGGTGTTTCTAACAACTCTCTTTATCTTCCGTTGGCTTCTGCCCCCCCTCCCCCTTTCATTTTCTTTATGTCTCCTGTAGCAATAATCAAAAGTATAACAAAAGTATAAAATTAGTTATGTATGTCAGGGAAGATCTTCCTCTAGAGTTCCCTTTTCTAACAGGTGCAAACACACCAGTCAATTTGCTGGCAGCTAAACACACTACTTAACACGCTGCTGGAAACAGGCAATTACAGTAGATTAGCACTGCACTGTTGCTTGAATCCCATGTTTAATGACTTTTACCTTAGATGTGTCTGTGGCTGTGATGAGCCAAGTGCAGTTAGCATTGTTGTCATATTGGACCGGGTAGTTTGGAGATGTGATGACACCAGTGGGTCCTCTCAGTTGACCTCCACACATTGGTGCTGCAAGGGGAGACAGAAAGAGGCAAATGTTTGGCCAATGACAGTTTACATGCACACTTTCTCATAAACACATCTGCCAAACCCACTCCTGGATTTGCATGTTGAATCCACAATTCATGATGCTGTTTGGCTGTCATCCCTCAACCACCTCAGCCTCCACCTGTTAAGGTTTCTTATTACTTATACTTGCAATTGTATTTCTACATTGTGCATTATGTGTAATCAATAATTTATTGTAATTGTTTTCTGTATTCATTTTTAAGGAAACTGTATGGGGGTTCAAAACTCTCAACTCAATTTCGGCATGGAAAGCATCCTAAAGAAGAACATCCTAATGAGTAAATCTGACAAATACAATTACGTAACAATTCAAAATGCATTTGTTTAATTTGAGGTTCCTTCAGTGTTTCTGACTGAACTGTGAGCAAGCATCGCTTTTGAAAGATGAAGCTGTTTGGCAAGTGCATGGCAATGATAACAGTTTTTTAAACCATCATCAAATTATAAACAAAAGAGCCGCACAAACAAACAAACAAAATAAACTGCTGTGCATCCTCTAAACACTTTACTTGCCAATTTAGTGTGGCACCATGAAAAATAGACTAATGAAAGATTCAATCAAACCCATAAATCACACCGTTTTTCCAAAGGTCGAAAACATACTGGGGAATTGTTTTGTAAACATTGTCAGGCTAAATTATTATAACAATCAAACAAACACGATGACATGTCTTTATGATCCCCTGCCATTGTAAAATGTTTAAAAATAAATTTGGGCAACCATTAATATAGTTGGGTACTGCCCAAGTATAGCTTATGTATGGTATGGGAGAGTTTATAGTTGGAGAAAAAAATACAAAACACAAATTGAGTATCACACTTTGATATTCTCACTGAAAAGAGTAGGTGAGAAGTTAACGAACCAAGCTTTAAAGGACAGTGTGACTTTTTCTCGAGGCCTGAAGGTGTCTGCATGGCAGAACTGTTAAACGCCCCTTCAAATTAAAGCAGAATTTCTAATGAGTACTTTAAGGGAAGTGAGTGTGTACATATTTGGGGGATCACCTGAAAGTATTTCAAAGGGCCTGAACCAGCTTCCCAAATTTTAATGAGTTATGTCTCAGAAAGGTCCTTCGGGTGTTCAAGCCCCAGTCAGTGGCTCGATGCACCACCCCTCTCCCACCAAATCGCCCCAATTAAAATGTAAAAAAGAACTCAAGTTAAGAAGTTAAGGGGAGAATAAAGTAATTCATTTGAGTTATGCCTCCAGTGAGGGTGACCTTAATGAAAAAATAGAGCAGAGATGATGTCCATTGAAGCCGTCATCTCCCCTGCTATTTTTTTTTTTTTTTTTTTTAATCTTGGGGATCATTGTGCCTGATACACCCCACCCTATGTGTTTAGTGGTAGACGGTATGAGAGAGCAATAAGCTACCTAGCAATCAAAGTCCATGACCAAAAAGAATTGCGACCAAAAAGAAAGGATCAATGTAATAAGAGCCGTTAATTTCATGTCAGGAGAATGAATTTGCAGCCAGAGATGACTTTTTTTCTTGTGCTAATGATAGTGCTGTACAATTTAATAATGACTAATGCTAATTTAAGATACAGAGATTCAATTATTCCTGAATGATGTTTAATCTTCATTGAGGAAGAACAAAGGCGCAGTACCGGGTTAAATAAGGAAGAAGGAATGATGGAATGAGATATTCTTAAAGGGCAAATTCACTGACATTATGTCAATCTTGAATGTTTCTTTACATAAAACAGAAAGCCAACTGAATGTGATCTTGTGGCCTGCAATCATAAAGGCTCAATCTGTTTTTTTGTGTTATATTTATTTTTTTGTTCAGTACGAGAACTTTATTTTATTTGGTGTCTCAAAACACCAAAATTCTTTTCTGAAATGCAGGTGATTGACAATACTGTATCTTAGATAAGACGAAGCACTATAAATCCCCCCACCCTTATAATCCTTCCAAGATCATGCATCCCCTTTCCTTAGTGCTGTAATTTAATTTGGGTAAAAGTGGATCAGTCTAAGACAAAAGAAAGAATGGGGGTACCTGTGGGAAGCTGGATTTTTGAGAATACATTAACTGAAGTATAGTAACAACGATTGCCTATAGGTGACGTTAAAGGTGAATGCTGATTACATTAGACAAATCCGTCAGAGATTAGGGGGTTCAAAAGCCCTAATGGGGAGACTGGTACAAAATGTCTAGGAACAAAGGTAAATGTCTGTATGTGTATTTGTATAAAAATCAAAAATAGATTAGTACAGGTCCAACAATACTTACCCACACCTCAAATACAATTTTATATGAGCTGTTCTGTCAACGCACTTTCTGATGTTGTCATTTATCAACAACAAAATCTCAGAACTGCTGCAGAATTGTTTGGCCTAATTACTTCAAACTAGTTATCACTTAACATTTTGTAATTACAAGGACTTTTTGGAGTAATGACAAAACATTTTGTGCTATCGAATCAGAAAATAATCAACCACCACCACACCTGCCAATTTAAACCTACAATGACTGTTATTTATAGCCACTTTGGGGTC
The DNA here is from genome assembly GCF_008315115.2 of Sander lucioperca. Lineage (NCBI taxonomy): Eukaryota > Metazoa > Chordata > Actinopteri > Perciformes > Percidae > Sander > Sander lucioperca. The sequence goes on along the minus strand of NC_050188.1, from coordinate 10,374,368 downwards.
AGCGGAAACAAGTTGTGAACACAACATTGACATGTCATCACCATTTAAGTTGATATGGCAAAAAGTTGTTTGTTTACACATTCACCAGTTACGAAGCAACATTATTATTCATTTGCAGTAGTGCTTCTTCCATCTGGGGAATGTAAGTCCAATATTCACTCTCCTTCCGCTCTGTTTTTAGTCTCTACTGACTCCTGAGAAAATATCCGGCTCTTTGGCTGCTAAATGCTCCACCATCTTTAAAGGCTAGTCGCTAACTGTCTGTCTGCCATTTGGTGCTAAGCAGGTAGTGTACAGTGTGTTTTTAGAACATTTACAATAAAAACAGAAGCGGCCAGCTCTGTAAAGTAGAGGAACCCCGTTCATGTTGTTTTCACATTGTCATTTGATACATTGTGATTATAAACATAGCGATTAAGAGGCTTGAATGAATTGAGGGCCTGTGCCAAGTGCCTACTTAACTCTTTCTTGTACAATACATTGCTTCTGGTGGTAGAACACACAGCATTGTTAAACATGCCATGGCTCATATTTTGTTTTTGCCAAACTGTGCAACACAAGTCATTACAAACATGCAGCCCTTGCACTGATCAAAGATACTTAATTTGAATATTTTTCTCTGCCCGAGTGCTTTCAGATTAATGACACTGACTATCAGAACTCTGTTGAATTGAAACCAAAAATAATCCCCATCAGAAAACAATGTCTTAAACCATTTTGATATGCATTTTGTGGTCTACTAAAATTAAATATTAAAGTAAGAACTGAATGTGTCTTATTAATTGAATTTTTTGGTTATAGAATGTTGTATTACTTTAAAGCTCTAAGAGAACACTACCACCAAGTTCAAGTTAAATATTAATAATAATAATAATAATTTGTCCTGCTCCAGTGAATACACTTCACAAGTCAGATACCCATCAATTAAACTAATTATATTACACAATAAAAGTCAAAAATCAAATCTACTCTGATTAATTCAGTTCACTGAGGCTGAAAACTGAAAATGAGGAGCACATGAGCATCAGGAATACCGTACAGGGAGCCTGACCACTCTTCCTGCTTTTCACAAAATGGTCAAAAGTGAGGACGACATGACTGATGGGCAGCACTATGCCAGCATGGCTAAACAGCAGGAAGCAAAAGAATGCCGGCCAAAGGTCAAAGTCAGGCCAGTCACAACAAAATGGTGAATACTTAATCAAAAAAAATAAAAATAGAAGAATATGGACTGGGCATCTCCACAAAATGACAGCACACTCTCAAGCAAATGCATCAACATCAGGGCACCTGAGTATCAAAATATAAATGGAGGTCACATTGAGAATACTACTAAACATGTGCATAGATGGACAAACCCACACGTCAATCCTTACCTCTGCAGATGGGCCGATCGTCACTCCAGCCTACATAGCTGTCTGTCACTCTGAGACAACTGATGCTCTTTGAGCCCTGTAGTTCATAGCCCTCATCGCAGGAGAAATGCACTGTGGCTCCTCGCCTGCGGTTAGATTGCATACAGAGAAAAGACATCAGCATCACAATCCTTCCCTATATAAAAACACTTCTTAGCAGCGGGAGTGCAGATGAGGTGAGAGTACCAAGAAAAAATGTTCACTGCTGAAAAAAAAAAAAAATATATATATATATATATATATATTTTTTTTTTTTTCTTAGACTTCCCAGGTGTGATTTCCAAAAGTGCTGCATTGTGGGAGGTGGATGTTACCCATTTGTCTGTGTTACAGCCGACCATTGATAGAAACAATAGCTCTGACAGGAATGAAACTCCATAATCCCACCGGCAATATCACCATCCCACAGAGGCAGCCTATTAGTGTGTGCAGTGGCTCAAATGGTAGGGTATTTGTTTCTAGTGTACCCATTTCTCTATCAGGTTTGGTTACAGTGGCTTTATGGGGCATGACACTGGGTAATGTGCTGCTGTATGCTAGAGCACATTTCAAGATACAGTCCCTGATTTGTAATAGCACCCAATAGTTTCCTCTCAGCTCACTGTTGAGTAATTCTCAACTGTGAACGCAGATAAGATCATCAATGTTGAACTGGGAGATCATTTTGGAATATATTTGGGACTGAATTTAAAAAAGCACAATGTCAATACTGTGGCATTTCTGACATGTATTGACTAATGAAGGTTGCCCCATTATTACAATGCTAAATTTGAAACATTTGAAAACTAAATGAAGTAAATACTACCTCCAAGAGACATTGGATTGGAACTAATTAAAACTCTGATATTATTTAAACAGAACACAACTGAACTGACAATAAAACATTAAATGTAGAACAAACTCTAAACAGCATACTGTCACAGAGCACTGTCGTACCACTTACAAGTTAATTAGGACTTGAAGATTAAATTAGACAACTGAAAGCCAAAGTTACTTATTTGAACAATTGTGGCAAAAGTCACATTAAAACAATTAAAGATTAGCCTAATCAATGCAACATAATACAGACTACAGACATAATTTACCTTGACATTTTTTGTTCACAAGCCATATACAATTATACTGCATAGCTCAAGCCGATATAGTAATATACTATAGGTAATAAAGCCTAGTAGAGTCATCATTTGTCTCAAAGGAAAGCAAAGTCTTAGACACCTGATTCCCATCCCTTCTAACCAAAACTAAGTGTAATCACAATCATTCACAGTTTGTCCATCAGCCTGTTTTTGTTCAGGAATCTTTCATTTCCTGTATTCAGCTAAACTTGCCACTTAATTAATTGCCCCTTAAATCTTTCTTCACTCCCTTTTACCTGAAGTCTGAGCCTTTTCTTTTCCCTCGATCCGGGATCCCCGGGTCTGGACACATGTTGTGTCCCTGTGCGACACCCATCTGAGACACTAATGGGAGAAAACAGACAGAGAAGGGTAAGAAAGCACAGTTTATTCAATAAAAGAAAATCTGAAAAAAAAATTGCTTTTTTCTGAAAATGTTAGGGAATATTTCCATACATATGAATATGCCTATACTGTTTTAAGTAAGTATATACAGTAAATAAGTTTCACAAGCTGGTTGTAGTACACTTACCTGGCCAGTGTGAAAATGGTTAATGTGACAGACCACACCACGACTTTAGTAAGAGGAAATACTGGACTTCTATTTGACACCACATGTGTTGCCCATATGTGTCTATGCAAAAGTCTTTACTAGCATGTTTCCCCTAAGAAGATAAAAACCTGATAAAGTATATTAAGGTTCATTGTTATGAGTTTATTTGTTGTTTACTTTCTGCCCTCTGGTGGCTGTCGTAGCCTTTTCTTATTGTCACACGAGAAGTGCTTGATATTTGCAGTGCACTAGCTTTGCGTACATCAATTCCCCTGCTTAACATTCTTTACCAAGTACATCTTATCCCAGTGCACATTTCTGATGGAGCTCTGTTTAATCATGTCACTGGGTGCAAAAGAGTGAAAGGTAAAGTGCCAGAAGGGGTCAAATGAACTTGGCCAATCTGGAGAGCCCATCTGACTGACTGGGAGGGGTCGAAGGTCTGCAGAGCCACAGCAATATGACACCTGCTCATTGGCCAGGGTCCCAGCGTGAGGCAAGACAGCAATGAATTTAAAACAAGCAGAGGCAATGAAAAAAAAATGGCAGAACAATGGGATTTTGTGCTTAGACTTACAATTGGATAAACAGAAGAGCAGGAGCATGTTGACTAATGTAGGAATATGCAACTGTGACTGGCAGGCTTACATCTTTATAGGAGATCCTGTATTTGTTCATATTTACAAAAAACGATTGATTTGATGCGAACATCTTAACATTAGATTTAAAAAATTGGATGCAAAAATCAATATTTGATTGTAGCAGCAAACAGTGATGTGGTGACAGAGATCCAGTCCAGCAATTCAGTTGTTGGGGGGAGGGGAGGGAGTAATAATTTACTAAGTATTGTCATTTTAGAAAGTTTTTATCGAAAATTGGGTAAACATTGCTTTAGATTGTGCAGAATAAATACAAAAACAACATTGTTGCATGTTACAGGTTGACATTTTGATATATGTATACAGACTAATCATTTGTTGAGGTCCAAATGGTAACTGAAGAATATATATTTTTAACTTATTTTTAATTTATTTTACAGTCACTCAAAGCAATTAACTTTTTTTTACTTTCACTTGAAAAAGCATTCTCCATAATGTGTCTGTCTTTCCATAAGGGGTCACAGGCTTATCAAATTATATAAAATAAAAAATAAAATACTGGAGACAGGGAATTTTAAAGTGGAAGCAGGTAAAGCAAAAATAAAAAGCATAAAGAACATTAAAGCAATGCAAATGAAAGAAAAGAAGAAAGATTTTCCTGAGAGACACAGATTAAAAGCCAAAGATAAAGTCGGAGGTAGTGGTATAGTAGTAGTGGATAAAATGAATTGTAAATGGCCTTGAGGCAGGATTATCATTAATGCACCTTTTTTTTGTTCGACAGGTTGTTCTTAAACCCTTCAACATCCCTCTGTATCACTCTAGTCATGTGACTCATAGCTGTCAAGTTGCTAATGTTACAGATGTTAAAATAAAGCAGAATGGCTAATGAACAGTGAGTTCAGACAGAGGGTGAGGCAGAACAAGGGCAAGGAAACCAATGCAATTACTGCTGTCCATTAGAAGTGCATCTCTAGCACAGACTGTGCGTCCTTTGTGTCTGTACATCTTACAACCGTCAGCATTCACCCGGTTCTCTGGCCAAGCAGTAGAGAAAAAAATAAATAAAACTTTTAAATGACTTTGAACAAGAGTTGAGACTGGTCAAAACGACTGTCTGGCTTCTTCTCCAGGAGACAGAACAGAACAGTTGTTTTTAAGACTGATGCACTTCACAGGCTCTGTTTTAGGGTTGTAGTTCCTACTGCAACTATACCTGCTGCTTATCCTTGAGCAAAATCCTTAAGCCCTTAACAGCACTGCAGACTCATAGCATGATAGCCACTGGTGCCAGTCTGCAGTGCGGTGAGAAAGAAAAGTTAAACTGATGGCAAGTGGGCATCTGATGCCATTGCCAGGGTTTTTACCCAAGATGCATAAGGAGGAAAATACATTGTCAACATCAACATGATGCTAAATTCGAGGTGCTTTCCATTTCGTCACACTGTGCAAAGTAAATCTCTGTCCACATTTGTATATTGAAGTTTTCTTTAAAGTAATCCTTTGAAGTTATTTTCTCCCTTGATAACTCAGGGGACATTGCACTGAGTAAGTGGAACTATTCGTTTCAGACCAGCTTATTGGCAAAACACTGTTGACAGTAGGGCTGGGCGATAAAACGATCTCGATAAAATGCAGGTCGATATTGATGATTAACTAATGACATATTTTACTCGATATAACAGCCTATCACACAGCAGAAATAAACTCCATTCCATTTCAGAAGGTGGCGGTAATGCACACCAAAAGTTGTTTGCCAATTGCCAAAAAACGTCAATAGTAGAAGAAGAAGACGTTTTTGGCTTGCACGTCGAAGTGCACGCCCATTTCCTACACAGAGCATTGTTTGAGCTACCGGCGGTGAAGAAAATGGAAGAAATGAGTGGAACCGAGGGCCTTGGGCACGAAAGCGACGGTGAAAGTGAACTTGCGTTATCCTCCAAAGCTGAGGAAATTGTTGGCAAAAAAGGTAACACAACATCAATTATAGGTTATGTTTGGATATCTCAAAAGTGACAAAGCGCAGATTAACACAGTCTGCAAAATATGCCGTCACTCGGTGTCGACCAAGACGGGAAACGCAACCAATTGTTTCCCATCCCGTACCATCCCAGCAACCACACAGAGAGTTTGAAAATGCGGGCCCATGTGAACGTTAGTCTGCCGACATGTTTTGTCCAACGTCCTAGTGTTTCTTCTGCTGTTAACAGGGTTATCAGGGCTGAAAAACAACAATCAATCGTGTTGTCTGTTGCGACCATTGCCCCACATGAAAAGTGAATGTGATAGTAGTCACAGCTTTTAGTTTTATTTACATTATTTGCATTTACATTACTAACTTGTACTGTTTTGTTAAGGCAGATAAAGCATGTTTGCAAAGTTAAATGTTATCATTTAGATGTTATTCAATATATTCTTTTATCACAAAATATATTCTAAACCAAGCCATGTTTGCACAGTTAAATGTTACATTATGTTCTATTTTTTATGTTAAACTATATTCTAAAGTTTAACTAATGGACCCTCTGGTTTCTTCAGGCTTCAGTTATTATCAGGATACTCTTCAAACTGGCAGCATTATCAAATTATTAATCGTGATAAATATCGATATAGATCAATATTGAAAAAATGATTGTGATCATATTTTTTTGCCATATCGCCCTCCCCTAGTTGACAGTTAAGGTTTGCAACTTACACACTGATATCTTGTGGTGGTTGTCTTTGCTAGGCAACATCTTTACACCACGAGACTTAAGTTCAGTCATCTTCTTCACTGTAGAGGGAAACAGAGCAGAGAGACATATAAGACAGCACGAAGTGCAAAAATGACGCCCCCACACATTTCAGCAGTGCCTAAATGACTGCAGCAGACGCGGTATATAATATAAAATGTTCCATACACCATTGTCCCCCACACCTACTCCAGATATGTTCACAGCAGTTTTGACAAAGCAATTAAACAAAAATGAAGTTCTGCCAACGCTTGTCAAATAAGAAAACAACTGAACGTTTCATGACAATTAAACCTAAGTTCTGTACCTTAAAAGGATCTACAACATATATATAATAAAGTGTTACTCCATAAAAATTATTCATAGAGCTCAACGATATACAATTTCTTTGCAATCTTTTGGATAGAAAAGTGCAGGGAATAACGTTATTATTAGATTATTAGGATTAGAAGGCAGGGTATACAAGGAGCAAAATCAGTCATTTCTATACAATAAAAAGCCGAGGTTTAAATTATTGAGTTTTGCTATTATTGCAGAGAATATTAAAAACAAACAAAGTCATCATAGCAAAGTAGGAGGCTCATCTAAATGCATACTTATTCGCCAAATTCAAAAACATCATCAGCATTGTCTGTGCTTCCCTTCACACTCATCCTATTTAATTACTTTGGTGATTCCTGACAATGGAACTTTACTTGTTTTGCATAAATATGTTTTTATCCTTTGCTCAGTTTCAGCCTCATTGCAATTCAAAGCTAATCTGAGTCATGTGTCAAAAAGTTGGTTTATTATGCTTCCAGAAGAGAAACCTCTCTTTTCGGATTTGCTGCCCTGATTAGAAAAGGAAGAAAAACATATCATCATGTTTCTAGTAAGGAAACTAAGCTATTAAGTGTAAGGTTTGATGGTGTGGGGCGGTTTCCTGTGCCACATAAAATAAAGGACACTGAAGAAGAAAATAAAATTAATAGAGCCAAAGAAGATTTTCAACCAACAGTCATTTCATCACTCCAACATGCGGCTGCTGTGGAATCATGGGAACTGTCGTGATGAGAATGTCTGGTGGGAGGTTGGGGGATGGAAGAGTGTTTAATCTAATTAAAGTCTTAGCCTCCCATTTCTCTCTGATCTTCTAAACATATTTATCTTACACTGAACCCAATCCATATTCTTCATCCCCCCTTCTCTCTTTTGTCTTTATGTACCCCCTTCTTTCTCTCTTCCCATCTTCTCTGAGATTTCAAGCGGATGGCTAGAGGTGAGGTCCTTAGAGATCACATGTTTTGTGGACAAAGTAATCATTTTCCCCTGCTCATATCTTCTCAAAGCTGATCCCTGTAACTAAAATGGATGCAGTAGAAAGACAGAATTTTGTGTGTGTGTGTGTGTGTGTGTGTGTGTGTGTGTGTGTGTGTGTGTGTGTCACTCTAATAATGAGTCTCCATCCTGAAAGCATCTCAACTAATCTGCCACAATAATGAGATAATTTCACTTGTTGCAGGTATAGTTTCTTTATTAGACCTGATAACATATTGATGGTTTCCCTGTTCATTTTGTCTCGACAGGGTTGCAAAAATAAAAGACACTGGGGTCTTACTAAGATCACTAACACTTAATTCCCTTAGGAGCAAGAATATGCTCAGCAGATTTCATGGCAATGTGCCTCTTAGATTATGGGATATATGTTGGACACTCCATGAGGAAAGCTCATGGAGTGTCCAAAATGGTGAGTTTGTCCCCTGAGTACAAATATGTTTCATTTCAGGGCTGCTATTTCTTGCGTTCAAGTGGAAACTATTTTCAGATTTTAACAGTTCAGTGTGTCACTAGAAATGGTGATTGACTTGGAGTCAGCCACATCTGGATGTAGATGTTTTGCCTGGTGTGTTTAAGATTGTGGTTGACTTTGAGGGATTTGCTGATTCAGTTGTTTTTTGCTTTAAGTGTTTTTGTGTATTTTGTGTTAGTACGTATTGCTGCCTGTCTTGGCCAGGACACTCTTGAAAAATACATTTTTAATCTCAATGAGTCTTTTCCTGGTTAAATAAAGGTGAAGAAGAAGAAGAAGAAGAAGAAGAAGAAGAAGAAGGAGGAGGAGGAATACATATTAGAATTTGTCTTTAGGGCAATCAAGAATATCTAAATCAAATATTGTGAAAATCCAGCAATTATTTGCTGATCCGTCTACAAAGTTAAACTTGGCACACATTATTAATTTGTTCTTTTAAAATTAAAAACCTCTTTTCATCTTACCTTGGTACTGGGCGCTGAAACCTCTCAACTTGTGGTTGCCATCAGAGGTAAAGTGCAGACGAAGCCAATTCTTGCTGCTAATGATGGGTGAGGGAAGGTTGGGGCCAGTGAACCTGTAGACACAGAGTCAGAGAGAAGAGTGTCTTAGACTATTAGCATTTTAGCACATGACTGTTTTAACTAGAAAATGTGAAGAGAGCAAATTGCAAAGTGCAGTAATATTTAGCATATCCTGTACACTCGTAAATGTATTTAAGGTTAAAGGCTAGACGTGTACCAGTGATATCTGTAGCATCAGTCTAAGCACTGATACACTTCTTTACATGGACAATGGGAAATGAATCTGACTGTTTCAGATAATCTGAATGTCACTTCATTTTTGTATCTAATAATTTGTTATATTGTTTATTTTGTCAAGGCAAAGCGTCATGGACACCATAAGCTTGGAGTAAATAACGTTACTGTGTTAGGTATAGTATGCTGCTGTTTGAGTAACTGTTATTGATGCACACATCATGTCTTCCTTAAATCATTGCTATACCATCTTTTATTCACTCTATACAGTTCCATTATAAGAAACAAATGTGCTTGCCTATGCTTCTGTTTTGTGCCATAAAGCAATTATGTAATCCATCAGATTTCCAATAAAGTCAAGTCCAATGGAAGACTATATATTATAGAGGTTGGCAGAACCTGCCAGTCTTCCCGGTGATTGTCTTGTTTGTTTATGATAATTATACTAATGTTTCAAAATTAATGTGGCCTCCTTGACAAAGAGATGTAAAAAGGTTACACCATTTTAAGATCTACTAAAGGAAGGGTCTGGTACTCAAGGGGAACTGTAATGTCAACGACTCTTAACCAAACTGTGGCCCAATAAAAACGTGGAACCAGGAAAGACCAGCATTGGCATTTGCAGAGAAAGGACACTCCTTTTATTGCTTTGAAAAAGCAGAAGTGAATTATACTTTACAAACACTTATAGTGCCTCCTGATCTGTATGCTAATGAGGGCTGTTGCTTACCAAGCAGTTCTACAGTTGTTAAAGCCAAAGTCATTTGGGAACACATCATGTTTTATCTTGAGACACACTAACACCATCTCTCACACACACACACACACACACACACACACACACACACACACACACACACAGAGTACGGTTGTGCATTAACTCCAACTGCCAATCTGTAAATTACATTTCCCCAACTGTGTCCACCTTATCCCCCCCAACCTACACATCTGCTTCACTCTATGGAGTAGATACATACTGAAGTACACCTCCAAACAGTTCTCATTAATACCAATGGAAGAAAAAAAAGGCACAGGAAAAAAGCAAAGGGAAAGCAAATTGAAAATGTGACTAAAAAATGTAATAAAACGGAGAAAGAGACCGGAAAATAAGTATGAGAGATTATTTTGTTCTTCTTTGAATGTAAAAACATCTACCGATTCTGCAGGGACAAACAAATAAAACAGCTTTAACCATACAGCTTCAACCGAACAAGGTTGAGATCTACTATGAGGAGATACGTAGTTTAGTGAGAGTGTTTGGTGGAGATACGTGACTGACTACACTGTAAAGCTCTCTTAGGATCAATTAAAAGCATGGAGGTTTCTAGATGTAGACTGAATTAGCTTTTATTTTGATGAAAACAGAGCACTATTCATTTATAACATACACTCTTGCTGCAGTGGGGCCTCAGCTTCAATGTACAGTAGCTCAAGATATTAGTTAAGATGAACACAAGCTCACTAGAGGGATCAGAGGGAGACAGAAAAAGTGGAAAACATTTTTGGAAAGACTTTTGGGCAGCAGGTATGAAAAAAATGCAAGGCGGAGAGGAGATGATGATTAAAAGTATACTTTGCCATTATTTAACCCGCTTTGTATCATAATAATGTTGGTAGTATGTGTAAATGAACTATGTTAAACTTCCCTCCATCTTACCAGTGCCCAAATCTCCCTACTCATAGGCCAGCAGATGCAAAACGCTTCACTTGGAGGTTTGCTGCTGGCCCTAGGGCCTGTTGCTTGAACAGAGTGTACTCTCTCTCTCTCTCTCTCTCTCTCTCTCTCTCTCTCTCTCTCTCTCTCTCAAACTCAGACCGAACTCAGATAAAACTGTAAAATAGGGCTGGACGATTTTGGCTAAAATCATAATCACGATTAATTGAACAAGTTACCTCGATTACGATTATTGAACGATTATTTTACATTTTTTTTCTTTTCTTATACTGTAAATATGTTCCCCGTTATTTTTTCTAATGAAAGAGTGCATAATCCTATCTTTGTGATTCTAAAATAAGGAAACAACACACATATAGCAATTAATGCTTATTTATTAAATATTTCAAACAACTGAACTGAAATCTACAACAGTAGATTTTACAATGAAATAAAAACGTCTTATAAAAAAGTAATTTAAGTTTTAATGTAAAAAAAATATATATATATTTCCTAAAAATGTAGAAAATAAATAATAAATGTCCATCATAAGATTAACGGGAACCTGTGGTTAACTGTCTTTTCGGAGTTAAACTCCACAAGCGTGTCCTGCGGCTCGCCGGACGTCACACACACACACACCACACACACACACACACACGCACACACGCACACACGCACACACACGTCCACAGCGCTGCAGGTAGAGGCGGGGTCTATTCCGAGTATAATAAAGCCCCGTCTGTGTTGAGCAAAACATTACGTGAATTACTACGAGAATGGACGTGCATTTAATATAGGAAAAGTGCACAAGTATTAGCATCATTTGTTGTTGTTGTATGTGGCGCTAAGGTCTAGTGACGATGCTATAAAGACCGTTGCCGTGCTTGCGTCGCTCCCTTACCCCTCCTACCAGTCCCTATGGCCACTTGGCCAGTGGGAATGCAAACGGGAAAAAAGATTTTGGGGGAAGAGTAGTTCTTAGAACTGCTTAGAAGTGTACTTTTCCTCTAAAAAGTACAAGTACTATCCGATCGGAAAGCACCTATGGTCGCTGACTGGACGGGGCGGAGTCACCTGACTACACACGCGGCGGCCGTAATGTTTTAAGGGGAAAGTACATTAACACACAGTGGGCGGCTGCGGAAATATTAATAGGATTAAAAGACCGAAATAACCGACTTGGTAAAATTACGTCGGTTATAGGCTCTGAATTTCAGTTACGATTATTTTTCGATTAATCACCCAGCCCTACTGTAAAACTAGGCAGTGGTGATCAAATATAAACCAAGATAATGATACAGAATTGAATACTTCTCGCCTAAAAAGTTTTCAGAAGCATATTTTAGTGCACTGTTTAGCTGAAATATGACAGTTTGTGAACAGGAAATGGGCAGCATACTGTGAAAAAATGGATGAAAAAACTCAGATGAAATGGTAATACTAAGCAGCGCTGATCACATATAAACCATAAGATTCTGTTGCTGCATTGCCCATTTCTAGCCTAAAATGTTTTTAGAAACATATTTTATCTTACCTTTTAACTGTAAGATGAGATTGTTTGTTACCAGCCGGCTGCTATATTGATTCTGTGACATGCTCACATTTTGTCACCCGCCAGCGGGAGCATTTTTTCTGGTGCGGCGTACTGCATTCTGGTTCTGTTGTAGGTTTTCTATGTTTTGAGCGAAAGGGAATATCACGGCACCTGTTCTCTGTTTTCTCTGGCCATGTAGCACCAATATAAGAAAGTGTTTGTGCCATTATACTGCATAGACAGCCCAGTTTTATGAAAATACTTCTTTAAATGAGGAAAAAAAGATAGCACATAAAAATGTCTGTGATTTGGCTTTTTCAGCCACACTGCACGCAGACAGCAGGAAGATGGAGCAGAGTGCAGAGAGGAGCTTATGTCACTGATGAAACATAAGTGTTTCTCCTGTCTCCCATGGTTGCTTTCAGCATGTAGCCATCCCCTCACTTGTAAGCCAATGACATCAACCCTTGTTTAAGAGATTTCCATTGACGCAAGTTTCACTAATTAAACAGCTATGTTCAAGTCACAAAATGTCTGGAGCATGGTTGGTGTTGACCCTATGTCCTAACCAGGCGAAAGTGCTCCTTTTAATACTTAGCCTATGTCAGAGGCCTTGATTTAAAGAGCGGGTGTTTCGACTGTGTGAAGGGGTGTGTGTGTGTGTGTGTGTGTGTGTGTGTGTGTGTGTGTGTGTGTGTGTGTAAGTGTAAAGGTAAGTGTTGATCACAGTGGGTGCGCAACATGTGTGTTGTATGTTCAGTATGTATAGCCCACAAACTCACTTGCAGGAGCAACATTGTCAAATTAAGCAGCACCTGGAGCATATTTTGAGGATAGCTTTCAAAATGTTGTACTAAGATATTTGTACTGCACTGTCCACCTTGCATATATTGCTGCTAATGTTAGCTCTCAGTTCATCTTCTGCTTGCTCCACACAAACCAATTTTGCTGCTTCACATCACAAAACAACTCACTGTCCATGCAAGTGATCGTAACCTGGGAAAGACCAACCCTAAACTGGGCTTTTAAAGCAATACAATTAAAGATTTCATGAAATGGCTTTAGGTATTATAAAAACGGTCTTATATAGCAGCGATGGTCGGGGCCAAGCAATTTAAACTCACAGGGAAAGTGTCCAAAGCCCAATGGCTGATTATGTATAAGACATGAAATTGTGACTTTTTTTGAGCTTTGAACTCACAATCTTCGGGTCCAAAGGCATGTGCTGATCTCTGTGAGCTATTGCATAGGTGATGACTCTTCTAGCTATTGGGAATATATATTTTATTGAGTCAGCCTGGGTTGACTCAATAACATGACTTTCCGAAACTGGACAGATTGTTAATCAGAATCAGGTGCGTTAATGCAGTCACACATTTAAAATATGCAGGGCAGTTGTCCACAGCACAATGCCTGATTAGATATATGTATGATCATCTTGCAACACCATGGGCTCGAACTTGGAACATTTGACGCCGCAGGCAGTTACTGATCTCAGGGAGCTATTATCTGGGTGATGTCACAGGTGGCATCGCAACGCCTAGTAGACAAGGAGCAGGCTTGCCTGAAAATGCAGAATTTTAAACTGCTGTAAAAAATGAATTTCTCATTAGAAAAGTCTGAGAATATGTGTACTTGGTTAAGGCAACAGAGATACCTGTAATTTATTTTCACAAAGATCAATAAATGCAAAACTGATTTAGTTTAAAGATGCTTTATTTTGCATTGACTGCAATGCGTAAATGAGGAAACAATTCAAACTTTTTTTTCTATTCACTTTTTGAGATAAAATTCTGAAATTGTGCACACCAAATCTACAGTGATTTTTTAATGTTGTGATTTTTTTCCATGAACATCAAATATTTAGTTTGGAAAAAATTGCAGGATTTGTTTATACTACTCTAGGCAGTAAAATGTTTTAATGCACTGTGGGCTCAATTTTTGATGCATCAAAAATCTGAATGGTAAATTTGTGGAGGACAATCTGGAGATAAAGTTCCCCAAATTTAAGTGATGGACTTCAAAATTGCTACTAGGTAACATCAGAGCATAGTTGCTGCTCTACTGGGGCTACAGTTCGGCATAAGTTGCCACGTACGGCTGATTTGTTTAGAATTTTAGTTGGCTGTTGTAGCGCCACCATCAGGACAAGCACACAAATTGCACTGATTAAGTTCGGCCTAGAACTGGACTTATGTGCAAATTTTGGTGAGTTTTCGTGCATGGGAACATGGATTTCTTAGGAATAATAATAATAATAATAATAATAATAATAATAATAATAATAATAATAATAATAATAATACAGGCAAAAACAATAGGGTCCATGCAGATTCGCTGATCGGCCCCTAAAAATCAAATATACAGCACATAGGCCTACAATTTCCATCAGGGTAGGTTGCATTATCAATGTTAAATTATTGGACTCTTGGATGTCTATTTACTTCACTGAACATTCCGCAACTACCCCTGACTTAAAGCTGGGCCCTTTATCTAAAGCATAATGGATGAAATGTCCCACATCAATTCAATCACATACTCTGTCTTTATTGGCATGCTCTCTTTTTTTCTATATAGTTTTAAACATGGACATAATTAAATTATTTATCTGATAAGATTAATACTTGTTCCTTTATGTCAGTGTGGCCGGGAGGCTGCATGGTATAATGAAAATGAGGCGGAAATGTGAAGCCATGTTGTACGACACTGGCCTTGATTCACAACGGCAAGTGCAAGACTGATAAAGTGAGTCGGCATGCCTCAGGAGATGTTTTATCACTTAAAGATGAAGCATTGAGGGGATCATGTAGTGTCTGGCACATGTGTGTTTGGAGTGGTACTACTAGGACAGAGTGCCAGAATGACCTCTGGCTATAAGTATATAGCTGGGTCCTGAAACAGCTCAATCCTGGGTACTAAATCTCACACAAAAGAAATTACAGGAAATGATCCCCACAGCCCACACACACATAGAAAGGCCTCAAAACACCAGCACCAAGATATTAATGCAAACAGCCTGACATGTTACAGTTACTCACCTTTTCACCATAGGGACTAATAAAAATGTCCCTTTGAATTAATGTCAATTTGAGCTGGAATCAACTTTCATTAACACAAAACAAGCAATCTAAAGACTGACTTAAGATTGTGATAAACTGTGGCAATGACACAGGATAAGGAACTGATAGGTATGCCATTACGGATTGGGCGATTAATAAATATAAGGAAAGAACATACCACCATAAATATCATTTTGACCTAGTGTCACCTCTGCCTGGCTCCATTTCACTGCCCCGCCCCTTTTTTTTGCTGAAAACATTAAAGTTTTAGGGTGAAAGTGACCATGGGGAGCAACAGAAAAAGTCCTGAGCTGGCTGATGGAGGTCTCCTGAAGGGTGTTGTGGCCACTTCTATAGTTCCTTTTTACACCTCGCTCTCTCTCTCTCTCTCTCTGTCTGTAGCTGACCATATTAGATTTTACGTGGAATTGTCTTGAGAGTGCAGCGCTAAATCAGTTTCCATTTCCAGGCCCCAAAGCTCCTCAGTCTGAGTCAGACTTTTGATGATTGTCCAAGAAATGTATTTTGGGCAAGACAAAGTGATAGAGGCAGCCAGTGGTGTTCTTGACTGAGGGGACTGAGCTGTGAACCACACAGATCTTTTTGAGAAACAGCTAGGCTTTGATTCAGCTCTTTTACTTCCATTTCCATTGCACGGTATCAACATTCATAGAAGACCTTAAATGGTTTAATGGGTACACAACTTCATAGGCAACCTCCAATTTCCTACAGTATCTGAAGTCAGATTGGCAAATCCTTGTTTCTTAGACTTGTCTTTTCACTGTCATATTATGACTGAGGGTCTTAGCAATACGCCAGGGCAAGACAAAATCCATTTATGTAACACTAGCATAGATATACTTACCATACTGATGAGATGTGACTCATTAAATTGTTAATGCCTTTCAGGACTTTGAACAAAGGTCATCGTCATCAGGCTATTCAGCAACGCTTCCCAGAGGAATGGGTCTCTTTTCTGCTTTATATTCATCGTTTCATGTCATCTGTTTTCTGTTCGAGGGGCAAAGGTGTCAAATGCCTCTATGCATAATCAGTGATGGGCGGAGTTTAGGTGTCAAAGGTGACAAGCGCCACATTAGGATCAAACGCTTTAAATCACTGCTCATTAAATGAATTCATTGTGATGCAGCATCAGATGACCATATATGCGTTCATGTGTGGGTGGTTGCATGCGTGTAGTGGGACGAAGAACGTCCCTGTTAATTGCAGCTACTTAGGTAGATCAATCAGAGCTGTGCTGGGTGTGCAGGTCCTGGTGTGCTTACCGCAGACCGGGGGTCACAGTGACTTTAAAGCCAAAACTTTCAACATTTTAATGAGGGTATGTGAATTATAGCACTAGGCCAGTCTGTCCAGATGTACATGATGCCCACACGTACGCACACCACCACTAGCAAACATTCACAGTTACAAACACGTACACAGATATCAATACATTCTCTTTCCCTTCCTGTCACACTCTCTAACACACTCAAATTCACACACACACACACACACACACACACACACACACACACACACACACACACACACACACACCCCCTTCTGAGGTGAAAACTAATCAGTGTGGAAGACCCTTAAGTCCAGAATGGCAGTATTAAAGCCCCGGCAGTGGAGCTGTAGCCTTGACCTTCAGATGTAACCGAGACCAGACATACACTGGGGGTTTAAATGAACCACCAGAGCCCCCTGCTCAAAACAACATAGAACTCTCAACACTGTTCATTCATTTCTTCAAACAACAACCACCCAGGCAGTAAAAACCATCAACCTTACACTATAAGTTGAGGCCAAAGTATTAAGAGAGGCGTTCAGGGCAGTTATGTCTCATGGGTCTGTGCTGCACCAGACTGAAGCTCTGAGCACAAAAACAAGGCCTTGCAAGGCCAGTAAAACTGCAGACCCATTAGAGACAACTTTTCTCTTGGACTCCCTGGTCCAACAGATCCAAAATGTCTGTTCTTCTTCCTCTCTCAGCCCTCATGTGTTATTCATGCGCAGACCTCTGGCCCCATCAGAGAGCCTTGTTAAATCTTCTGAGGGATTCCTTCTTCCTCCTCCCATAACTCATTTTCTGCCCTCACAGAACATATAATATGTACACTGATTGAAAGAAAATTCCTTTTGGGAATAACAACACACCAGCCTTCATCTTGGCTCACTTATTCTTTTGTTATTTATTTTTATTTTTTTTTTACATTTCCTCAAGACTACAGTACTGTATCTTGAAGCTTCCTACAAATGCACTTTTGTCACTCATTTTATAAACAGTGTAAATGCAGCAGTTGTTAGAAATCACCTCAAGCTTGTAGGTAACTATCAATACAACTGCCATATGACCTACCATGATCCTGCTATTCATAACCAATAATCATACAAACATTTCCTTCTCAATCATGCCTCAGAAAAATATGAGTGATTGAGGATATACTCTTCCAATTTTAATATCTATGCAAATTAAAACTAACCTCATTGACTACTCTGCCATGCTGTTTAATTTCCTTCACCAAAGAGAAATGTATAGTAGCCACACCGGCACAAGTCTTAAGCTGTAGAAGTGTTTTATTTCCTGACTAGGAAATGATATTCACATCAAACAATGGGTCAGGTTTTTCAGGGACATCAGCATAGTTTAGTCTGTCAAATGAACTGTTAGAGATGTGTGTAGAGAAAGACGAAGAACAGTTTTAGGTTAATTCAGCAACATGTTCTGATTGTGCTAAAACATATGACTAGGCCTGAGCTGACATGAGCTCGATAATTTTTCCGGCCGCGATAATTTCCATTTGCATGCTTGTTTGTTTTCCTTGTCTCTTTCTTTCTCTCTCTCTCTCTCTCTCTCTCTCTCTCTCTCTCTCTCTCTCTCTCTCTCTCTCTCTCTCCTACCAAAGAGACTGGAGGACCACTCTCGGTTCCTTAGCATAACGAGGAGTGAACAATCTTGTCAGTCGCATGCTCTTTGTGTGGGGGCGGGACTCCTGGCGGAGAGAGAGAAAATGCTAGTTGAGAGTTGGAGCAGGATTTCCCGCAGCACTTTGCAGTTAAGGCACCGTTAAAAAAAATATATATATATATATATATATATATATATATATATATATATATGAGTGATATCCGGCGTGTTACTCGGCGTCCTGTTTTCTCCCTTTCATTCCAAACCACAGTTGACAACCTGCAGGTGGAGGCGGTGGAGACAGGCTCGGACATACACGCCGCTGTGGACTTGTCAGTCTCGCAAGGACAGGAAAGTGGCTGCGTGTGTCCGACAATGCACAGAACATTAACGGTACAAGCCTACAGCTGCCCGCGGACACGGAGTGCGGAAAGTGTGTCAAGTTGCGCCAGTGTTTGTGTGTGTGTGTGTGTGTGTGTGTGTGTGTGTGTGTGTGTGTGTGTGTGTGTGTGTGTGTGTGTGTGTGTGTCGGCCCGCCCCCACGAAGCTCCGACCTGCAGAGGAGCAGAAGCTGCACCTTCACCAAAATGAAGACTGAAAAACAGAACTATTTTGGTACAAACATTTACTCCCCATGTGGCAGATAGCCATATAGATAGATTTAATTTATTAATTATATATTATTTAAATATTTAGTGTTTAATAAATAATTGTTAATGTAGTACAGAGTCTGTAGTCTATCGCACAAACACTCGAGGAGTGCCGCAAACATTTGACAGCCAGTACGAATTGCCTGGGAGAACATACGTGTCACAAACGGCAATTCCACAACTGTACAACAGCATGAAAGACGACATACTAAAGGAGGTCAAAGACATATTGTGGATATTCTTTAGAAATAAAAGTGTATTGGTCTTTGAAAAGGTGTACCTGCATTATTATGCCATTATCATTATATTAGATGAAAATGGTCTTGGAACGACAATATTATCGTTTATCGCAAAAATTTCTGGGACAATTTATCGTCCAGCAAAATTTGTTATCGTGACAGGCCTACGTATGACAGTTCATTTCTATGGTCAAATTGGATTGAAATAATAAAAACATATATGAAGGTTAGAACATACCAAAGTAAAGTTCTTTGCGTTCTTGCGACTGATCTACTTAAGAGCAAACACTGGCTGGTTTGGAGCCGGTGGCCAGTTAATGGAGGGTTTCTTCCCCCCATCATTTAGTGTTGGAGGTGCTGCATTCGCTAGTGCTGAATCTCCAGTTAAAAAGCAAACCTACACTTAGCTGGCTAGTTTATTTTTGCTTCAATTTGGTTCAGTTACAATCTGTGAGTTTGTGCACCCTTATCATTTCAAAAGATAATATAAAACACATGTTATGGGAACTTTAAATGTTACAAAGTTAAAAGATCTCCACAATAAGTTACCCCAAATTTAAGAGCTTGACCCAAATAATTCACCCACCAAAACTATTCTTGAGTGAATCTACATAAAAAGTTAATCTGCTTATTACACCATGACCTTTCCACTGCTTAAAGTGTGAAATTAACTTGAGATACTCCTGAGATATTTTGATAACAGTCAGAAATGCATACAGACAAGCAGGGGAAACGGGGCAGAAACAAACTCAAGCAGCTCAATTCATGGAAGTAAAGAATCTAGTGCCACTTGTTCTGCAATTGATTCCAGTGTCAGTGTGATTTATTATTATTATTCAAAAAGTCAAGGTGGATGTAGGCAAAGTTATAGATAGCAAAGCAATAGGACTAAACTGCTATTGAATGGACTGTGAAACAATGCTGATGAGGAAACCATACAGAGCCTAATGGCTTATATTATTGAATGTTTGCCTTCAACAAAATGGCACACAGGCACAAATGACTTGTTTGACTAAGAGGAAGCAGAAGACAAATGCAGACATTGTCAAACCAGTGGCTATTCTCTTCATTTCTCCTCTATTGTTTAATTTATGTCAAACCCAGCTCGCATAATGCTTCGCCATCATCACCGAGGAAGGTTGCGGAAGACCCACACGCACTCTAATACACACACATGCACACCATCAATCACATCACACAACTGAGAAAGAATGTGTGTGTACTGCTCAATGGTTGTAATTGTCTGCGGGCGGTATTGGATCTGTGGTTAACAGGAGAGAAACAAATGAGTTTCCAAGGTCACTCTTAAAAAGCGGCAGTGATAATTGAGCCCTCCCTGTAGATCTATCAAACACAATAATAAACAAATGGCAATAGTATCCTAGGGCCGATTGCTGGGACATCATACTTATCTTCTACAGAAGACTTGAGGCGATATACACAGAAGAAAAGAGGTGAGAAATACACAGCAACCATCACGGTGTGATGAAGAAAAGCCAAGTAGAGAAGCAGTTAGTAGGTTGAAACAGACTTTTCTCCCCCAGCTGGAAAGCCATGATTTACCACTGTTCAGAAGCACACAGCTTTTGTTAAAAGGTGCAGTAGGTAAGACTTATAAAACTAACTTTCTGTCATATTTGCTGAAACTGACTATGTTTGAGTAGAACTACATGAAGCAGGTAATTAAAAAAAAAAATCTGGCACCACCTACTGCCTGTAGTGCGATTTGCAAAAATCAGATGCACCAATCAGGTCCAGGGGGGGTGTCTAACTGCATGTCAATCACTACTCAAGCACACGCATTCATTCTCCCTTGTGGGGGGAGGGGCTTAGGAGACCGTTTTGGGCTTTAGCAGAAAGGGGGGAGGGACTGAGAAGTTGTCGATGTTCAAATTTTTTGGCTAAGTCCTGGATCTTCACAATCCTACCTAGCAGCACCTTTAAACATCAAAGCATAGGCTACAACGACTCACAGAACCAGAGCCAATGACTGCAGAGTGAAGCGTCAATGAAATTGAAATAAAATTTGTTAAATCCTTACAGAAACAAAGTGTAAATAGAAAAGTTATGGTGCTGGTGGCTTCTGCTGGTTTCTTGGCAACCGCATGGTGACAAAAAAACTAACCTGTAAAACCACAACTTGTTTTTACACTTTGTTTTTTGTATGAACGAGATCTACAGAAAATATATGACATGTTAATTAGTGAGCGTTAATTTTGTTACATTTAGACAGAGCCAGGCTAGTTGTTTCCCAGTTTCAAGTATTTATGATAAAGTAAGCTAAGCTAAGCTAACCGACTGCTAGCTGTATCTTCACTTTTACCGAGCAGACATGAAAGTGGTATTGATTATCTAATCTGACTCTTGGCAAGAACACAATACTACATAATCAGTGAACAGCGCCATTACCCCTCCCGCCACAAACTCTTTGTCACAAAACGACACACATTTTTATGATTGCAAATTAAAGTTCTTTAAAACAATTGAGCAGATGAAAATTGTTGTGCTTTTTACATACCTAAGGTACCTCAAGTGACGAAACCTGTTTTCGTCACAACACAACGGGAAAGGTAATTTTTTTTAAATACAATCATAAAATACATTCTTAGACATTTTGTTAGCTGAACTTGTGCTGAATAAAAACAAAGTCATGGAACTTACTTACATTTGTTCAAATTAACAACTGCAAAAATCATCTGTGTGTCTGAATATACCCTCAGACCCCAGAACGATAGAACAGATGTGAACATAAAATAAAAAAAAAATTTGGTTGCAATCCAAGCAAGTATCTTAGCCTGCAGCTAAGCTTTTTACTTGTAATAATATTAAGAACTGAAGATTCAATATCAGTGAGTGGAAGATGGACATCTATGCTTCACTGGACAATTTCTCTCTCTCCCTTCTTTTCCCTATCTCTCTCTCTTTCTACTCCCTTGTGGTTTGTGTGTATGAGCAGTTAGTTTTTTCAGAGTGAGTCAGAGATGACGCAGTATACGAGGAGACAGGTGAAACCATGCTAATGATATTGAACCTGGCAACACTGTCAACTCCCCCCCAACCACAGCCGGCACATTGTATTCCCTTGATACTAGCATCCTGAAATAGCTACATTGTTATGCTAGGAGAGACGCATCTATGGGTTTTTGCATGCATCTCTGTATGTATTTGTGTATGTGAGTAATTGCATGCCAACAGACATTATGTGCCTGTGTTAACATGTTTCAACAGAAAACTAATTTAATGTCAGATGCTACCATGTCCTTATCAGATCGACAATCATATTAAGATTGTCACGATACCAGAATTTTAAACCTTGATACAATACCAGTATGAAAGAATAATGTTCGATACCTCTTTCGACACCACGGCAAAAAGGGAAAAAAAGGCACACAGAATTTATAAGCAACCTGGACACAATACTGGTACAGAAAAAGTCACTTTTAGATGACAGAAAGGTACTTTACAACAACAGTTTGAGTATCAGTATTTTTGATAACCTTAAATAATAAATTCACAATACAGCACCTAAGAAGCGTTTCTTCTAGTTTAATGTTATTGGACA
The DNA here is from genome assembly GCF_008315115.2 of Sander lucioperca. Taxonomy (NCBI): domain Eukaryota; kingdom Metazoa; phylum Chordata; class Actinopteri; order Perciformes; family Percidae; genus Sander; species Sander lucioperca. The sequence continues at coordinate 10,351,792 of NC_050188.1, read as the reverse complement.
ATATTTAGTTTACTATTTTTCTCTTGTCTTCTGTTTTCTCCTTTGGCTCCAAAGTTTTCACTTTTATTGATGTACAATATAGCTTAATTCTGATGAACTACTTTTACATATGCTTACCTCAAATGACTACTGTGGGTTTGAGGAAATGCCAAACATATGCATGCAATCACTTTTTTATTTTTGAAGTTCATGTGGTCATTAAATGCATGCATGATTTAACAGGAGGCCATTAGTAAAAGCAACTTACTGGTATTCATAAAACTAAATGGCTTATAATCCAATGTTGCTACACAATCTGCTCCCGTGCACTTTTTATAATGAAGGCACTGAATAGTGCACAGTCAGAATTTTCCCTTTTAAACAATAAGCCCCAAGGCTCCCACGTAAAGGGTACTACAGTACATACAGGTCGACATGAAGTATAAAGCAAACTAATTAACAAGTGGGGAAAATACACTAAGTAATAACACCATTAAAATCCATCTTTGTTGATTTTAAAAGGCTATTTCTTGAGGAATTCAACGGGTTATTCTTTTATTTGACCCCTTTTCACTCAACAGCTGGATTGAATCAGCAGAGAATAAGAGTGAGAAAATAAACTGGCAGAGGATTAAATAATAGAAAGACATTTTTACCACACCAAAGTGCTTGGGGAAAAAATCCACCAGGTCTGTACATCATTTTTGGATTTAGTGGCTACTATCCATTCCACACACTTTAGCTTTACTCTAAATCATCCACTCCAATATACAACTACTTGCTTAGCGCTTACATCTACTGCAATCGTCTGCTTATCTTTTACTAATGTTATTTATCTGTGATTCCTTACTCAATTCCCAATGCACTGCTT